>NC_088646.1:28033903-28071403 GCF_964019385.1 Sycon ciliatum
GCTTGAAAGTATAGTAGTGATAACTTTCGAGATGTTGTTCAAGAGCCTGAAGTGTGTCCTTCTTCTCAGTGTCCTTTCATGTGGTGTTATTGTTGTTTCAAATCTTTATCCTCACGGTTGTTGTTGTTGTTGTTCCTGGTGCTCTTTGATATGCCCGTGCCTGGTTGGCTTTCTCCTCTTCTTGCAGGCCTTGTGGACTTCACTATTCAAGTTCTCAGCTCTGGATCATGGCCTTTTGTAGCAGTAGCTGGCGAGTTTTCCCTGCCACCTGAGGTGAGGATACCAACCACAATGAAATCTAATGCCATGATTAAGATGTAGTGTTTTGCACCAGTGCACCGCCCAATGTTTTCAGGTCTGGGACTACAATGCCCCCCCCCCCCCCACACACACAACCCTGTACCTATCATGCACTGGGTGCAAATAGTGTGTATTGGTTTCGTCACATGATGTGAAGTTCTGCCGTGACAGACCCCGTACATGACTAAGAGTTACACATTCGTGGGGTTTCTGTGCTGTTAAGACTATGCACTCTGATAAGCCAACTTGTTAGGTGAAATCAAATTCTACGTGTTCTCAGTGTGTGCTGCGGCTAGAGATCATCAGTACAGGATGTCTTGCTTGTTGGTTTTGGTTTCCCGTGTTTGTCAGCAATAATTTCTTTATCCTTTTGGTTGCTGCTGCCGCACCCCTGAATGCCTCGTGTTATTTCTGTTGCGCTTTGTTGTGCTCAGTTGGAAAAAGTTCAAACTCGCTTGAGTTCGTTCTATACGAACAAGCACAGCGGACGCAAGTTGACTTGGCTTTACAGCATGTCGAAGGTGAGAGTCGCGGCTATGCCAGTTACAACAGTTACTTTATGGCGGCAGTGAATGATCTTCGCCAATTTCTATGTGTAGGGTGCTGTTCTAGATCCTCCGGAATTTCACTGGTGGATCACGCTCGCGTCCTTAAAGGGGCACTCCGGGAATATTTTCGGTGGTGTGTTCTCTTCATGGGTGCCTTGTATGGCCCCCAAGGAATGGGGAATCGCGAAACCTAGACCCAAAAAGTCGATATATGAAGCCAGGGAGGGCCAAGTTTGTCTCCTCTTTTGATGGTTTTGATGACGTCACGTGTGATTAGTATTCAAATTCTCTGCATTTGAAGATCTTAGTTGTTTGAATTTTCTGGTGATGAAGAACGATGTTTGGTCGAGTTTCCCAAGCTTCACAACTGCAGACCTACTCTAAGGAACCTGAAGGACCCCCCTGAGGTGCATCTGGTAGAAGCGCAGCCTGATGAGGGCCAGGAGATTGGAGCGGACGACTTCACTGGTCCGCGTACGAGGATCCCGAAATTCTCTATATGCTGTGAGGCATCTGGTCAGAACAGTTTTGTTTAGACAAGCTGACACGAAGTCGCGGTGATGTGTAACGCACGTCAAAGGGCTGTCAATGCTAACAGCTGCAGCGCTCTCTCGACAGCGAAGGTAATCGACTGCCCTCTGCATCACCCCACATTTCTGGCAGGAACACCAATCGTTATTTCCTTGTCGACCAGTGAAGTCGTCCGCTCCAATTTCCTGGCCGTCATCAGGCTGCGCTTCTACCAGGGGCACCTCAGGAGGTCCTTCAGGTTCCTTAGAGTATGGTCGCAGTTGTGAAGCTTGGGAATGTTGACCAAACATCGTTCTTCATCACCAGAAAATTCAAACAACTAAGATCTTCAAATGCAGAGAATTTGAATACTAATCACACGTGACGTCATCAAAACCATCAAAAGAGGAGACAAACTTGGCCCTCCCTAGCTTCATATATCGACTTTTTTGGGCCTAGTTTTCGCGATTCCCCATTCCTTGGGAGCCATATAAGGCCCCCATGAAGAGAACACACCACCGAAAATATTCCCGGAGTGCCCCTTTAAGTGAGATTGTTCGGTACTAGTATCTTCTTACATGTTGTTAGTTTAACAGCATGAAACAAGGCGGAGGACACTGTGTTCGGAAACAGTGCCCCGGTCCGTTGGGACTGTCTTAACCATATGGGTGTTGAACATCCAGGAGCGATCAAAGAATACACGACTGACGTAAGGAGAAGTCTAAAAACTCCCCTAGCATAATGAGGGTCAGAACCGAGTTCAACACCCCTATGGTTCAGATGGTCCCAACGGACCGGGGCTCTGCCAACCGTGGATGGTTGTAGTAAGGTCACTGTTTCCGAACACAGTGTCCTCCACCTTGTTTCATGCTGTCAAACTAACAACATGTGTGAACTATAACAAAGTTTATCTAATACTAGTATTGAACTAGTATTGGGTTATATAATCGTATCTTCTTGTATTCACCCATGCCACTCCTATGTGTTGCTAGTCTGAGGTCTTTCCTAGCGAGCGGTATGGTACTGAGCCCATTGTCTCTGTGTGTGTGTGTATGTGTGTGTGTGCGTGTGTGTGTGTGTGTGTGTGTGTGTGTGTACGTGTGTGTGTCACGTTACATGTTTGATTGTACTGAACAGGGTGAACTCACAACCACCTGCTTCAAGAACAAGTACATCTTTCAGGTGAGTTGTGCAGGGGGTCACTACCGTATTGTAGTGAGAATGTGAGATGCAGGTTTCATCGATGATCTCTTGAATGTGTATTTTCCTGCATTTTTATAAAAGTAACGCAAAGTTCGCACATCTGCGTTACCACCGGCTAGACAATTGTGCTGAGAAACACAACCAGCTTAGAGAAGTCTGGCTCATGCCAGGCCACCACCATCACCACCACCATCACCAGCACCATCACCAGCCTTCATCCATTGCCGTTGCCGTTGCTAGTACTGTTCTGGTGTACGTTGTCGTGGAAATGGGGATAGTGCTTCTAGTTGTCCTGTATTGCAAAGGCCATGGACTGGACTGAGTAGGATGCATTGCCAGGTAGTCTTTCTCTTGTCGTGATGTTACTTCTGTGTTCTTATTTTCTTATTTCTGTGTCCGCGGCTGTTGCTTTCATCGTTGGCGTCGCTTTTGCGCGTGGGAGACAGGCATCCACGTACCAAATTGCTGTGCTCCTGCATTTCAATGATCACGACTCTCACAGTATCCGACACTTGCAGAAAGTGACCCTGATCAAGGAGGTATGTACAGCACTGTCTTCATACTGGTGTCGGGATAACTTTGGGGAAGATTTAGCTCATGGTTTGTTAGACTTGACATACTATTTTATGGATCGGATGTTTTGTGTGCACCGTCTTCATACTGGTCTTGGGAGAACGCTGGGGAAGATTTAGCTCATGGTTTGTGAGACTTGACATGCTGTTTTATGGATTGGATTGGAATGGATGTTTTGTGATGTTTCTCCTACTGTAATTTCAACGTGCCTTTCTCCTTCTTGCTGCTGTGTTGCAGGATACGCTGATGCAAGTCATTGCGATTCTGCTGAAATGCAAGCTACTGGTAAGACGCGTGTACGCCGTATAGCAGTCATAGGGGAGCGGGGTAGCAGTGCTCTCATTCGTGTACGCTTAAGCCGTGTGTTGTGACGACTAACTCCCACGAATGTTTGTTTGATCGTACAATGTATAGGAAGCCGCCAATGTGCTGTGTGTGTGTATGTGCTGTGTGCGTGTGTGTATGTATTAGGTGTGCAAGGATGATGCTCCAACACAGGACTCGATTGTCAGCTTGTTCCTGGGGTACAGAAAGTAAGTGCATGATGTCCTGTTGTTCTTCGAGTAGCCTTGTGCATAGCCTGTGATAGGCATGCATGTGTTGCCTGCTAATACTGTAGAACATGACTACGCGTAGATCGAAGGCCCCTGGTTCTAGTCCTGGTGGTGACAGTCAATTTTTTTCTTCAGGCTTTTCCCGTTTGCATCTTTCCCTGAAACTAATGATTTTATGTTGATGCTTTAGCTATTAGCTGCATTACATGTACCGTAAAGTACCGCCAGAGCGCCCCGTCTTGCGAGAGCGCCCCACCTCAATTTTACAGCCAGAGAAAGGAAAATCGTATGGCAGAGTGCAACGAAGTGTGTACGGTGTGAGAATCTTAGTGTACTAAGGTCACACTTGGCAGGTTTTTGTGTGGAGCTTGTGTCCTCTTGAAGGTACGGATTGACTGCAAAACGTGCAATATGTGTACAAGGTTCATGTCGTATGACCTACAGACAGCAGACCACCTCCACAATACGACCACGAAAGGATGAGATCGTGGGGCGCTCTGGCGGTACTTTACGGTACATGTAGTAGTTGCGAAGGCTGTGCTTTCTCACCAAAGGTTTGATTGTTGTTTCCTGCTGTGCGTTGTAGCAAGAAGCTTCGTATCAACATCAACGTGCCATTGAAGGGTGAGGTGAAGGCTGAGCAGGAGGCAACGCACAAGCATATCGAAGAAGACAGGAAGCTTTTGATCCAGGTCAGTCTGCAAGCATGCGTGCGTGCGTGCGTGTGTGCGTGCGTTGTGTGTGTGTGTGGGGGGGGGGGGGTGATGTTCATGTGTGCATGCGTGCATGCATGTCTAGTGGCAACTTGCAAGCAAAGTCAGAATACCTGTGTCGATTGGGTGTCCTGTTGCACAAGATCGAAATTTCCGTGCTGCTGAACCATTGATTTTGGGAAATACTGAAAAATATCCCGCCACTGATAATTCCCGGTTTTACAGTATACTTTGGTGTTGCCGGCTGTTCTGTTGTACTTTGTCCTGACTTTTGCTTCTGATGTTGCTGTATACGGATGTGCATGTGTGCGTGCGTGTATACTTGCGTGTGTGAAAAGGCTGCTGTGGTACGTATCATGAAGATGAGGAAAACCCTATCTCACCAGCAACTGATGGGTGAGGTACTTGGACAGTTATCAAGCCGTTTCAAGCCCAGAGTTCCGATCATCAAGGTAAGCCCCCCCCCCCCCTTCCCTGCTCTCTGGGTCTACACCTTCCCAGAATTTCTGAAGAAGTTGAGTTTTCTCCTTGCTCTGAACTCTCAAAAGTCCTGTGAAATCTTAGTGGTATGTTTTCATGCAGCACTGTGTGGGGTGTAGAGTGGAGCAAGGACTGACTGTTTGAATACAGTGTAATTTCACAAATTTTCGGTGTACTTTTTTTCGGTACTTTGGTACATTTGTTTCATATCTGAAATTTCAATATTAAAACTGAACAAACATTAACACACATAATCCAATAGGAAACTGCTTCTCTGTACCGGAATTTCTGTTCACCTAACCCTTTTGCCCTCATACCGAAAATATTGAGCACCCAAAATTTCTGAAATTAGAGTACAATGGCAAGTTTTTAACCTTGTGGCTCCAGTGTAGCCTTGTCATAGATATGATTCTCCTCTCATCCACGACAACACAGTCTTTGCCTGCACACAAGAAACGCTGGTCATTACTTCAGAAGTACATCTGTATATCCGAATTTCACCGATGAGGGTCCACTGTGAGAGATGGGAGATGATGATTAATGTTTGCCCTGAATTCTCTTTTGTTTTGAATGTCATTTATATTGTGTTAAAACGAGTCTGCTACGAGCCTAGGGGCGATACCTGTACTGGCTGGTGATACTTGTACTGGCCGAGTTCTCTCGCTCACTCTCTCTCTCTCTCTCTCACACACACACACACACACACACACACTCTCTCTCTCTTTCTCCCTCTCTCTCACACCCTCGCTCCTCTCTCACTCTCTCTCTCTCACCCTCGCTCCTCTCTCACTCTCTCTCTCTCTCACTCTCTCACCCTCGCTCCTCTCTCACCCTCTCACTCACTCTCTCTCTCTCTCTCTCTTTGTCTCTCTGTACAGCGTTGCATTGACGTTCTGATTGAGAAGGAGTATCTAGAGCGTGTTGACGGACAGATGGACAAGTACACCTACCTAGCATGATGTACTGCTCCCACTGTGTGAGTGTGCGGTGATTGTGTCACCAGCTTTAGTGCCAATACTGGCAGGGAGTTGGCTGACATTCAGTTGTGAAGCTGTCCTTTCCAGCATATCCTGGACCACCACCGCCATTGTATATATAGTGTATATAGTGAGTGACCCATCACCTTGTAATAAGCAAGTCATTTCCGCTGAAAAAAAGAAAGTCGTCCCGCATGCCATTTTCCCCTCATCAGCAATATTTTAGTAAATGTTAAAAGCAACGCAGCAGAGGACAGCTGTTATGATAACTTCCTACGGCACGGCTGCATGTTGCCTGCTGGCACCAAACACACGCACACACCCACACACACACACACACACACACACACACACACACACACACACACACACACACACACACACAGCAGACTGCCGGAAAATAGGAGCAACTGGAATTTCTAGATGTACATTCACGGACTAGACCTTCCTTTCACGGCTGACAATACATCTTCTTTCACGGTTTTCTAATACCTACAGCAGAAGTAGCTGCAGCTGCATGTATAGCATAGTGCTGATTGAGTATCATGATCTTATCACTACCTATCATGCGGCTATGAAGTCATCATCATTAATTTGTCTCATCGATGCCCCATTGCACGTGCGCCTGTGCAAAAATCGCCATTCATAACAATCTCTCTCTCCCTGCATATGTACACGCAACAACATATTGTCCATATTTGGTCTGGTTATTTTGTTTTCGTGCTGCGTGTTTGTCCTCCGCTGCTCTCATTCTCGGCTGCTATTGTCATGTGCTGTACATGTAGGTGTTGTACATAGTTCTTGCCATGTTTATCATGTTAATGATGTCTCGATTTGCTTTGCTTTTTTAAATCCTATCTGTACAATAGTCTCGTTATCTTATCTGGTGGCCTTCTGCTGTTCGCATTATGGCCATTTTCACATTCGAGTGTCCGTGTATTATTTTTTTTTGGAATGTGATGTATTGTGTGTCGTTGAAGCGAGTCCTGGCTTCTGGTGTGATTGCCTGCCATGAGGGCACGGTGCATGGGTTATATGACTCCTATGAGTGCTTCACATCCGGTCCGGTGCGACGCCGGTATACTTATGGGCAGCGTTGAGTGAAAACGAAGCTTGGAACGTTCGTAAAACGGTGGAGAAAAGGTTTTTTTAAACATGTCCTTGAATTTGTTGTCACGAGTGCAACGCTAAGATATAAATTATAAGGGCATGTTCGATTGGTAGGATCGGGATCCCGATCCATCGGATCCACTGGATTCGCACACTTTCGATTGGTCGAATCCGGATCCGGATCCTTCGGATTTGGATACGGTCAACCCACCTCGGGGAGCAGGGTTGACCGGATCCAACGGATCCAAATGTGACCTTTGTGCGTATATGGCGGGTAAAAATCGTTTTTGTACACATTGTGGCACGCACACGTGGATCGAGATAGAGCTTGCTGACTTTTTGTACAACTGGCGCGGGGAGTACGACTTTTTATTACTTCGTCAACATGGCAACAGTCAAGGCCCAAAAAAGTGTCCAGTTGACTGAAGGATCCGACGGATCTGAGATCTGGATCCCGATCCTTACTAATCGAACATGCCCTAAGGCACTTCGGATCAGCAGGGCCCGAGAGTACATGACTTGTACTACCAAGAGTACATAACTCTTGGTACTACTGAACGTAGCCTTGCACTTGCGGCCAATAGTTCAAGGACATCATTTTGACAGGTTTGCCAAATTTTTCGCAAAGTTAAACCCAACCCACACGTGCCTATAATAATAATTATAGAAGTCATCTTCTAAATAATAATAAAAACTCTGCCATGCATGCATGCATGCAAAGCGGTCCCGGCAGAATTCCAACTTGACGTATCTTTTATGACGCAATGCTCCTTGCATTGGGGTTTTTTCGTCAACGCCTCGCACGTATTTCCTTGCATAAATTTGTGCACGCATGATCAGAGGGCAATGGACGTGTATGCCGACATGTCCACCACGAGTTTAGGGTACTACCAGGGAGTCGTAAAATACTTGTCCGTATTTTACGACTCCCTGGGTACTACAGTTGTGGCCAAAGAAATCCAACCCACGCGCCGAAAGCAGTGCCAAGGCTCGTGCCCTCGGATCAGTTTTGGGAACATGCATGATGTAATTGAAATGGAAACGCGGTGCTACTTTTGACTCGCGGGTCGGATTTCTTTGGCCACGACTGTAGTATGTCAATATGTGCGGGACAATACTGAGAGTGAAGTTAGTTGCACAATCTGCGGATAAGGGTGGGTGGTATTCTAGCTTGTACACAAAGCATGTCTGTTGTGCCTATCTGCATGAACTACCTTGCACTACATATGCCAAAAGTTTGGATTTCAATAATATGACAAGCCCGCAAACGTAGACGATGAGAGAGAGAGAGAGAGAGAGGGGGGGGGGGAGAGAGAGGGCAGGGGAGGTACAAACTCCTGGTTAAAATGGTTAGATCCAGGACCTGGCTTAGGAATTACATGGCGTGCCAGTTGTACTGCCACTGGTCACGTTAGGGAGGTTTGGCTCTACGTAATTACGCACGGAAATCCGTATGTCGTACGCGCCGGGGAGCGACGGCAACTTTCATATGTAAATCTCTCTACGGATTTCCGTAGGAAAGCTCTTTCCTACGTTGGGTCCTCCGTAGGACTTTTTGAAATATTTTTTTCGCATTTTCCGCATTTGTCCATGGCAACGTTCAAGCCGCGCGAAACACAAGGTACACACATCGTACACCACGTGCAAAATGATGGAAAACGCGGTTTCGGCTCATGGTGCATGCGGTGGGCGCATGCAGCCAACGCGTCTCCAAAGCAACAACGCATGTTTAGCAGTCATGGAGAAATCACGTAGAGCGAAACCCAACAGCTGTGATTTTTACGTATGAAAATTCCGTGCAGTTCCTACGTAATTCCGCAGAGCGAAACCTCCCTATTATCCCAGGTGTGCACTAATCTGAGCTGCACAAAGTGTCAAGAGCCGCTCTGCTTGGGACGCACACGCCATGGATGCAACCGTGGCAAGAGTATATGAAAACCATGTACTGATGTAGTCTTGATGCAACACATACATGTAGTCTTGATGCAACACATACATGTAGTCTTGATGCAACACATACATGTAGTCTTGATGCAACACATACATGTAGTCTTGATGCAACACATACATGTAGTCTTGATGCAACACATACATGTAGTCTTGATGCAACACATACATGTAGTCTTGATGCAACACATACATGTAGTCTTGATGCAACACATACATGTAGTCTTGATGCAACACATACATGTAGTCTTGATGCAACACATACATGTAGTCTTGATGCAACACATACATGTAGTCTTGATGCAACACATACATGTAGTCTTGATGCAACACATACATGTAGTCTTGATGCAACACATACATGTAGTCTTGATGCAACACATACATGTAGTCTTGATGCAACACATACATGTAGTCTTGATGCAACACATACATGTAGTCTTGATGCAACACATACATGTAGTCTTGATGCAACACATACACATGTACTGTAAACTACTGTGAACCGCCCAATATTCGCGTCACTCAATTTTCACGATTTCTTAGAACCAGCGAGTTTGCGATAGCAACAGTTCGCGAAGCACTGGGGCCACTTACATACACCCACTATTGAAGTTAGCTTTCACGATGGTTTCGCGTTACGCTCTTCTCGCGAAAATAGCGAACATTAATCCGTCGCGAATATTAGGCAGTTTACAGTACCTAAAATGTCTGCGAGGTATTCATGTTTGCTAATTTGCGACTAAGAGCATACCGCAAATATTGACCACCGTGAAATCAAATTTCAACAGTGGGTGTATTATATATGTGTGGCCACAGTGCTCCGCGAACATTTGCCATCGTGAACTCGCTGGTTCTGAGAGATCGCAACAAAATTAGTGACTCAAACATTGGGCGGTTTACAGTACGAAATACTACGAGTAGTTGGATTTCACTGACCATAGTACTGTTGGGTGCACTGACTGACTATATGCATACAGCACTGTCAACTAACAGTACTTTCAAAGTTGAAAGTACTGTTAGTTTCAACTGCCGCAGAGCAGCATGCTAACCTACAGTGATGCAATAGGTTGTTCATACTTTTTTTCGTGTGTGATACGCAGTTGAGCAATTGTATAATATGATCGGTAAGCCGTGCTTGACGAAACCCTACATGTAACCAGTTACCTGTCCGTTCTTCGGCGCACTGTTCTGTGGCGCACTGTTCTGTGGCGCACTGTTCTGTGGCGCACTGTTCTGTGGCGCACTGTTCTGCGGCGCACTGTTCTGCGGCGCACTGTTCTGCGGCGCACTGTTCTGCGGCGCACTGTTCTGCGGCGCACTGTTCTGCGGCGCACTGTTCTGCGGCGCACTGTTCTGCGGCGCACTGTTCTGCGGCGCACTGTTCTGCGGCGCACTGTTCTGCGGCGCACTGTTCTGCGGCGCACTGTTCTGCGGCGCACTGTTCTGCGGCGCACTGTTCTGTGGCGCACTGTTCTGTGGCGCACTGTTCTGTGGCGCACTGTTCTGTGGCGCACTGTTCTGTGGCGCACTGTTCTGTGGCGCACTGTTCTGTGGCGCACTGTTCTGTGGCGCACTGTTCTGTGGCGCACTGTTCTGTGGCGCACTGTTCTGTGGCGCACTGTTCTGTGGCGCACTGTTCTGTGGCGCACTGTTCTGTGGCGCACTGTTCTGTGGCGCACTGTTCGTCGGGACCCAACAGTACGGTGACACCGTATTTGTAGCACACTTACTTACTCACTTACTTACTTACTGTATCACAAAGAGTACACTGCAAACATGTCTTATTGCTAGCAAGTCAACATAATGAGTCTGTACTCTGTCTCATCATGGCATAAATACCCTTGCCGGTGCATCACTACAACAGTTACCAGTTTGGCGTATGGAACTATGAACAATGGCCATTGACTGTTTTGTGAATCATGTGACCGGTCAGGTGCCGTTACGCTTTTAAAACAGTCCTGCATGGTGTTTGCAATAACAACTTTGCATGCCATGGTCGTTCTACTGTTACTGCTCTGGTGTTGCAGTGCCGGTATGGTGCTTTGGGGGTGAATAGGCGAGTAGCTTGTAGTGTTCGGTGTGCTACTGGTACTAGGGCCATACAGCGGTAACAGCGCCCGCGGTGCTATTTTACATTGCGGCGAATTTCACTGACCATGCAATGCTGTACGAACGCGCACCCACACATGCATGATGTCCGCACGTGCATGATGTCCAAGCCGGCAATCTATTGCACCTTGTGAAGTTGTATCTGCTGCAGCTCGATCACCACGCACATGCATGTATCCCAAATAATAGCACCGCCAGAGCGTCAGTCCCGTCTTGCGAGAGTGGCCAACTTCGATCTTCACCCAGGCGGCATAGCATAATTAATTATATACTTCAGTATGGGTATCGCAGAGTGCAACTAAGGTCATGCATACCCACGTACGGCATAAAAGCTTGCGTATGCAGTGGTCATGCACGGCCCTGCTTGCTGCCGCGGGAAAGATAAATGAGTGTGTGGGACTGGCAGATCATGCAATGTCAAGACACACTGTGTGCTGCAGAATGAACGTGCCGTGTAATGTCACAGTCGGACAGCCAGGATTTGCTCTGATCCGCCCTACTTCCAAAACATGACCATGACAGGGTCCAGGCGGTGGGGCGATACATTACGGTGTGTGCACTCCCAGACGCTGGTCAGCACAAGCTGTAGACCAGTACGACAGTGCTGCTCAATGAAATCCGGTTGTGCAAGTCAAGTTTGCGTCTTGCACCTTTTCGCAGCCCAGTGTTTGCAGGTCTATGCCTGCACAACGCCCGGCACGTACTTGAGTGACTCGACTGGATTTCATGGAGCGGCACTGTAGTACAAAAAATGACATGCCATTGGTACACATAGGTCATGGTCAAGATCTTCAACTAATTACTTACCTTCCTTATATTGAAGCCGTTGCACGGACACATCCAGGCAGTTCCAGGCAGCACTTCCACACGTTACAACTGCTGCAAGTCGAATAGCGTTACCAAGACTACGGCTGTTCCTATTCACTTTCACAGTGGCGCTATGCCAATGGCTTCATCTTGCGATCTTTAGCGGTCCAGGTTGCCATGCCATGACAGGGCTGGTGCATGGCACTACATCATTACTGACGTCAGAGTAGATCTGCATGTACCGAGTTTGCACGGCGACTTGTAGTTGTACTGCTGGTAGCGTGCAGGGAGTCCGACGGTCTAAACCTCCTGGTAGCGTCCTTGCTTGAGCCGAGTGGGCCACTCACCAGCTGTACTCTGGATTCTGGACTGGTCGATTTACCAGGGGTACGACTGTTTTAGGCTCCTTGAATGGTAGATCTACCGATGCTACAACCAGGGCAGTAGCTAGATCTAGTAGTCTTACGAGGTATCACTAGCAGTATCACTAGCAGTATCACTAGCAGTATCACTAGCAGTATCACTAGCAGTATCACTAGCAGTATCACTAGCAGTATCACTAGCAGTATCAGTAGCAGTATCAGTAGCAGTATCACTAGTAGCAGTATCACTAGCAGTATCACTAGCAGTATCACTAGCAGTATCACTAGCAGTATCACTAGCAGTATCACTAGCAGTATCACTAGCAGTATCACTAGCAGTATCACTAGCAGTATCACTAGCAGTATCACTAGCAGTATCACTAGCAGTATCAGTACGACGAGCGTAGACCTACTACAGGGTGCTAACCTGTTATCAGTCCTGAGACCTGTCACAGTGTCAGTGGACCATGTGGGACACTATGGCCGGGGAGTATGGGTTTGTGACCGCTGAGACAGGTGATACCAAGCGGAGAAACTAATGACGACACAGATACTAGTAATACTAGTAGTAGTACTTAGTAGTAGTAGAGTGCGGGCATGACAATCCGACGCGAAATGTTCCTCTGAAAGCGGGAGTTGGAACAGCGCGGTGGTAGATCTCAGGCAGCACACGCCTTGAACTATTACTTGAAGCGCAGAGATGGCAATGGCATGGATATCAACTGGGATTATGCCCGGAGTCATTCAATGAAGCAAGCCCTGGCCCGGCGACCACTGTGACTTGCATGACGAGCTTCGCCGACTGGTTGGTAGCCGCAGAATGGAGCAGCATGCAGCGAACCGAGCAGATGTTGGACTTGACTCGCTTCGGCAAACCCTACGAGCTGTACTCTCCCCTTGCTTCGGCCCATTGGGTAGAGACGTTCTTATAGCGAGAAACACCGGCGGTTTTGTATCCAGCAACAATGGCTTCTTCATTTTGGAGTGCCTGCAACTTCGGGAACCCTGCGCCAAACTAGCACTGGATACAGCCAGAAGAAGACACGACGAGTTTGGAGATGGTTCTTCCGCTTTGCTTCTCTGCTTGGCAGAAGGTCTGGAGGCCGTCGAGAGAAGACTATCAATGGTGGCCAGCGCCTCAAAGCCCTTCATGCGAGCCAAGTTCGCGCGAGCACTTTCTCACGTCCGAACAAATTGGCTGCCTGAAGTCGTTTTGCCAGCGCTTGCAAAACATTGCACAAGGTTTGACGTCATGGTGCGCGTTGAAGCCAACGCTAGCGAAGCTGATATGCGTGTGGATCCGGAGAGAGCGAGAGAAGAAATCCGACCTCTTGTTGAAGCAGTTTCTGGCTGC
The DNA here is from genome assembly GCF_964019385.1 of Sycon ciliatum. NCBI lineage: Eukaryota > Metazoa > Porifera > Calcarea > Leucosolenida > Sycettidae > Sycon > Sycon ciliatum. The sequence goes on from NC_088646.1 coordinate 28,047,454, forward strand.
GTGCTATGTGGCAAGTTTTCGCCTGGCACCTGCAAAGAACTCACACGACTGGTGTTGGAGATCACACACACGCTGCTACTAAGCACCGACGGCAGCTTGCAGCGTGGTTTAGTGCATGTTGCACACTACTTTTTGGAAGATCTATGTTACGAAGTGACGGGAGAGCCAGTGAGCTCATCTCAAGTTCTCCCAGGTCATCTTGTACTGTTACCGGCGGGTCGTCAAGCAGAGTGCAGGAAGTGGCTTGATACGGCGGGGCAGGGCATGCAGGATCAACACACTTCTACGCGGCGCTGTGCACTCTATTTTGTCGATACCGACCCAGCATCCGGCTGGCCAGGAGGCTCCATGGAGATTCCGACTGCACGGAAATTCTCGTCGCTTCTCGTATGGCAGTCTGAGCAAGGTGAGAGGCTTGCAGCGACAATTGCGGCAAGACACCCTGAACCGGGCCAGCACATCCTCGTGCTGACCAGTTCAACTAATGCCAGTTTGAGTGAGCATTGCCGTCGACATGCCGGTATGCTGACCTTGCAATGTAATGGTGGAAGAAAGGCCATGCATAACATTGCTAGCATGTACAAGTGCAGTGTGTATGACATGACAAGCCGACTATCCAACCAATCTGATACCATCACAATGGCTGCCGTGACCATGAAGCAAATCGGAGTCAAAACGTATCTGCACATTGCATCGACAGTACGCAAACAGTGTCACGATCCAGCCTGTTCATTACAGACCTGTCGGTCAAGTCAGCCGCACGCTGACGCATGCAGCACCTCTGCGGCTTGCGGTGTGAATGCCAGCGCCGTACCACCGATCACCGTCACATCGCTGGCAGTGAACACGGTGGTGTGCGCCGCATCAGCACAGCTGTGCCGTCTCTACTCGGACAGCGTCGTGGCCTGCCTGCGAGCACTGAGTGGCACATTCGCACTGCCCTCGGCCTGGTCCCACCACGTCACATTACCGCCGTCAGCCCTGACAGGTGAAGTGTTGTCTTCAGCGCATCCCCGGAGCAGCGCCAGTGAAGCGACAGAAACAGATCGACATGGTTCGTTCACATCGCTACAGTACATGAACAGTACCTGTGTCAGTCCTGGTCTTGAAGCCCCGGTTGTCGGTGGTTGTACTGAGCATGCGCAGATAGTCAGCAAGGAGAAGTCTAACTATGACACTACTATATCTTCAGCTTACACAATTGATGGCGGGGGTTTTGCCGAGATGCTCATGTCGGCTTCCTTGCTTGATCGGTCTAGCCGCGTGACAACCCTACATGAACACGGCAAGCTTCCACACCAGACGGCATCCACATCGGAAAGCCACTACCACTACCTGACCGATGATCATGTCACTCTGTGTGATCACGCAATCCCGGCTATACGGCAGGATCAACAAGAGGCAGCAGCCATTCTGGGTGAAGCTCTTGCTTGCATACCCAGGCTCTTGCATCAACATGCTCACGGTAGCAGCAGGCTCCAAGGCGGCGCAACAGGGTTTTGCCGTTATGTGGAGTGTCAAGCAAATGTGACGCATGCCTACCTGACCGAAGGGAAATTCCCCATGGCGAGTAGCAATGTCCAGTGCAATGTGTTGCGTTCCGGTGCTCTTGTGCAGGAATCACTGCTTTCTAAGTATCGGCTGCTTGAAGATCTTTGCTCCGTGCTTGAGCAGCTGCTTCGTGTTGATCTTGTGGTAAAGTGCAAACGCTCGTTTTGCGCTCTGAAATCATCAAAAAAACGTCTCACGTCAAGATGTAGCATGCTGGAGGAGTCAGATGAGGAGCAGGATGGTGATGAAGTTGGCGATTCGTCATCGGAAGATGACAGTTGACTTGTACCATGATTCGTGCGTGGGTGGATTATCCCACCCACGCACCGATGAGTACGCAGTTTAGACCGACACATCCGTGGTCACCCCCGTGGCGCAATGGATTAGCGCATTGGACTTCTATTCGGGCTTTGCTTGACGGCATTCAAAGGTTGTGGGTTCGAATCCCACCGGGGGTGAAACTACTTTTTTTCTTCTCCTCCACTAATTTTCTGGAACAGGATACCGGATCCCGTTTTTCAGATGAACATCGCAGGCAATATCTGTCAACCTTTCTGACAACTCTATGTTTTGTTCCAATGTACGTCGTCGTCGACTGGAAAGCAAGTCTATCAGAAGCGGAGAACGCTTCACTTCATGCAGTTCTTATTTGCTCTGCAGGCGCAGATTGCGAACATTTCTGATCCCCGGGACAAGTAACCCGAACTTGTATTCGCACAGCACGCTCAAGCAAGGTAGGGTGATTGAGGGCGAACTGATCTGTTCACATTTTCCAGCAATCAACTTGCCAGTGCTGGCTGGCGCATGGCCGCCAGGACTGATAGGTTACTAAAAGTGCCAAAAATTGTGAAAGTCAACCGAAAAGAAACGAATGAGGCTTTGAAAATGAATAAAAAATCAAGTCATTCACATTGATGAAAAATCCTGGGTGATCCGGATCTACCCGCGAATAGCTATAATTTTTATGATGTCAAGTTGGGAAAGAAATACTGACACAATGGACAGACAACTAACAAAACCCGTAGTCTGCCACTGACGAACTGAAGGGGTTAATGATGAGCAGACCGAAGGGGAAAATTGAGTAAAATATAAGAATGACAAGTGCGGCAGAAAGCTGGTCGGCGATACCACCAATAGCCTGGAGTCTTCAGAGAAGGGCCGGGCTGAAAGGAGGGTTACCGCCACCACCCCCTTGATGGTGGTAGATCGGACTGTGTGTGTGTGGTGAGTAATGTGGAAGATTGCAAACAACATAAGAATGAGCTGGATAAATAAAATTTGCAGAATCAGCGTGCCACACCGACTGAGCAGATAATTATACTTTGCTGCCAGGCAGCGACAATGCAAATAGCAAAGTAGTTGAGCCGGTCCTGGGAAAACCCCATGCCAATTGAGAATTGGTAAATTTGAATAGCGTCGCAGTGTGGGATGGCTGCAGTTCATACAATGCAAATGTGTTCCTCGAGATTCTTTCCATGTGCACTTGGGTGTTGAGGTGGTGTGCTTTGCAGATCTGTGCAAATAGTACATGCCCTCCAGAGGATATCAAGTACGTGCACATGACTTGTGGCTGCTCATCCAGCAAGCTATGGCCACATGTCATGAGGTCCACCACATCGCAGCAGCAATAGCCTTTCATGAGTTCGACATCGCAGCAGCAGCAGCAGCAGTAGTAGCATACTTTCAAGGGCTGTGTGCAGCAGGATGAGCCCGGTTGCAATCTTGCTTGATGTACGCCATATAGTACATATGGGCCAGTGGAGCAAACGCCAAGGGTGCCAGCTAGCACAGGGGAAGTGTGATGACCACTGTACACAGACAAACTCAGCAAGACGGGGAGAAGAGAGGGTCTGATGTGCAGCAAAGTCAATGACTCCCATAGCTGAGGGAACTGTGTGGCACGGACTACGGGCGAATGCTATCTTCGATGAGAGTTTCGACCGGTAGAGGAATGACCAATGTGATTCCAGAGCACCATTGCATCAAGCGCATCAAGTCCTGGCACACCTCCATGGAACGCAGCGGTGCATTGTTGACGTACATCTTGGACATTACCGGTGACTTGTGGAAAATTTCCAGCCAAGCCTGCAAGGCGTTGAGTCTGCCAACAGGAAATACAACACACACACACACACACACACACACACACACACACACGGTTCTTTTTAGCACTATACCACATACCAAGAGTACATAACCCCCCCCCCCCAGAGTGTGCAACTCCACTATGGGTGCTGTCCCGACAGAATTTCAAGTTGACGTCATTTTGATGATGCAATGCGCACAGTACACGGATTATCAGACGAATCCGGAACCTGTGGTTGACCGAAGCCGATCGATCCTGTACAAATTATTGGAAAGAAAAACGTGTGATGCGTTGACACCCGTACACATGTTGTAAATCACTGGGGCAAAGAGCATTGCGTCATAAATAATGACGTCAACTTGAAATTCTGACGGGACAGCAGGGTATGTGGGAGTTGCACACTCTGGGGGGTTATGTACTCTTGCACATACCGGAGCCGCGGTAGGCTCCAAGCAATGGCCTTGTATAAATGGTGAGAAAGAGTGTGCTTGGAAAGAAAACGTATCCGTAGAGTATTGGTCAAGAGAGGTGATCCGGAAGTGCAATATTGCGGGTTCAAACCCAGGTTGGAACAAGTGGTGATTTTTCTTAGTGCTTGCACACTATTTAGACCTTGGTGGGCCGATTCCAGTGGCTCTACTAAGGGGGACTTGTGTGCTAAATTATGTCTTCCTGACCTGATGCACTTGTGAGATACAATTCTCTTCACTCACAGGAGCTACTGTACCAGGCGACATGCCTTTTTTTCTCTTTTTTTCTTATTTTTCCTCAAACCAATCAATTTTTTCGTTTTCAAAAATTATCCTGAAGAAGACCACGGTAAATACATTGCAGCTTTTTGTTGTTGTGAGCCGTAGAATAATTATATTATAATACTTCAGTATATGTATGAATTTCTGCCTATTTCGTACAACGCGGTTGCATCACAACTGATTATTTTAGCTGGGAACACAGCCCTTTATTTTTAAAAAGTTTATCAGGCAATAGCCGCTGGCAGAGATTAAAAAAAGAAGAAGAACAGAATAATCGAAGTAACTTGTTAAAGTGGCTTTGATACTAAATAGTCATCACAGATTGGTGCCCACTGGCAGACACAATCTGCCCACAAGTTTGGTGTTCTGGCAGACTGGCATTCTACAGCGGACTGGCATTCTACAGCGGACTGCCTGCAATAGAAGAATGTTTAACTTACCGTAGACCTTCGCAGATGAGGATCTGTGACTTCACGTGCTTGCCGAACGTTTCACATTCATCAATCAGCTTGAATGTAGCACAGAAGTTGTGCCAGGCCTGTTGATTTTGTCCTTTGGCGGATAACGTGCAGGCCCGCACCAAGTCTGCAGTGGGTACAACACAGAAATGTGTCAAGGAACCGGACAATAGGGAGGTTTCGCTCTACGGAATTACGTATGAAAATAACGTAGGAACTGCACGTAATTTTCATAGGTAAAAATCAGAGCTGTTGGGTTTCGCTCTACGTGATTTCTCCACGACTGCTAAACATGCCTTGTTGCTTTGGAGACGCGTTGGCTGCATGCGCCCACCGCATGCACCACGAACCGAAACCGCGTTTTCCATTTTATTTTGCACGTGGTGTACGGTGTGTGCCTTGTATTTCGCGGCTTGAACTTTGCCATGGATAAATCCGGAAAATGCGAAAAATATTTCAAAAAGTCCTACGGAGGACCCAACGTAGGAAAGAGCTTTTCTACGGAAATCTGTAGAGAGATTTACGTATGAAAGTTGCCCTCGCTCCCCGCGCGTAAGACGTACGGATTTTCATACGTAATTACGTAGAGCGACACCTCCCTAATAGCACTGATTCTTGTCAATCATGCTGCATTGAGACATAAAACTACCTTGTTCAAGCAACGGGTGTGCGCCATACTACTTAAACAATAGGAATCACACTTTCAAAGGTGGTGACAGTGTTCTCGTGACGGCATGTTCACATACTCAGACTGGTACTTACCACGGGTACGCTGCACTGTATTACATACACACACATACTCACAAACGTGCACATGCACACACATTCACGTCTGCAAAACTCACTTGCACACTGCACACACACACACACACAAACGCGTACAAACGTGCATTGCATGAAACAGAAATCACAACCAAAATGTCTAGAGTTTGAATGGGGCGAGAACTCACCAAAATAGTCCCACAAGCAGCGATCTGCACGTAACATTCTCTTAGCCTTTAGACCGTATGACAAAGCCTAGATACACAAATTCAGATGTGCACACATTGACACACACACATACACATACACACACACACGTACACACACACGTACACACACACACGTACACACACACACACGTACACACACACACACACGTACACACACACACACTCACCCACAGGTGCACATGCACAAACGTGCACACACACACACACACACACACACACAAACATACATACATAAAACGTGAGAACTTCAAAGCTCGGACAGAGTTCCCTCTTTTGGTGCGTCTTTGATATATACTGCTGTCAACTCGTCCGGTTTATCAAACACGGTGTGGAACCAGATCCGAAAAGGAACCTTTCCAAATTCCACAGAAGCCAAGAAGGTTTATGCATGTGTTTAGTGGTAGGATTGAAAACACTCATGTGCATGTTCAATACTACCAACGTCATGCATAACCATGTGCCGGTATGTAACTCTACCATGCATTCCTTCAAACTACATGTTCCCGCTGTCCAGGGTGTGTGCAGGGACCTATAATTTTGTTTGAAAATGATTCAGCGCCACTGGACATCTGGCATGCTGCTTTCTGATTCCCAAGGCCAGACTACAAGCCACTACTCCGAAGTTACAAACGAGAACAAGCCCTGCGTGTACATATACGTCAAGAGTACTGGTTTGCACCTGGGCCCCAGACACAGTAGTCTATTGTAGTATATAGACTGGACTGTAGAATGACAAGAATACGAAGAGTAATGTCACAATGGCGGTGATCGAGTTACTACAAGTACAGACCCAGCTGCACAAGTATGCAGCACATCAGACCGGACACCAAACAGACCACAAAATACCGCGCAAAGCAGGGGAGGAGTGGATGATTCCATTGGAGTACTTCGCGCGATTAGAGCCCTCTCTTGAATAGTGCCCCAGTCTCTAAGCGCCAGTGAAAAAATAAAGCCCTCTCTTGAATAGTGCCCCACATCTGTGATGGACGTTGAAAAAATAGTGCCCCAGGGGCACTAATCGTGCGAGTACGGTATACTGTAATTCCGCGCATATAAGCCCATGGGCCTATATCCGGATATAAGCCCACCTCCGTTTATAAGCCCATGGGCTAATAAACAGACACACATGCAACTCACGTGTCAAGTAGAATTTTCACAAAATGGACTCTTCCTACCATGGTACAGCAGGTCAGTGCAGTTTACCAGTAGAGTATGGTAGACTGACCATGAGCACGGACTTGTACTTTTTCGTGAACCTTCAAAATTCGAATATTGGCCCATGGGCTAAAAAACGAACATGTTTTACTGGATATTTTACCCCCAAACTGCATTGTTTCACACATAAGCCCATGGGCTTATATGCGCGGAATTACGGTATGCATGGAGCTCTGGTCAATTCAGCCATGCTTTAGGTATCACTTGGCTTTTCAGCCCCCACCCACCCACACCCACCCAGCCCAGTGCAGTGACAGGATGACCTACCTCCACAAGCCGTGAGCACAGACCCTGCTGACCCCAGATGAGCTGCACAAGACTGTGCTGTGTCTCCGTCTGCATACCGTCCACGTACTTGGCCAGCAAGTTGATGGACTCCGCAATGTTCTCCACTGCCGACACATCTATACACAACAAGGGGGCCACAAAGCACAGTTCAAAGTGATGTGAGACCTAAGAGTAATCTAGGCGCAACGCTGTAATTCTGCACCGGGATAATTGTAACTGAGCTGCTTGGTTTTCCAAAAGAAAAATCTTAGATTGATCATGGTAGATGACTGCCCAAAACATTGCTACCAATTGAAATTACAAATATGGCAAAAATCGCGTATACGTGCTGTTAACAAGTGCATCAGCATTTGTGTGCGTCACCGCGATGCGAACTTCGTGAACATTCGACGGAAAAAGAGCTCAACAATGAAGATTTTTGTTGTTGCAATCACCGTACTGCAACGCGGTAATGTACAACATATGCGTACTGTCGTACACTGAGTGAGTGCATGCCTGACTGTCGTACACTGAGTGAGTGCATGCCTGACTGTCGTACACTGAGTGAGTGCATGCCTGACTGTCGTACACTGAGTGAGTGCATGCCTGACTGTCGTACACTGAGTGAGTGCATGCCTGACTGTCGTACACTGAGTGAGTGCATGCCTGACTGTCGTACACTGAGTGAGTGCATGCCTGACTGTCGTACACTGAGTGAGTGCATGCCTGACTGTCGTACACTGAGTGAGTGCATGCCTGACTGTCGTACACTGAGTGAGTGCATGCCTGACTGTTGTACACTGAGTGAGTGCATGCCTGACTGTCGTACACTGAGTGAGTGCATGCCTGACTGTCGAGATCTATTTCCTGTACTCTGAAAGCTTGACGATCCCACTGTTGCGCAAGCTCTGGATCAACCAATCTTCATAGCCTTTGCTGCTGCTGTTGTTGTTGTCGTTGTTGCCTGATCCGTGCTATGAAACTTCGTTGTGCGCAACATCTCTAAATGATACGTACTTGAAGTATACACAACCTTTTAAAACAGATACATATAGGTGACACGGAGACAAGATCTTTACTATAGCAACAAACAGAATAAGCGAGGCTGCCACTTTAACGTAGTAATAACAAAATATTATAATACTTCGGAATCTTGACAATTCGGAACGACGTTTCACGCAGCTTCAGTAAATCAACTCGTATTGTGGCAACACTGGCCAACGCTCGGATGCACTGCTACTTCACACAGTCGGACATTTTTTTCTCAACTTTTCGGTCACTCTGACCATCTTCAATAATACGAGTTGAGGGATCTCGAAATTTCCTAATCGATTTCCAAGAAACAGATATGAATACAAGCGGCCCGACTAAGTGCACTGTACATTGTACATGTACTCACGCATTGAGAGGCCGTTACCCTTGACTTCATCGTCCTCCTGAGGGCTGCCAGCCACACTTGTGCGCGACGAAGACCCTATCATGCTCTCACTGGGGCTCCGGTCACAATGAATGGCTGCCAACAATCAGTGTGCAAGAGAAGAAAAGCACAAGATTGACTTGATCAGGAATATATATACAAGTAGGAAGAGAATGAAGATAGTTCAAACAGCTAAACATCTTGTCACTGGCTGGCAACAGCCCAGGAGATTTTCTTGATACCAGAAGATGTCTCACCCCCAATGGCCTGCACAAGTGCACATGTTCACGCATCTACTCACATACACCCACGCACTCCTACACAGAAACATGATTGGAGCGCACATCCGTGTCAAGTATCAACAACACGGCAACTATTGCGGTATGTGCACAAGTGTGCAAACAACATCACCTCAACCTGGTGATGCATGGAGTACTGGCTGCACAAAAGAGTTTTTCAGCCAGAGACAATGGGTGCTAGACTGGCTGCAAAGAAAGTTTTTGCAGAAGAGTTTGCAGTTTGCAGCATGAGACAATGTGTGCTGTGCAGGAAACCCAGAACCTACCATTGCTGAGAACGTCACCGGAAACTTCGTGAGCGCAGAACACCATACTGGAGCTGGAATCCTCTACCGCTGCCCAGCGCCTGACGTCAAACCTAGAACCAAAGTACACGACGGGGAAGAGAACAGTGCAAGCAAGAAAGAGAGAGAGAGAGAGTGTGTGTGTGTGTGTGTGTTCATGTTTACGCACGTGTGTACAAGAAAAAGGACAGACACTTGAGTGCATATAATGGACTACATGCACAGGGCCAACAGAGATGTTTGGTTAAAGGGGAAGTGCATCGATTTTTCAAGTAGGGCTCAGATGAAAGACAATTGGACATCGGTTCCGATGGTATATCTCTCGCTTGCGTACGGCAAGGGAAACTTGCCATATCGCCGATTTCCTGATCCCGTTTCCATGGCGACTACAGGTGATGACGCACATTCTGCTTAGCTCCGTGAGAGAGAAGGTCGATCACCATGATCACTGCAGAATTGTGTCATTTTCAGTTGTCTTCTTGTATTCACGAAGGAAAAGAAGTACTGTGTTCAATGCTGTTAGTGCCGTGAACTGTTTATTAGTAGTCCTCTCCGTTGTGTACTGGGACGTGACACCGACAGGGGAAAGCTGGAGTGCGGAGACGTAGGCTGGCAAGCGAAAATCGTGACGAACCAAGTGCTGAAATCTTGGTTGGGACAAATCAAACATTCAGCATTTACCTCAACCAAGGACCATGCCGTTTGCTCTTTCCACTTCCTGAAGCTGGATGCGCTGCCTGCTGGAGACTCTCCTATCTCTCGTAACATCTTCTGAAGCCAGGTGAGACGACGAGTAGCGGAGATTAGCGAACGAAATAATGTCGTATGTTTTGAAATTTTGCTGAACATATCTCAGGAGAGATGGCATATATGAACTTAGTCCATGTGAACTCAATCAGCCCATGAACTAACCCATGAACAAATGCTTTCCTTGCAGACGTGCATGTGTCTATCCAATCTACACGTAGAGATCATTCCATGCCCTCAGTGAATGGCCTATTTATATATTATTTGTCCATACACTTCATCTGCATGTTGTCTCTATGAAGAAGGGTATTGTTCATTTCATATGAAGAAGTTTGGGCAATAGATGCTTTCCTCTGGTACAATTCTGTTGACCTGATGTTTTTTCTAGCCTCATGGGTAGCTTAGGTGAGGTACCATCACCATCATGTTTACACGAGGGTCAAACACTGCACCGTTCTTTGTTGTGACATGACGTAAGTTATTGTAAGTGCTCGCAGACTCCATACATTCCAGCAACACCTAGCATGGTTTTCCGTCAACGTTGTGGGTGAACAAATTCCACACACACCATGCGCCATACACACACTTGCCCTGCCCTGTTGAGTCACAGCCACGTGGGCCCGGAGGGGCAGTGGAGAGAGAATGGGAGAACGCCGCCCCATGGCGCCCGGGACACAAAAACAAGAGTTGGTCCGGCTACGTAGGGAGCAACACACATATATATACATACACCACACACACTCACACACACACACACACACACACACACACACACACACACACACACACACACACACACACACACACACACACACACACACACACACACACAAAATGAGAGTTCGGGTCATCTGCCACGAGACTGACGTACGGCCGGGGAGAGCTTCAGCAGCGGTCGCAGGACACGCAGTATTCACCACAACACGGCCCCACTGTCGTTGGGGGCTGAGCCACACACTTGTGACGGGCAAGAACGCCACAGCTAAGAAAGCAACGGCCACAGCGATCACACTGGCATGCTCCACACTGCTCCTCCCTCTCTCTCTCTCTCTCTCTCTCTCTCTCTCTCTCTCTCTCTCTCTCTCTCTCTCTCTCTCTCTCTCTCTCTCTCTCTCTCTCTCTCTCTCTCTCTCTCTCTCTCTCTCTCTCTCTCTCTCTCACACACACACACACACACACACACACACACACACACACACGTGCGCACATACTGCAAGAAAGAGAGCATGAGTGTCAGATTCTTGCATAGGAAGTGTTTATCAGCACACACTTATACATGCACATGCAGGCACTCAACGACCAACTATGCACCATGCCGTATGTTCGTCAAACATAAGATTGCAATACCAAACTGAGAGAACAACATAAACAAGATCACTTACTTCGTTCTCCTCCAAGTGTGTCCTCCCCAGCCATTTCCCTAGGCGGAATGTAGCCTACGAAATGGTTTCTCTAGACTAGGAGAAGATGCTTGGTATTCGCCATCTGTCCTGATCCTGAGAATTGTTCAGCAAAAATTTCAAAACATACGACATTATTTCGTTCGCTAATCTCCGCTACTCGTCGTCTCACCTGGCTTCAGAAGATGTTACGAGAGATAGGAGAGTCTCCAGCAGGCAGCGCATCCAGCTTCAGGAAGTGGAAAGAGCAAACGGCATGGTCCTTGGTTGAGGTAAATGCTGAATGTTTGATTTGTCCCAACCAAGATTTCAGCACTTGGTTCGTCACGATTTTCGCTTGCCAGCTAACGTCTCCGCACTCCAGCTTTCCCCTGTCGGTGTCACGTTCCAGTACACAACGGAGAGGACTACTAATAAACAGTTCACGGCACTAACAGCATTGAACACAGTACTTCTTTCACTTCGTGAATACAAGAAGACAACTGAAAATGACACAATTCTGCAGTGATCATGGTGATCGACCTTCTCTCTCACGGAGCTAAGCAGAATGTGCGTCATCACCTGTAGTCGCCATGGAAACGGGATCAGGAAATCGGCGATATGGCAAGTTTCCTTTGCCGTACGCAAGCGAGAGATATACCATCGGAACCGATATCCAATTGTCTTTCATCTGAGCCCTACTTGAAAAATCGATGCACTTCCCCTTTAAGTGAAAGTATCGATGCACCTGACAGTGTCCAGGCATGTTGCTAGAATCCACAAGAGGTACATGTACATGTATTCGGAAAGTACACACGCTTTGGTGAGAGACTGGAAAAGGACAATCGGGTCTCGACTCAAAGAAGAGGGAAGGGCAAATGTTGGCAATATGCTTGTTCAACGACTACTCGTATCACCACTCGCGCAGGCGCGTAATTGCAAGAAACCGGCATATTGACGTCACCATGTGCACAGCACGTGGCCCAAGTACACAGGGATCAAGTGTGAGTACCGGCGTACAAGGGCCAGCAAAAAAAGTCACGTGTTGTCAAGAGGGGCATGCATTGCATGAAATGGGTGCCAGATTGGAAACTTCAACAAGGCAGAATCTTTGCCGTGCAGTGTGAGGGTGAAAGGAAGCATGCGCATTATGAGCCTGAATCACAACTAAGATTCACCGCAGCTTTCGCATACAGAGCAATCTGCGAACAGCAGGGTTCTCTCCTATAGCGAACAGAGAGGTGAAAGGAGAGAGAAAGAGAGAGAAAAAGAGAGAGAGAGAGAGAGAGAGAGAGAGAGAGAGAGAGATAGATAGATAGATAGAAAGAAAGAAAGAAGGAAAGCGAGAGGGGGGGGGGGGGTTTGAGAGAGCGAGAGAGTGCCTACCTGAAGCAAACCTCCGTACGGTCACATAGCACAAACATGTCGACTATTCTCGTCACTACTGGCAGTTCTGTACACACACACACACACAGAACGCAATAGTGCAGAACGGGAACATAATTCTTCTACACATTGAAGCATGCTCAATGCTCTTTCATTTCGACCCTGCACAGGTGTGGTGTCTTTCCTAACAAGTAAGTCGTCAATGACTGCTGGATACATGCATAGAATGAAAGGGAGGCTCGCCACAATGGCTGTTGGATACATGCATAGAATGAAATGGAGGCTCGTCACAATGACTGTTGGATACATGCATAGAATGAAAGGGAGGCTCGCCACAATGACTGTTGGATACATGCGTAGGATGAAAGGGAGGCTCGCCACAATGACTGCTGGATACATGCATAGAATGAAAGGGAGGCTCGCCACAATGACTGCTGGATACATGCATAGGATGAAAGGGAGGCTCGCCACAATGACTGCTGGATACATGCATAGGATGAAAGGGAGGCTCGCCACAATGACTGTTGGATACATGCATAGGATGAAAGGGAGGCTTGCCACAATGACTGTTGGATACATGCATAGGATGAAAGGGAGGCTCGCCACAATGACTGCTGGATACATGCATAGGATGAAAGGGAGGCTCGCCACAATGACTGCTGGATACATACATAGGATGAAATGGAGGCTCGCCACAATGACTGCTGGATACATGCATAGAATGAAAGGGAGGCTCGCCACAATGACTGCTGGATACATGCATAGGATGAAAGGGAGGCTCGCCACAATGACTGCTGGATACATGCATAGGATGAAAGGGAGGCTCGCCACAATGACTGCTGGATACATACATAGGATGAAAGGGAGGCTCGCCACAATGACTGCTGGATACATGCATAGAATGAAAGGGAGGCTCGCCACAATGACTGCTGGATACATGCATAGAATGAAAGGGAGGCCCGTCACAATGACTGCTGGATACATGCATAGGATGAAAGGGAGGCTCGCCACAATGACTGCTGGATACATACATAGAATGAAAGGGAGGCCCGTCACAATGACTGCTGGATACATGCATAGGATGAAAGGGAGGCTCGCCACAATGACTGTTGGATACATGCATAGAATGAAAGGGAGGCTCGCCACAATGACTGCTGGATACATGCATAGGATGAAAGGGAGGCTCGCCACAATGACTGCTGGATACATGCATAGAATGAAAGGGAGGCTCGCCACAATGACTGCTGGATACATGCATAGGATGAAATGGAGGCTCGCCACAATGACTGCTGGATACATGCATAGGATGAAAGGGAGGCTCGCCACAATGACTGCTGGATACATGCATAGAATGAAAGGGAGGCTCGCCACAATGACTGCTGGATACATGCATAGGATGAAAGGGAGGCTCGCCACAATGACTGCTGGATACATACATAGAATGAAAGGGAGGCTCGCCACAATGACTGCTGGATACATGCATAGGATGAAAGGGAGGCTCGCCACAATGACTGCTGGATACATGCATAGGATGAAAGGGAGGCTCGCCACAATGACTGCTGGATACATGCATAGGATGAAAGGGAGGCTCGCCACAATGACTGCTGGATACATGCATAGAATGAAAGGGAGGCTCGCCACAATGACTGCTGGATACATGCATAGGATGAAGGGAAGGCACAGCAGTATGCAACACACAGTACATGTACAGTCGTCCCTCTCTAATCCGGCACTTTATAATCCAGCACCCTCGATAAACCAGCACAATTTTCAGTAGCCAAAATGTCCTCTTCATGCACATTGCAGCAGTAAATCAGATTTGTTAATCCAGCACCCTCCCTAATCCAGCAGATTTTCGTGGCACAAATGGTGCCGGATTATAGAGGGACCACTGTACATGCATGCAGCGAAAGGGCAGCCAGCCGTGTGGGATTAGTCAGAGCTAGCTTGGGGATTACTGCATGAACTATCCTGCTGTGTGTGTGTGTGTGTGTGTGTGTGTGTGTGTGTGTGTGCGTTCGTGTGTTTGTGTGCGTTTGCGTGCGCTTGCGGGTAAGTGTGTGGGTAAGTGTGACAAAGTACAGCGTACTCCGATGTGCCCAGCATAGAGCAAAGATGCAATGCTGGGCAACGACACACACACGACAAAACCAAGCACACGTGAAGTTCAAGACTGTCACCACAGTCAGTGTGCCATGTGAGGATCATTCCCACTGTCGCAGGATCAGATGCAATGATATAATGATGCAATGATGCAATGATGTAATGATGTAATGATGTAATGATGTACTTCAAATGAAGTAATGATGACTCACTATCAACAGAAGACACAAGAGCTGCTTCCACGCATCCAATGTTTGTGTTCTGAGAGTCGCAAGTACAAAACAAGAACAAAAAGAACATACTAGTAGCGACAGGGCCAGTCGTACACAGCAGTATAAGGCTGTAAGCAATGTCAAAGAATACATACTAGTACACGGCCATATTGGCTCCAAGTCAACGCCAGCAGTCTAACGCACTATCGTGTGATGATCGAAATCAAATCGATTCACATGCCACACATTTTGTGTAGTGCCAAATGTCCACCGGCAGAGCCTTGAAAGTGCACACACAGTCAACACTTCTTCAACGTTCGTGTTGGAGTCGATGCATGACGAGGACACACAACTTTGGCCACATGCATGAGCATTGAAAATTATCGAGCTGCAGTGCGGTGAATACGAGTATTTGAGTGGAATAGGTCGGTACTGTTTAGCTACAGTAATTTCACAAAATGTCTACATACCTGTACCTGTACTTTTGGCCCAGTTTGGGTGCATCTCTTTCACACCTAAATATTTCAATTGCTGCACAAACACTGACACACATTGTCCAATACGGAACTGCTTCTCTGTACCTAACATTTCTGTTCACCTAACCTGGTCTTTTGCCCGCATACCGCTTAGATTGTGAGCACCTAAAATCTCTCAACTAGAGTACCAATCCATGAGTAGAACTGTTCTACAATTCACCGTGGCCGTGCAGTTCTGTACCGTGTGCCAGCACCCAGCAACCAACACGTGTATTATTTCTGGACAAGTCCGACTTGTCTGGAGAGAGTTGATCAGTTGCCCTAGCTTCCTTACCTGGACCTGGAAGTAAGACGTGGAAGCAGGAATCTCAAACATGTTCACTTCACCATTGGAGCCGAACAGCCGCATTTGTAGCGCTGGTGATAAGCCTTGCTTTGGAATCACCACCACGGTGTACACCATGGCTATCAAGCAAAATACATGTGCACACACACACGCACACACACACACACGCACACACACGCACACACACACACACACACACACACACACACACACACACACACACACACACACACACACACACACACACACACACACACACACACACACACACACACAGAA
Source organism: Sycon ciliatum (assembly GCF_964019385.1). NCBI lineage: Eukaryota > Metazoa > Porifera > Calcarea > Leucosolenida > Sycettidae > Sycon > Sycon ciliatum. The sequence goes on from NC_088646.1 coordinate 28,063,703, forward strand.
ACAGATACTTTCATAGATGTCAAGAAAACCCCTGAAGAAATCCACATTTTATCGAAGCAAGCAAGCTACACTGAAAGCACTTTGCCGTACGGCACAAAGACGAAACAGCAATAAACACTAGCAATCCTTACTGGCCGAGTGATAGCAGTTACTGAACGATGACAAGTTGACAGTAGTCAGAATCAGCAGATGACCAATTAGCTGCTCGGCCATGTCCTCTTGCCGTAGAAACGCATAGTCCCGATAGGTCTCCCTGCACACACGCACACACATACACACACGCACACACATACACACACGCACACACGCATGCACACGCACAAACACACATATTCAGAATTATCAGGCAATAAACGCTATATGGCCTTGCCCTGCACTGCACTACAGAAGTGAGGATGTACATGTACTATGAGGAGTCTTGGCGGGGGGGGGGGGCATTACACTGACAGCCCGATCATTACATTGGTGGAAACGATAACGCATTCTACAGAGACAGTTCATGTCACTGATGTGTATAGTTTACTCCAAACAAAGGATAAGTAAAAGACCATGCAATGGCAGTAAGTTCCAACCAGGAAGTAGCCAAATACCTACCGTATTGTACTACTCCCTGGTTCCGACTCCTACACCTGGCACAGTCATCCCTCTGAAACCACAGTTCTTCAGCTCATCTTCTACACCTATATCCGGCACCTGGTACCGCTGATCCCCCCCCCCCCCCCAAATCATCTGCTCTCTCGCTAATGGGCCCAGGAATGCACAGGGATGCAGTGGAGGCATGGGGTTGCATCCTGAATGGAAGTTGCACATTGTGCCGTTCAGGGGCAGCGCTGTGCAAAGGTGATTGCAGAGCCAAATTCTGACTTTTAAAAAGGTTGCTTTTGCAATCAGCGCTTTGGCCGAGTGGTTGTAGGCATGATCACATGATCAGGAGAAAGAGAGCACTGTATCCGGGAAATGCTTGCGCTGGTTTTAGTTCGCGATTTGCGAGCACACACCAATTTGCACCTGGACATGTTTGCGATTTGAGTCAATTTCATTAGTTTTGTTGTACAGTTCTACATTTCGTGCTAGCTTACTTTGCGATTTCACTCCAATCGCAGGGTTCCAGATCGCAAAGGTTTCCCTGTGTACAATATGGGGAGTACTTGTGTTGGTCTGCGTGTGTGTGTGTGTGTGTGTGTGCGTGTGTGTGTGTGTGTGTGTGTGTGTGTGTGTGTGTGTGTGTGACTGTGCTTGAAGGGGACGGTTGCACTTTTTGTAGCTCCGGTTTATCTGAGTTTTCAGTCGTTCCTCTTACTAGTCTTAGGCCATGGGGTGGCTCTGGGTCCACCAGTCGCCCCTGGCGTGTTTCTGAATTTGCTGGGGCGAGGGTTCCGCGACGCGGTCGCCAGGGCAGTGTCTTTTCTGTCACGACCGTTGTCGTCCTCGTCTCTCCATTCGCGGTGGTGTAGCTGACCCCCGAATGGTTTCAAACTGCGAAGCTCGGAGTACAGTGGTGGCAGAGGCATGAGCTGTGAGTGGAGACGGTTGCTGGAGATGGATGGTGATGAAAGGAGAAGAGTTACGCTGCCTGACGACGCGCGGGAAATTGTTTGATCCTGCAATTTCAGTTCGAGCGCGGTGGACTTCTAGACGATGTGTCCTCATGGCTGTTTTTCAACGCTTGGCCTATCGCTGATATCCCTGCGTGGAATGTTCTTCCAGTGGAGTCCAGGTGGGACTTCGGGTGCCCACACTCCATCACCTGGTTGATTGTTTCGGAACTGCAATAATACAGGTTCAAATAATTATTGTTTCCTTTTTGTGCGTATCTCTTGTCATCTCCCTTTTCTATACGTCGCACACCAGATGTACTACTATCGCTGTCTTTCTCCTGCTATCTCTCTCTGCTTGCTGTTTTTGTTTTTGTTGCCACTGCCCCTCATCATACCCATGCTCGGGTGGAGGGCGGCGTGACCCGTTAGGGTAGCTGTCAATACAGTACAGTGTGTGTGTGTGTGTGTGTGTGTGTGTGTGTGTGTGTGTGTGTGTGTGCGCGTGTGTAGTACTTACACAAGATACACCATATCGTCGACTAGCTTCTCCAGATAGCTGGCGAGCATTTTTTTCTCTAGAGCCAACCTGCAATCAACCACCCAACCACCCACCCACATGTACACGTGTACGTAAGTGCACACACGCACGCACGCACACACACGCACACACACAGCCACAGCCACAGGAAGGATGAGCGCTATTCGTTCAGCTCACAGCATTGATGTTATTACAGTAGAAGCAAAAAGAAGATACCAACGCAGCAAGACTCATGACCTCTCCTCTGTCGGTCTGGCTGTCATAGTGGTCACATCTATGCCACGTGACTAAAATTGGGTAGAAATTTCGATGGTTCCGTAACATGATCTCAGAAGGGTTTTTAGGATTCTGATAGGTTTATGCTTCGAATTGGCAAGCCAGACTGTCCTCCCATGAGGCTTTGAGATGCCTGTCTTGCACGAATCGAGTACACATGTACTTCAGAAGTAGCAATGCAAGAGATTAAAATGTTGTGGATTAACCCGTTGGAGCTGATCGTTCAAAATCGAACGATACCAATGCCATGTGTGCAAGTGCACTCAACGAGTCATTACTCAGTCAAATCTCAACTGAATTCAACAATCGAAATACCTACGAGGTAGCAGAGAATCTAAGCTGTCGGCTCGAAACTCCGGGGTCGATACGAGCTAGTATAACAGAGCGGCAAGTGCTCGAACGTTCGCTCGATTTCTCATGCGTCAGCTTAGTGCAAATTTCGTTCAAAAGTGGGATTTTCCCTCTTACTGCCCACGCAGCGTGTGACATCACTCCCAGCGCTTTTTGTGAGTCTGTTAGAAGAAATTTGAATGATTTTGAGCTAGCACGAGTGAAATGGCGAGACAAGGACTATTCCAAAGGGTTAAAATCTCAGTTTGAGACCATACTAGAATTAGATACGGAATTCTCACCATGGAGTGTACAAGTAACATACTATGTTATCTATTTTTCTTTTTTTTCTCATTTCCTCTGTGCTGCGCTGACGAGTCCACAAAGGACGAAACAGTTCTGTCCGCAGATTGAGTATTTCGCTCCTGCTCTTGTAGCAGTTGAGCACTCTTGCGTGGGGTAGTACCTTTGCTGTTTGCGTTATGCAGAGCTCACTGACTTGTTAGTTTGAGCACTCTGGCAAGGTACGTTCGGGCCTGATTGGAAATTTTCATTTCCATTGCTATCAGGTTCGGCCTCATTTCCTCTGTGCTGCGCTGACGAGTCCACAAAGGACGAAACAGTTCTGTCCGCAGATTGAGTACTATGTTATCTATGTATTTAAAATGCACCATGCCAGTTCAATAAATGTACACTAGATACGGTAAGAGTTGAATCTCTAACGGGGCACAAAGTCTAATGTTCTAACGAGAAAGAATCCACCGTGAACTCAAGAAACGTTACACATAATATGTTATTCCTTCTCTCCTCTGTGCTAGACAAATAGAAGACAGGTGTGTGATGGCAGGGTCGTTAAACTTTGTGCCCGCCAAGTGGGACATTTTGCAGATCGTTAAACTTAGACTCGTCACACTTTTAACTCTCTAATACAGTAGTCAGAATACGCATAACGTTAGCATCTAGAGAGACGGCATGGGCAACTGAAACGCTATATCATGTGGGGTTCAACCCCGGGCTGCCCTTTACAGTTGCCCTAAGGGGCAGGGCTGATTCATACACGCTGGAACATGGTGTCACTCGTCTGCGCCGTGCTTGGGGTGAGCAGGTCAAGGTCGTGATTGTGAGTTGCATAGCCTACAGGTCACATTAAACTTCTGAATCCGCGGGTCTGAAGTTACTCTAAACGCACATCATTCCGGGTACTATGATCTTGTGCCGTCTCCCTGACTCTCTGCTGTACATGCATATCAGCTGCAGTCACACTCTACCTGCACTGTCATACTACTATGTAGGAAGCACCTACCTGATGAACGCCCGAGCACAGCCATTGTCGCTCTTGATCTCCGGCATACGCATGACACGTCTGGATGAGATGACACACACACACGCACACACATGCACACACACACACACACACACACATAAGACCCTAGGCGGTAGACGCCTACCATTACAGCAGCAACTCTAGCAACTTGTGCTGGGAAAGCACCATTCAACCGCTTGCAAGGCTGAAGAATTGATTGTCACTCTCTAGCCTGGTCTACGAGTATGCTACAGACTTCTTTTAGGCCAATGAATTCCTGCTTTCCCTCTCTTGTACACGCACACATCACGAGTGCGAGGGGTTGGCGGATCTATATCCTTTGTGCTTGTACCTCTTTCTATCTCTCTCTCTCTCTCTCTGTCTCTCTGTCTCTCTGCCTGTCTATCTCCCACTCACCTGATATCGTCTATCAACTGCACGTGAAATGACCGCCTTCTACCGACACAGAACGCCCGGACTGCTAACTCGCCCGGCGACGCTTCCTGTTCAAGTAGCTTCTGCTGGATCCGTTTTGATGATATCATCGACGACGACCTCATCACAGTAGCACCACTTTTGGGAGTTCCAGTGACAGATTTTCTGGAGTTGTACGAGAAATGCCGCATTCCTGAGTGTGCACACAGGGACAAGAGGAAGACAGCAAGGCAACAGGAACACACAAGTCTTTCACACATCCTTTAGGCTGTCTAAGTTCCCGTCTCTCGGGGAAAATCCACAGGGAGTATAAAAAGAGAAATGCGCACCTCCTGGTGGTTGAGTGCATACGAAAAGTAGCGCCAGGTATCAGCAGCAGCAGGGTGACATTGGCTAGGTGACAAGACGGAGACCCCGAAGAAAGACAACTGCTGTGGAACTGTGTAAGACACTGTTGCCTGGCTGAAGTAGCTGAAGACCAGGCCCAGGACATTGGCAGATTGGACGTAACGGCACCGAGGTTATGATGATGATGCTCCTGTTGCCATCATAAAAAAATATCTCTACACATTTACCGGATACTAGCTAGCAGCGTCGTTAAGTCAACCATATCTCTAGACATGTACATGATAGCTAGCAGCGTTGTCAACCATATCTCTACACGTGTGCCGGATAATGGCTAGAAGCGTTGTTAAGTCGACCCTATCTCTATGTACCGGATAATACCTAGCAGCGTTGTTAAGTCAAGCTAGCAACATGGATGTGTTCCACTGCAGCCTCAGCAGCATCTATGCTGGAGACTTCAGTCACTCAAGTCCGCATATACAGGTATCACCTGCCTATGTTGCTGTGTGCATCGCGTATGTGTATGTGTGGCAACACAAGCAGCGACTACAGCGGGATGTCGAAGGGAGAAAAGCAGTTACGGATGTAGAGCAGCCATGAGCACTAGCCTGCACAGCTCTAGTCTTACTGTCCAGGGTCGACTCGTCGGTAGGCTTTAGACGATCTAAAGGAACAGCACGTTGCCCTGTGAAGAACATATGTAGGGGTGATGATGCAATGGGAGGGGGAACGGATGGGAGGACAAAGGGAGTACAGCAAGAAACTATACATGAGGAACCAGCAAATTGTTCCGGTAGCCGGACCTTATTTATTCTCCCACCCGAGAACTGTTTCCAGCATTGCGGCGCAGGCACAGTGTGTTTCTTGACATGTCAGTGTGCTCAGAGCTTCTACATCGGGACAGACCTATGCACTGAAAAAGTGTGCATGCATTCTATGCATTCTGTGCTGCATGCACGGCGTATAGAAGACAACTACAGCCATATATGTGTGCGTGTGTGTGTGTGTGCGTGTGTACGTGCGTGTGTATGCGCTGCTGCAGTATAGCTTCCGTACAGAACTAGATTCCCACCCCGTGAGTGTAAGTACTGGACACATGCATGATGTGCAGGATCATACGGAAATGTACCACTACAAGTATATTTATTACCCACTATAGTCTAAGAGTCACAACCATGTCAATGCACACAGCTATGTGGAGTATTCTGCAAAAATAAAGAGGACAGCTGGCCCCTTGTTCCACGTCCTCAGCAATGTTGCCGGAGTCCTACAATCTTTACCCGGTGAGGTATAGCAAATACGTCAAGTACACCATGTAAATCAAAATAGACGACATCCCTCCCCCCCCCCCCCCTCCCCCTACACATGCACACAACCCACAACCTCTCGATTGGAACCCCCCCCCCACAAAAACACAGCCCGCAACATCTCGATTGGAAATCAATCGCAAATTCCACAGCACCATATCGGACACACACACACCATGTACCATGTACCATGTATCCGCCCGTCGCAAGAGAAGCACGCAAATCTGCAAATGCACTGGATGTGCACCCACAGATTTTTCTCTTTATAGCAACAATAGCGGATCTGATTCTGATTGAAACAGATCACGACAAGCGCCAGATAACTGTCTAATCCACACAACTGGCGAAGTCATGTGAATTGACCCCCCAATGCACACCTGGTCTATACCACACGGAGTACATCGGCATAAAACGGCCAAGACAGTTACCTATGCACACCCTACACTTGCTGGGGTAACCAGTATAGACAGCACGCTGCTTTGATAAAAGCAGACACTAGATGCACTGGTACCTTGAAGTGAAATTGGAGTTATTTTACCAACCAGCCACGGCAACTGGGTACTGGGAATCCAGGGCCAACAGACATACCAACAACCTCAGCCATGAAAGCTATATAGTAACGACACACTGGATTGTGGAGCCGAAACTAGTCCAACTTCCAAAATGCTTTGGCAAGAGGGTAGCCTTCCGACAGGTTGGACACACACACACACACACACACACACACACACAATACCAACAGCAGCATCACATCACCGTGAGTATTGCTCACCACTGGAGGAGGCACCCGACGTGTCGCTCATGAGGTGTTTTGCCGGTATCTTGGCTCTGATCAGACTTAGGCCTGGGTCTGCAGGGCTGTGGCCATGCTTCTTCATGTAATGACAAAGACTTATCCAGAGCGCTGACCTTTGCCCATGCTGCAACCAGTCCACACCAGAATATAGCAGAGTCAAAGGGGAAGGGGAAGGAGAGAGAGAGAGAGAGAGAGAGAGAGAGAGAGAGAAGAGAGAGAGAGAAGAGAGAGAGAGAGAGAAGAGAGAGAGAGAGAGAGAAGAGAGAGAAGAGAGAGAGAGAGAGAGAGAGAGAGAGAGAGAGAGAGAGAGAGAGAGAGAAGAGAGAGAGAGAGAGTTGCCTTGTAGCTATGTGTAGCTACATGTACCATAATCTCGCTCATAAAACACCATAGAGAGTAGAGACCATGGTCTTAGAATCAAAAAGTCATTGTTTTCGTTCCTTTCACAAGTGCATTTTCGTTCGATTATAAGACCTTGGTTATATGCGAGAGACAAAAATCGCATCGACATGTATATGACTGACTGTGCAAGTTCACATATTATTGGTGAATACCAGTACAATGGAACCACGGTGATCCTCGTTTCGTTTTGTGATTTTCATTCACTTACAAGACCATGGTCATCTAACCGGAGGTGGTCTTATAATCGAATATAAGACCATGGTCTTATAATCGAATATAAGACCATGGTCTTATATGCGTTAGAATACGGTACATGTACATCACAGTACATGGCTGTGCTGCTCTGATCAGTTCTTAAAAGTACTATTACTGCTTGCAGTTGTCCACAAGACAAGTGACTCGGTTTCTATTTCACTTGGTCATAAACTAAT
>NC_088646.1:28081403-28089279 GCF_964019385.1 Sycon ciliatum
GCATTGACCGATATCGCTACAACCACGCCGTCGCTGCTATCGCCGGGATCACTGTTGTTACTGCTCTCCGAACCACAGCGCCTGGTGACAAAATGCACCCGCAACACACACACGCACATGTGTGCATATTCACGTGCATACACACATACGCATTCACCCACAAATGAGCATGTACAGAACACACACACACACACGCGCGCGCGCACATCACACACATACACACACACACACACACACACAAACACACACACACACAATGCATAGTAGATACCGTAAGGTGTTGCTAGAGTACCCTGACCACCTGGATCCATTCATGGTCATGTTTCTAAACACAAAATTGGTGAGTTGGCATGGGACCATGTGTGGCCCGAGTAGTACTAGTAGTAGTACAGTTGGGTCCCTACACATCATGATCTTAGCTCTCTATTGCAGGCACCACATGCACTCTCTTTGGCTTCACTGTTTCACTGCTCTGGCCGCCTGGAAAACAGAAATGAATTATCGTCTCCGTTCGTGAGGGACTTCACGGCGGCTGTTAACACCTGGAAAGTCTAGAAAATATAGAAAACGGGTGAAAACTGGAGTTGCTTGCTCACTTGCTAAAAGCACCATTGTGCTGCTTTTGAAGAGCGATAGGGCAAAAGGCCTCCTCAGATATATCACTGGCGTCTGTCTTATGCGTGCTGATAATCAGATTACTCAAACGTAGTACAGTTCGCATCCAAGTGTAGGATCATCTGCACCCCCCCCCCCTCTCCCCTTCTGCAGATGTCTCTGGCTAGGACCCTGGTATAGCTACACATATTGTTCAATTGAGCATACATGTATGGACATGTGTACTATACAAATTGATTTCTGGAACAAATGACAATCGGCATACACGTACTCTTCCAGGATACGCTGCTCCTTGGTGGAGATGCCCTGGTTGACGGAAATCACACCAAACTCGTGTAGAATTTCGCAAGTAACCTGCGGCGTCGGCATGGCGGTGGCGTAGAACTGCACGGTCATGCGATTGTCGAACAGCTCGGTGTTGTCGCACACTGGCGAGATCAGGCCGCTGGTCATGTAAGCCCGGGGCTCCTTCCAGCGTGGGCGTCTGCTCCCACCGGGCGAACCCGGCGCCGACAGCGGACAATCCTGCATGGCCTTGGACAGCCACATGTGCAGTGCGCGGTTCTCCGGCAAGCTGACCGCCTTTTGCTTCGGCACGTCTATCGTACCCGTGTCGATATTGATCAGAGTGACCTGCAGACAATCAAAGTCGGACAGAGAGCGCACAGATGCAGCCGATCATTAATGGCAGGGGAGGGGAGAGGTAGAATTGGAGGAGAAGCTCTTTCTGTGGCCCACTGGAGCTCAGTAACCCATGTGTAGCATGAGGAGCTGACAGTGCTCCAAGCTTTTGGAGCTGGAGTCCTGTGTTTACAACACCGCCAGTGCTCTCTTCTGAGAACCGAACGTTAACTGATTCACACACTGATACTAGTCGTAGTCAACATAAACACCGATATCCAGTACCCCCCCCCCCCCCCCGTGTGCCCAATCACCACAATGTCAATGTGAATGCATGTAAGGCGTACACGATCAGCCTTTATTCAAACAATCATGATGAGTAGTGGTGAAACGAATATACCGAATATTCGAATATTCGTTCGGTTTGTCAGATTCGAACGAATATTTCTCATGGCGAATATTCGTTAACCCGGTATGCAGAGTTTACCGGGAGACTTCAAACTTCCGTAACTTCGCGAATACTTGACTGAATCACTTCATCGAGAGGTCTATCGGCATTAGAAAACTCTCAGCTGTCGTCTCGAAGCAACTCGAACGCGATCCGAGGTCCTGGAATCGAGTTATGGCGGTCGAACGAAAATCACGTCTCAAGCTGGGTTTTTTTAGCGTGTAACATGCACTTCAGCTGGGGATTTTGTGAAAATTGACCTATAACATGATTGAGAGGAGGGCGTGTGATATCATCTGTGTTAACGAAAGAATATTCGTTCGTTCGTTCGTTAAGCCAAAGAATATTCGGCTACTGGGTTTTGATATCCGGTTCACCACTAAATTGATGAGCTAGGCATGCCCTCATGCAGGACAGCGACGGGTCCACATATCGCTCGTAATGATAGACTACAAAACAGGTGCATGCAGACCAAAGTACATACATCATCCGGCAAGTCCAGATCAGAGCGCGTTGCCACGTCCGCCGACATGAGCAGGCCCATGATGAATGGTACGGGTGCGTCCAGCAGGTCCATCTGCTGGCCAGGGAGAATTGGTGCCAGAACATGCTGCCACTCAAACGGATTGATCAGTGCGCCAAGACACTCGGACACCTCCGTCAGAGAGCTCAGGTCCTCCGACACGAGAAGAAGCTGATTCTCCAGCAGTAATAGTCTGATACAGCAAAATGAAAGAGAAAGAAGAAAACACAATCACCAGCACAGACGATGAGAAACAGATGGCATCACTTATCAGCCATGGGAGCAATTCGGACAACTCCATTTCTCCCTTCAGAAAAGACGCGGCTAACAATTTAGCACCCCGGAGACTACAATCGGTGAAAATTTGATCAACTACACCTATTACTACTACTACTACTACTACTACTACTACTACTACTACTACTACTACTACTACTACTACTACTACTACTACTACTACTACTACTACTACTGAGAACGTTGACTTTATTTGATAACAAACTGGGTGCCGGAATGAAGAATTCAAAAAACGGAAGCAAAGAAGGCAATGGTGACAAATCCAATCAAGTATATCGTAGATAGGAAAATCAAATCAAATAAATCGGAAAATCCAATAAGAAAATATAATAAAAGAATCAAGTCAACTATCGAATACCAAAACAAAGAGTAAACCCGCATCCGCAAACACAATCAAAGCAGCACCGTTTACCCAACTCATCCAACAACCCAGACAAGAGAAAACCAGATAAGGTACACAAAGAAAACGGGCAAGTCAACCATCAAATCATGACCAACATATAATAGCAAAATTGCTACAACAAAAATACAGACAATATCATGAAACAGTTAGGTCAGGCATGCTAAACAGCCAGGTGGGCACGGGCCCTACACTCCGCCACAAAACCGCCATGACCAGCACCCATGAGCCTTCGGCGGTACGAGTGCCGTGACCCCCGCAGACAAGTTATTTGCCAGCGAATCAGGCACACACTGATCCGGGCACGAAGCTGGCGCATGATCAGTGAGTAGGGGAGATCACGGTTCCTCTCACTGATTTGAGCTGCTAACGACTTCAGGAATATTGACGCCTCCGGCGCACACTGCCCATTGGTGGCGAAAACCAACGGCGTGAACGAACCGCGGTCGACGTTGTTGATCCGGCTCGAGTACTGGCGCTTCTTCTGCCTCTCGTTGTCAGACAACTGGCTCGCTACTCCCGAACGCGACAGCAAAGACGGCCTTGGGTGGGTAACCCGAACATCAAAGAAGGCGTTTTGCTGTCGCGTCCAGAAACCGCGAGCCCGTATGTCTGCACGAGCGGCATCAGCTCTAATACCTGAGACCGTCTCGCCATCGAGAGGCAGCAGAACAGGCTCCAACTCGACATCATACGCCACCTCGGACATGGCACTAGCCAGCAGGTCCCGAACCTCGTTGTGACGTTGCGTTGGGTACCCGCCACAGGGGCATGTCATGGCGTGGTGGCTTGTCATGTCTTTGCCACACACGCATGATGCTGGCAAACCTTCCAAGGGAAGGCCATATCGTAGGCCCACAGCATCACGGAAATCCGTCCTGCTGAAAACGGTCCCAGGCATTGTAGTCGCAGGTGGAGTCGTCAACCAACTTGAGACGCCATCTTCACCTGCGACCTCTACCAGTAGCCGTTGCGTGGGCGGGAGGCCGGATCGGATCTCCTCTGCCAAGTTCCGCTGCTGAACACGGCGCGCCGCCCGAGCACCTGCAGCCAATGTCTTGCATGCTGTTACCACAGACGACACCTCATGCGTGGAGGTGCCACCGACTACCAACTCCACCATGGGTGCAATGGCGTCTCGGCACAAGGTGCGCTCAGCAGCCGCCCGTGACACATTGCTACGGACCGCAAGACCACCAAGCTTTGCTGGAAGGGAAAGCAGTGCTCGCAAACCTCCCTCAACCGGCACAGAATGGCCCGTGAATGCAGGCAGCAGCTGATCATTTAGGACGCGATCCAGGGGTGCGTAGAGTGCCCCGTCAGCATTAGCAACGCGCTGCAAGTATGACCACCGAGACTGAATGGCAGAGATGAATAAATGGTAAGCCGCGTGGGGCTGGGTCTCTGCAACACTCGCCAGCCTCTTGGTTAAAGCACACCAGTCACCCACACGGCTTCCCACAAACCCATCACAGAACTCAGTGCTGCCGATGACTCCACCGAGATACCGGACGCCATCAGAGCAAATCCGGATGCCAGTGCCAGCAAATACCCGCTCAGCGTCTGACACCAGATGGCTCTTGACGAGGAGCACGGTCTTGGCAGCATTAGGCTTGTAGCCATACTTCGGGCCCTCAGCCGAGATGCAGTTCCAGTACTCACCGAGTGCCACAACGCGGTCCACAGCGGCATCGTCGTCAGCATACCACACCTGCATGGAACCACTGCATGTTGTGGACAGATGCTTGGCCAGAGGGACGGTAGCCAAAGCATAAAATGCCATGGCCAGTGGATCTCCTTGGCACGTGCCCTCTCTTGAGTAGAGTGTCTCGCCACCATCCAGGTACAGGGGGATATCCGCTTGGTACGTGTTCACAAATACCCGCCCTGCAGCTGGGCACACGCGTGGTATGTTGTTCAGTGCAGCTGCCCGGTTCACTGAATTAAAGGCGTTAGTGGCGTCGACGAGGAGTATTGCCTCTGACTCCTCCTTGGCAAATACCGATGACAGCGCCTCCACAGCCACTTCACATGCCGATGGTATCCCGACGCACAGCTGGGTTGGCGCCGTCGCAATCACCACATCCTTCTCAATCGCCGCCATGATTGCCTTGCCAACTGCACGCCGAAACACCTCACCCACAGCGATGGGCCGCACGCCAGGTCGCTTATCCAGTGGTATCAGTCGCGCTGCCAGAAACGGGCGCAGATGCAAAGCGTCCAGCCTCTCCGTGCACAGGCATTTGGCCACGCGAGAGAGGGCCGAACAGAGCTCGTCAGAAGCTGACTTGAACATGCCAACCATCCGACGCCAGGCAGCCGCATCCAAAGCCGAAGGTCCAGCAGCTCCCTTCATTCCCAATATCGTCTTCTTCATAGCTGCTGGTGTTATCGCCTCAAACATAACTGGATCCGGGGGGTCGGGGCTACAGTCCAGTAGGATGTCTGGATCAGCCGGCTGGGGAGCAGGGTGCTTATCCCGCAGGTGCTCTAGAACTGACTTCCCACTCACCTCTTCATCCAGGGGAAGAACGCCACCAGCACCATCAGCATCCAGGTATTGGGCAGCACTGCCAACTCGGTCATTGAAAACCATGTTCGCTAAGCGAACATCGTCCAAAGCACGTGGACTCGAATCACCCACGGCTGCATCAGAGAGATGAGCCTGAATGCATCGGGACTCCCGTAGCAATGGAGAGAGATCACCGGCAGTCCATAGCCCAAGCCGCTTGGCCAAAAACGTCTTGTGGTCGCTAGCCGCAGATCCACGAAACGGCTTCTGCAACAACAGATGACAGGCGACGACCACCGCCGACCACGCAAAGGCCCGAGCACCCGAGCCATCCGTAAATAAGGAAATGAGGCGTGCAATCTCCTTGACGAACTCTTTGCCTTCCGAGCCGAAGGGGACCATAAACACGTTTCTTCTCCATGAGATGACTTCACGGTATGCAGAATCGAACATGCTCACAGTCTCATCAGTAGTCTGACTCCAAAACCCTTCATCTGCAGATGAGTTACTGCCACCCTCAACCACCGTACTCGGCTCACGCGACGCTTGCTTTTCCGGACGCAGAGGGGCCAGACGAACATGCGATGGCTGATATAGCGATGCTGGTGAACAGGATGGCTCCGCCTGAGGCTGTCCAGACGAACCGGGACCCACAGAGGCCGGCGCCGCAGACACAGGTACCCGGGAAGCTGCAGTAGGATCAGAAGAAGCACCCGCGGATGAAGAGGCGGCAGCATAATCAGAAACAGTCTCCGAGCACACAGGAACAGGCAAATCCACCCGCAGCGACTTCACAGACGGAGCCGCAGGCGCAGATAAATACGATTGGGAAGATCCTGTGAATCCAGGCGCCGGTGCTACACCAGAGCATGCAGCGGCCGACGACGGGGGCCTGGATACCGAAGTATTCCGTACCTCTCGAGGCACGTCACCGGTCCGGCCAGCAGCGGAATCACCCGGTCGAGAAGGCTGCACTCTTCGTCCACTCCAGGCCGGCGGATCACCTGCAGAAAGGCCTTGAGGCACCTCCGATCCACCAACATCATGCAAATTCAAATTCCCAAAATTCCTACAGCGCCCAATCTGACCTGGGTAACAATTGACACAGCAGCGTCCATTCCTATTGCATGAACATGCTCCGCACGTACCACTTTTCTTGCTGCAGGAGCAACAGGGCCCAGCAGAAGCCTCACGCCGTGACATGTCATGCAGCCTGCAGCACTGCCAGAAGAAGCCGCACAGCGACGCGAGGTGTGAACAGCACCTCGCACGTCACTCGTGACAGACCATGCGGGAAAGCACCCAGCCGCGAAGCACAACACAGCAAGCCAGCTCACGTCACTTCCAAGGCCCAAGGCGAAGGCACGGAAAGCGACCCGAAACTACAGCACAATGGCCGGTTCGCCAGGTAAAACAAAACCAGCTGGAAGGAGGAATAGCGGACTGGACAACCCCACAGCGGTAAAAACTACTGGAGCCGACTCCTGATACCTAGACGAAAGTAATGAAGTAGGTTTAAAAAACCGGTTGACCTGGATAGTGGATACAACAATTAGAAAACTGCGGAGGAAACTGCGGAGGAGCAAAATCTCCATCCGCACTCCACTACCACTACCACTACCACTACCACTACCACTACCACTACCACTACCACTACCACTACCACTACCACTACCACTACCACTACCACTACCACTACCACTACCACTACCACTACCACTACCACTACCACTACCACTACCACTACCACTACCACTACCACTACCACTACCACTACCACTACCACTACCACTACCACTACCACTACCACTACCACTACCACTACCACTACCACTACTACTACTACTACTACTACTACTACTACTACTACTACTACTACTACTACTACTACTACTACTACTACTACTACTACTACTACTACTACCAAGAGTACATAACCCCCCAGAGTGTGCAACTCCACTATGGGTGCTGTCCCGACAGAATTTCAAGTTGACGTCATTTTGATGATGCAATGCGCACTGTACACGGATTATCAGACGAATCCGGAACCTGTGGTTGACCGAAGCCGATCGATCCTGTACAAATTATTGCAAAGAAAAACGTGTGATGCGTTGACACCCGTACACATGTTGTAAATCACTGCTGCAAGGAGCATTGCGTCATAAATAATGACGTCAACTTGAAATTCTGTCGGGACAACAGGGTATGTGGGAGTTGCACACTCTGGGGGGTTATGTACTCTTGCTACTACTTACGCCACAATGCTCAGAAGGTCGGCCAATGAGAAGATGCTCATCACGCGCTGCAGGTGGAAGTTGAGCAGTGGGATCCCAGATTCGTGAGATCGAATGCAGTGCATGGGTGCGATGGGCCCCTGCAGAGTGACCGCGTATCCCGGCTGCACCTGCTTCAGGTCGAGCAGATGGTGAATGTGACTCTCGACGAGCTGGGTGCCTGCAA
>NC_088646.1:28089479-28151479 GCF_964019385.1 Sycon ciliatum
CAGAAATGAATTATCGCCTCCGTTCGTGAGGGACTTCACGGCGGCTGTTAACACCTGGAAAGTCTAGAAAATATAGAAAATATAGAAAACGGGTGAAAACTGGAGTTGCTTGCTCACTTGCTAAAAGCACCATTGTGCTGCTTTTGAAGAGCGATAGGGCTAAAGGCCTCCTCAGATATATCACTGGCGTCTGTCTTATGCGTGCTGATAATCAGATTACTCAAACGTAGTACAGTTCGCATCCAAGTGTAGGATCATCTGCACCCCCCTCTCCCCTTCTGCAGATGTCTCTGGCTAGGACCCTGGTATAGCTACACATATTGTTCAATTGAGCATACATGTATGGACATGTGTACTATACAAATTGATTTCTGGAACAAATGACAATCAGCATACACGTACTCTTCCAGGATACGCTGCTCCTTGGTGGAGATGCCCTGGTTGACGGAAATCACACCAAACTCGTGTAGAATTTCGCAAGTAACCTGCGGCGTCGGCATGGCGGTGGCGTAGAACTGCACGGTCATGCGATTGTCGAACAGCTCGGTGTTGTCGCACACTGGCGAGATCAGGCCGCTGGTCATGTAAGCCCGGGGCTCCTTCCAGCGTGGGCGTCTGCTCCCACCGGGCGAACCCGGCGCCGACAGCGGACAATCCTGCATGGCCTTGGACAGCCACATGTGCAGTGCGCGGTTCTCCGGCAAGCTGACCGCCTTTTGCTTCGGCACGTCTATCGTACCCGTGTCGATATTGATCAGAGTGACCTGCAGACAATCAAAGTCGGACAGAGAGCGCACAGATGCAGCCGATCAGTAATGGCAGGGGAGGGGAGAGGTAGAATTGGAGGAGAAGCTCTTTCTGTGGCCCACTGGAGCTCAGTAACCCATGTGTAGCATGAGGAGCTGACAGTGCTCCAAGCTTTTGGAGCTGGAGTCCTGTGTTTACAACACCGCCAGTGCTCTCTTCTGAGAACCGAACGTCAACTGATTCACACACTGATACTAGTCGTAGTCAACATAAACACCGATATCCAGTACACCCCCCCCCCCCCCCCCCCCCCCCGTGTGCCCAATCACCACAATGTTAATGTGAATGCATGTAAGGCGTACACGATCAGCCTTTATTCAAACAATCATGATGAGTAGTGGTGAAACGAATAACCGAATATTCGAATATTCGTTCGGTTTGTCAGATTCGAACGAATATTTCTCATGGCGAATATTCGTTAACCCGGTATGCAGAGTTTACCGGGAGACTTCAAACTTCCGTAACTTCGCGAATACTTGACTGAATCACTTCATCGAAAGGTCTATCGGCATTAGAAAACTCTCAGCTGTCGTCTCGAAGCAACTCGAACGCGATCCGAGGTCCTGGAATGGAGTTATGGCGGTCGAACGAAAATCACGTCTCAAGCTGGGTTTTTTAGCGTGTAACATGCACTTCAGCTGGGGATTTTGTGAAAATTGACCTAGAAATGATGGAAAATATGCGCCTTCGTTTGTCATGCCTAATAATAGTGACAATATTCAATAAAATGATTGAGAGGACGGCGTGTGATATCATCTGTGTTAACGAAAGAATATTCGTTCGTTCGTTAAGCCAAAGAATATTCGGCTACTGGGTTTTGATATGCGGTTCACCACTAAATTGATGAGCTAGGCATGCCCTCATGCAGGACAGCGACGGGTCCACATATCGCTCGTAATGATAGACTACAAAACAGGTGCATGCAGACCAAAGTACATACATCATCCGGCAAGTCCAGATCAGAGCGCGTTGCCACGTCCGCCGACATGAGCAGGCCCATGATGAATGGTACGGGTGCGTCCAGCAGGTCCATCTGCTGGCCAGGGAGAATTGGTGCCAGAACATGCTGCCACTCAAACGGATTGATCAGTGCGCCAAGACACTCGGACACCTCCGTCAGAGAGCTCAGGTCCTCCGACACGAGAAGAAGCTGATTCTCCAGCAGTAATAGTCTGATACAGCAAAATGAAAGAGAAAGAAGAAAACACAATCACCAGCACAGACGATGAGAAACAGATGGCATCACTTATCAGCCATGGGAGCAATTCGGACAACTCCATTTCTCCCTTCAGAAAAGACGCGGCTAACAATTTAGCACCCCGGAGACTACAATCGGTGAAAATTTGATCAACTACACCTATTACTACTACTACTACTACTACTACTACTACTACTACTACTACTACTACTACTTACGCCACAATGCTCAGAAGGTCGGCCAATGAGAAGATGCTCATCACGCGCTGCAGGTGGAAGTTGAGCAGTGGGATCCCAGATTCGTGAGATCGAATGCAGTGCATGGGTGCGATGGGCCCCTGCAGAGTGACCGCGTATCCCGGCTGCACCTGCTTCAGGTCGAGCAGATGGTGAATGTGACTCTCGACGAGCTGGGTGCCTGCAACACAGTACACAGAGAACTGAAATATGTAGTAGGGCAAGCAGAGTTCTGTAAAAACAATGAAACTGAACCACACAGTCAAATCCAGGGATGGAATATGCGAGGCGTGGAGCAGGTTTTGTTGCCACTCAACACCAAAACAACATCATACAATGACAAGCGACCATAAACTGTAAAAGTCGCGTATAAAAGCCAGGCTCATTCCTGTAGAAGCTGATGTCATTGCTAGACTTCTATTTAAATCAGGCCTCTATTCAAGCCACATATGTATGTACATGTATGTCAACACTAAACTAGGCGTAGTGTGTAAATGCGCATAGCATTCACTGCTGAGCAGGCCGCCACCGCTAGCCTTACCGTTAGTCTGCTGTGAGGCAACGAGCATCTGCGTCAGAAAGTCCATTCCGAAATGCGGATAGGACCCGTTGAGAAGCAGCACGATGGATTTGGAGATGTACAGATCCTCGTCCACTTGCCACCAGGCACCGTTCTCCACTGATGATGTGTTCACCTCGTTTGTAAATCCCCAGATGTCCTGCAGCGAGAGAGAGAGAGAGAGAGAGAGAGAGAGAGAGAGAGAGAGAGAGAGAGAGAGAGAGAGAGAGAGAGAGAGAGAGAGAGAGAGAGAGAGAGAGAGAGAGAGAGAGAGAGGAGAGGGAGAGGGAGAGGGAGAGAGAGGGAGTGGGAGAGGGAGAGGGAGAGGGAGAGGGAGAGAGAGAGAGAGAGGGGAGAGAGAGAGAGAGAGAGAGAAACATAGTCAAGAGAAGCACGGCAGCCACAGTGGTGCTGCAAAGCCAATGCAACAGCAAAATGAGAAAAGGGTGGAGAGCGCCTTGACACAGGCATGCTTACATCTCTGTCGCTCCACGCATGAAGTGCAGCATAATAATGTAGTCCACCAGCCGTTTTACTCAACTGAACTCGGGTAGCACTGCACCCTTATAATTATAACCCCCTCCGTTTTGCAGTCGGAATCTATATTCGGCCGGCATAACCCTCGTGCTCGGGATATATCCTCCATCTACGTACACTTTAAATTAAAATTGAATGTGTGTGGGCATCTGGCATGCACTCCACAGTAGCGCTGGCTGCACACGGGTATACGTCTCTGCTGCTTCCTACCTGCATGGACTTGACGGCTTGCAGCAGAGCCGGATCCTTGACAATGTGGTAGAACTTGATGGCCGTGCCGTACAGCTGGCGGCCATCTTCTTGAGTCATCAAGAAACAATGAGAGGAGGGATGTGCGGGAAGGGATGCCTTCGTGTAAAACTTGACACCGATTGGCATAGCAAGCTAGTGAAGACAAACAAAATTAATGAAAGAGCACTTTACATACCATATTAAAACAACACTTTGACTTGGGCTGAAAGTGTCGTGGCAAGCACTGCCATATCCGCAACAGGCGAAGCATGACGAGTTTTCAAAATGACCTCTGACTGAGCGTCTCGTACCCTGTATTTACCTGCCAGCATTCGCCATATTGTGTAGTGGAGTCTCTCTTATCCCCCCC
This sequence comes from Sycon ciliatum, assembly GCF_964019385.1. NCBI lineage: Eukaryota > Metazoa > Porifera > Calcarea > Leucosolenida > Sycettidae > Sycon > Sycon ciliatum. The sequence continues at coordinate 28,093,418 of NC_088646.1, forward strand.
CCCCCCCCCTACTGGGCCCCATGCAGGCACGCGCATGTACGTAGTCAAATCTTGACAATCACTTCCTTTTTGCGGTGGTGTGGGTGACTTGTTTGGATGACTTGAACCAACTCCATGACACGGCTATGGTGTGTGTTCTATTACCAACCAGCACCGCTTCACTCACACTCTGAGGACTACAACATCGAATTTCACGACATTCTTCTACGAGAATCGAAATGCACTGGGAGGCAAAAGGATTACTAGTATGCCTTAAATACGAGAAGCACACACCTCTGCGGTACCATCTGTGGTTTGTAGTTGTACTAAAAGCTAAAACGTATACGGTACGGAGGGTCGGCGCACACTTGACCATGTGAACGAAAACAAACACAGTGTACGGACAGTAGTCAGCCGAAATTCTTCAGCTCCTAATAACATGCCCAATTGTGTATACAAGTGAATGGTATCAATCTTGGCTCGGTGAGCCCAACTGAAGAGGATGATGTCATCTACGGTGCGGCTGTGGTGTATTTCTGAGTTGCGGACACGTCCTGGTCTCGAGGTGCCCGGATAAGAGAGGTTCTACTCTCGTACTGTTGCTCGGCCATGGTGCATTTCACCGCCGACCACTAGCACCCAACTCTTCCCCCTCCCCCCCCCCCCCGAACTACGTATTCTGGAGCAGTTTCACTCTGCGTGACACTGATACTGCTACAATAGGTGGGAGCGTTCTGAGCTTGCTCTAGGCAAAGGTATGTTGTTATTATGTTCTCTTGCAAGAAGTTTGGAGAGGATTCATCCTCCAACCAAAGGGCCACTGCTTGCCTTTAAACAGCATTGTCACCGCTGTAGTCCTGTCCTGTCCTGTTTTGTGTGTGTGTGTGTGTGTGTGTGTGTGTGTGTGTGTTTTTCGGTAAGTCAGTAAGTCAATATATCCACTCTAGCCTACAGTAGTCTAGCTAGATAGCTGTTAAAACGTCCAGGTGCATGGCATGCCCTGGAACTTGTAGAACAAGACTTAGTCTAGCCTATGAAGATAGTCCAGCCTAAACAGTACAGTACAGTACAGTACAGTGCAGTACAGTACCGTACATTCCATGAAACCTGTCTAAGGCGACAGCTCAAGGGACCATAGAAATGTGGCCACTGTGTACAAGTGGTCTCCTTATCCAGGGTTATTTGACTGGAAATAACACCCCCTTGGTCCCAGTTGCAGTGGTCTTCTGGGACAGATGGTCGCCTTATCCGAGTGGTCATCTTGACAGGTTTCACTGACACTGCACCTGCAAGCCTGCCATCGACAATAGTATGCACTCTCTACACTCTCTAACTGTCACATGACCATTACATGTACATGTATGTGTTCAGTGTTCACTGCTACCAAACACCATGGTTGGTTGACTGAACAGTAGCTTGGCCAAAGCCGGACAAACCAGACTGGCTACAAGCCACTGACTCCAGCCATTGCTGTACACTGTGGCTTACGACGTGAGGCATGACACACATACACATAATTTAGTATCGTAGAATTGCTTTAGCTCCAGGCAGCTGGAAAATGCGGGACAACTCATGCCGATGGTTTATTTCCAGAGCTACTGTTCTGCAACAGTGGGTTTCCTCAGCCTTGCACGGACTCGCGTCACTAATGCGTCACATGTATACGCCCACACACCCACACCACACACACGCCACACGCACACACGCCACACACACACGCACACACACACACACACACACACGCATACACACACACGCGCGCGCGCATACATACACACACACACATATCGTGCTGAAATGTACTTTAAAAAACCACAACAACAAACAGAACAGAAAACGAACAACCTACCCTGGAAATGGCGCAGCCATCGTATGGCAGACTATCGCGTGTTTCGGGAAAGTGACACAGAGAGCCAGCTTCATAATGACACTGAAGTGGCGTTAGTTGATCGTCTGATGGTCAGGAAAGAAAGGACGTGATATTGTATTCAAGCGCGCACATATGAAGATGATGGTCTGTGAAATTCTCAGCTACTCACCAGGCTTGTGAGTCCCAGAGCTGGGGTTCACAGGTGTGAACTCTCGACTACCATCCAATCCACAAGTCGAGAAATAATACACTAACGGGGCGTCAACCGTGGCCCAAGCGCTCTTGGCCCTACTCATGACATTAATCCTGGCACTGATTCTTTACTAATATCCACACAAATAAGGCTATCTTCAGTGAGTCAGAGTGATGCTTTTCTGCTTTCACCTGACCCATACACTCGTCTTATCCGTCTCTCCTTCGTCATTCGGACATGCATCTACCAGTAGTAGACAGGATTTCTTGACGTCCCACCATGAACCACACACCTTTGGCAATCAGTCCTTCTTCAAACTCATGAAAGAGGTGATGCCAACTTTACTTCACACTGCCCAAAATATTCTCTGTATGTATCATGATGTACGCCGTACGTACAATCTACGCACGTAGTGACGTATTCAGCCAAAAAACGGAAAAGAATAGGCGCAAGCGACCTGGTATGGCATTCGATGCGCCGTTCGAAGATTCGCGGTAGCTATGCGGATTTCTCGTTGTGCGAAGATCTGCTGGAGAGCTCCGGAGTTGGAGCTTGTGCATGTGGTCTTTTGCTGTTTGTGCCACTTTCACGCAGGCTAAAGTCAAGCACAGCAGCTATAGCTATGCCATGCACACGCCCACGCACATGTGCACACATCGCTTTGCGGCTTCCGTTTTGCCACAACTTTCGGTTTGCCATGCTGCTTGCAGCTTGGGGATCGGGGGGGGGGGGTGCATGGGGCCCTACATAGACCGACTGACACTGACCAATCACAGTTTTCATGAAGACAACGTCGCTCATCAAGAAAGTAACTAGTTGCAGTGCTATGCCTGGTGCGAAACAGGGCTGGTAGTATGCGGACGAAGCTGCAGCCGGTGGGAAGCTAACGCCTGTTCGCCAAGGGTGAGACAATCTTGTCACTTAAATGTCAGCCACGGTCCCGGGTATGGCTATCACTGCAACGCACAGAAGTCACAGACACTCCTCCTGCTGCAGTCCTGGACAAGCCCTCCAAGTACGCAGCTGCTGTCGAGATGTTCGAAGGGATCGGTGTACAGGTCACATGTGATGGATGCCACCACCTTGGTGCACCTAATCCTTCAAGTGCCCTTTGGGCACGGATGAGTTTGTAGAACAATTCGTCCAGTCCAAGGTCGCCACCTGGTGTGAGGAAGTTGCGCAGCTCACGACCATCGCTGCATCGCAACCACAAGCCGCCTACTCCGCATTCACGCAGGGCCTGCAAAACAAGTGGTCCTTCCTCTGCCGGACCTCCTCCATCCCACCGGGACTTCTTGAGCCGCTGGAACACGCAGCGATCGGCTCATCCCGGCCTTCACGGGTCAAGCTCCACCTGGGACGACTGTTCGCTGCCTACTCTCTCTGCCTTGCTGGCTTGGAGGACTGGGTATGGCAAACCCCTGCTCATGATGGCTGAGCAGTAGGTCTACGCCTCGGCGTCCAGAGCTTGGCAGCCTTGAAGGATCACGGCTAACCTCGTGTCTCGCCTGCTGGAGAAGGAGTCGTCTCTTGGCGACTCTCTGACTCAGCTCAGGACGGTCAAGGCGACGGTTCGTGCCGAGAAGCGGAGGGCGGCATAAATCCTTGACGTACAAGACTGTCAAGAGGCTCAAGGTCCAAGGAGGAGTTAAAGTTCCGGCCTAAAAAATAAAAAAACATTATTTTTTTAATAGTACATGTATGTATGCACGTTCGAATCTACGTATACGTGAATAAGTACACGTAGACTCTACGTCGCCGCGCATCGCGCGGTATCGGATCGGTGACGTGATCATGACGTCGTGTATTTTCAGTGTTATCACACCTTTTGTTTTTTTTCTGTTTTTGAATCTGATTGACATTTTTATGTATCATGCGGAGTTCTTTTCTCTGCATCCTCTGTGGTGAAGTGTTTTCTAGGCATCCGATCTTTCAATTCCCTTTGCGTTGGACAAGGACTTTTCTAGGATGTCCATATTCAATCAGAAGTGTGCTTTCTTCGTTACTGGTGCATCGCGCGGCTATGGACGGGCAATAGCCTTGGCACTTGCTAAGGAATTGGCTGAGGGAGAATTGCTCGGTGAAGGCTCCTTGCTAGTGGGGACATCGAGATGCCAAGAGCGTCTGGATAGCCTGAAAGAGGAGCTTGCGTTCGTGTGCCCCAAACTGGTGGTGCGCTTGCGCTGTGTGGAGATCAGCGATGTAGCTAGCATGGCTGAAGTGTTCTGTGATTTAGTGAAAGTTGAGCACGCCTATGACGTAGCCGCCATAGTACACAATGCTGGAAGCGCAGGCGATTTGACTGTATCTTGTCTGCAGCAGACAGATGCCGGTGCTGTACAGAAAGCTCTGGATCTGAACATTAACTCATTGCTGCAATTGAATGGTGCGTTCCTGCGACAGTTTGAATCAACCCCAACAACCCTGTTTGTTGTCAACATCACATCACTGCTTGCTGTGGAGGCATTTCCAGGACTGCACATATACTGCTTGGCCAAGGCTGCACGGGATATGTACATCAAGGTACTGGCAAAAGAACAGCCATCCGTCCGCTGCCTGAATTGGGCACCAGGACCCATGCCCACTGACCTCTTCGATGAAATCAAAACCCAGTCGTTTCGCTCGGACATACGCGACTCGTTCGCAAAGATGGCAGATGAGAAGTCATTCGTAACGTGTGCAGCGTCATCATCCAAGCTGATGGGTTTGCTGAGAGACAACAAATTTGAATCAGGCTCTCATATAGATATCTATGATTTGTGATGAGCAGGTCTCTCGTACTAGCTTTCCAGCAAAACACATCATTATTCGCACAGAGCGCTTTGGCTTGCTGTGTGGTAAATACTGGGCATTCTAGTCGGGACAATAGGGGTATGGCGTCTGCGAATGGCCGAACCAGTTGGATGTGCAGGCTACGCTTTACCATCTCCGGTGGACCGTGCGGCGATGGATTGGTGGTGATTTATTGATTCTACGTTCTTCCAAAGAACATCAACATCCAAGCAGCAACGTCTGTGTCCCGCATGTGTGACATTTGGTGCCCTGGCATCATGGGAAGTGCCGTGCAGAACGGGTAAAAAGTGTTTGTTTTAACACCTGTCAGTTTTCTGGAACTACGCTGTGCGTAATATAGATCTTGGCTGGACTTTAGAGGTGGCTGGGCCATCCAGTTTTTTTGAACTTTATTTGGAATATTTGGTATGAAATTAGTTCATTTATGCCTTATTCGTTTCCTCCATATACTGGATATATTATACCGTAATACATTGTATTGTATTGAAAGTTCTCATGAAACGTCTTTCCACCTCACTGTGAGAAAATTATACACTTTTCTTGGTTACATTTTACTTGAAAACTATCTGGTTTTTGTATTAATTTTTCTTCATGGCCGTGTGTGTGTGTGTGTATGTGCTGTGCACACAGTTTTTGACGAACGCAAGACATTACGAGGCATAAATGTCACGCTGTCCGCGCAGCCCAGGAGCGCTGAGTCTGATGTTCCCCACCCAGTGGACAACACGCCTCCTGGTTTGCCCCTTACGGGGCCACATAGCCAGTCACGACACTGGAAGAAAGAAGGTGTGTCACAGTGTATGTGTGTATGCTATAGAAGTCTGAGTCACCAGTAAAATGCCGTGATTGTCACAACTCTTACTCCAGTGCACGATACATGGTAAGTACCGGTTACAGTATGTGGCATAATCAGTTGGTCGTTGTCTTTACTCGGGGCCACCGGAACCGGCCCAGTTGGTCCGGTGATTAGGGGTGAAACAATTATACCGAATATTCGAATACTCGTTTGGATTTTTCAAATATAATCGTACTCGGAATAGATCAGAGTACTCGCTCATACATGGTACATGCAATACCACAGAAGTCTGCAGTTTCAGAGCAGCAGTCAGCAGATATTGATGTGCAGACTGTGTGATGAACATTTGTACACGAGTCAAGAGCGGCCCAAATGACCCACCAACCAATATACCCGAGAAAAAGAACTGCCAATCGGTTCAATCAGGGTTGTATCATGTGATTTTTAAGACGGTTGGTACATGGTGTGCGATTTTTAGGATATCAAGAATACTCGAATACTCGAATATTCGATCGGAGAAAATCAGAGTACTCGAACTCGGGATCTCAGTGCCAACTTTCACCCCTACCGGTGATACAACATTTTAGCCACCAACACAGTGATGTTTGCCACAACCGGTATATCAAGAGTACTCTTGGGTATATGTATGAAGGTCATGTGTACCAGCCATATCATACACAAAGTACGAAAGGCATTGAAACTACCGAACCAATAAAAAACTGCTTCCGGCGGTCCTTATACTGGCATGGTTGTAAAGATTATAGCAGGACAGAAACCGCACAGTGTTCACTTCGCTGTGACGGGCAAGCAGCGTAGCTAGTACTTAGTAGGGAGGTTCTGCTCTACGTTTTGGGAACGCGACGCAAAGAATCACGCGAACTTTCTTCGCGTTCCCGGAACGTAAAGAAATCCTGTTCTGCTCTACGTTTCACCTACAAGTAGAGAAGTCACGTGGAATGTGTACTGGAATTTCCCCTTCCATATTTGGCAGTTTTCTGCATGCAGTTGATCGATACCCAGCAAATCCGTACGCATTTTCTCTGCGTGTGCCACAACCATGACAACGTAGAGAACCCCGTCTCCGGAGCTCCGCGTAGAAATCTGGACCCAAAACACGTAACGCGAAGCCGCAGACTCTAACCCAGACACCTGCTCTCTACGTGATTTCTCTACATTTCACGTATAGCAGAACCTCCCTATTAAAGGGGAACTGTCACCAAAAAATTTCTTTGTCTTATCTTGTAGCTCTTTGGCTCCTGATCACGATGGTGTTATTCGTTTTTCTCTGCGATGACTGGAAGTGGGTGAAAACTTGAAAAGAAGGTGCCCAAAATTGTCCCGAAGTACCGAGTGACGTCACGCCGGACTTGACCTCCACGCGTACTTTCATCGTCAAAAACGAAGTCCAGCCCGCGCCCGTGTGCTCGTCGATCGAGCCAACTAACTGTTCGATGTACGGTGCACGCTTGCCTTCTGAACTCGGACACTCGATGTGTACTTTGTACACAATGAGAACGCCAAAAAGGGACAAAATAAACAAAAGTCGACTGCAGTTTGTCGCACTGGTACTTCCTCCACGAAGCTCCAGCTCTTTGTTTTATTAATTTTGTGATTACGAAGGAGTGGAAGGATGTTTGTTTGCTGTTAGTGTGACACACATACCTCGTACTTGAAAATGATTTCGTTGTATCGAAGGTGGCGATGTTGCCCACCCGGCTCTGAAATGAAAGACGTCGGAGTTCGTCATCTGCATCTTGAGCAACATCGCCAGATGAATCGCCTTCACGTAACTACATTGCGTTCCTTTGGGGCTCGGGTTGGTGGTGTTATCGCCGGCCGGAGGAGTACTGTTTTCTGCATACGCACTCATCATCGTGTTGTTCCTCACACGAAAAGTTCAAAACAACGACGTACTTCCGTGCTCACAAAATAAAACTTAGATCCTCGCGGAAGAAGTCAAAAAGGTGAAAGCTCAGCTGCTTTTTATTTTGATTTGGCTGTGTAGCTGCACGTGGGTCTCTGCCTCTTTGGCATTCTCCTTCGGTACGACGTACCCATCTGTGTTACAGTTCAAAAGGCACACGTGCACCGTACATTGGAACAGCTAGCTCGATCGACGAGCACACGGGCTGGATTTCGTTTTTGACGACGAATGTACGCGTGGAGGTCAAGTCCGGCGTGACGTCACTCGGTACTTCGGGACAATTTTGGGCACCTTCTTTTCAAGTTTTCACCCACTTCCAGCCATCGCAGAGAAAAACGGATAACACCATCGTGATCAGGAGCCAAAGAACTACAAGATAAGACAAAGAAATTTTTTGGTGACAGTTCCCCTTTAAAGGGGAAGTTAAAGGGGAACTCCACGAAAAAATGAAAATTTGATAGCCTGTAGAGTTTCGGGCGCTGAGTCGAATGGTCTTATCTTGGTCCGAAGTCTCTATATACTAGAAAGCGTTCTTGAGATATTTCAATTTTAGCCACGCCCCATACCAATGTATGTGTGACGTCATTGTGGCAATGTGCGAAAATACTTGGATTTTGAATCTCACTTTCTTCAGGACGAAAGTCACTTCAGAAAGTAGTTTGCCAAGTCGCCTGAGCCGCTGCAATGCCAAATTGTTGTGTTGTTGATTGTGCCAGTATCACATCATCCTCCTGGGGTTAGTTTTCTCAAATTCCCAAAGGATGGAGACCTGGCAAAGCGCCGAGATGTTGCAATGCGTCGTGAAAATTTCAAGCCTATTTTCGCAGCACGAGCTATGTTTGCTCGCTGCATTTATGATCCAGAGGGACTTGAGAGCTGAGTTTTGACGAGTACGCCGTCCAGGAAAGCCCTCATCAGTGTACCAGTGCCCTCCGAACCGTGAGCCTCCAGCAAAGTGAACTCAACAAGCTGCAACTGAGAAAGCAGGGCGAGATACGTCCCATCAGGATCAGAAGAGTACATCACCCCATCAACTCCGACTGCAGCTAGCTGATGAACGATATTACCCCAGTAACTTTGCGCATACCAGTACTCAAACTGTGCACATCTGTCATCAACTGGGACGCAAACAGACAGACCCCCAGCAAGTACGAAGGTTACAGAACTGTTTGCTTGCGATGTGCAGGCAGCATGCACGACGAACTGTCTCACCAATCCTGCCAAACTGAACCAGTGTAAGTTGATTGCGTGGATATGTCTCTATTTATAACAGCTACCCTACTTCTAGGCATGGTTGCATGAATACCATATCACTCAGAGCAGTTGTTAGAAGTCTGGACAGCCTTGGAATAGTGCAAGTAAAGTGAAACAAAAATATATTACGCTCCGAGTTCCACGCTTGCGGGATCACCAGGCCAAAAAAAATCTAATTTCGAACAAGGAATGGGTTCTGGTTGTATGCGTGATACGTTACTATTTATTCGTGAAGACTTGGGAACAGAAACAAAACATGTCATGAGAAAGAACAACAGGAAAAAGAAGCACACTCAACTAATCCGTGTGTGTGTGCGTGCATGCAGTACAACTATGACGTAATGAATATAGATACACATCACGCCCCTTCGAGATGTTGCGAAACCTGTGACAGCAACATCTATCATAAATAAAACAAAATGAAGAATGAAAACAACAAAGCAGAGACAGCAGAAATTGACATTAGTGATCAAGAGTGTCAATCATAGGACTGTCCATGATGCGAACCAATGTTTAAACGCTGGGGTGGCTTGCGCTGACGTGCGCTGCGGCGGGACGGCGGCGGCGGGGAAGAGGCGTCAGCAGCAGCCGGTTGGACAACAAGCGGTGCAGGCACAAGTGGGCGATACGGACGCAGGAATCTGCGGTTCCGCCAATAAATGCGACCACTCGGCAACTTCACTAGGTAGTCCCGATGATTACCGACAGCAACAATGACCCCACGAATAAACCACTGCTTGGTGCGCGGATGCTGAACATCCACGTGGGTGCCGAGGCGGAGCTGCGGCAACGAGCGACGAGTTGACGACTTGTCTGTGACGGAATCGTCGGATGGCATGGCAGTCTCATCACGTGTCGTCGCTTTGGAGAGCCAGGATGAATCAAACTCTTTCCAATGTGCAATGACGAATGACTGGAGAGAGCGGCCATATAGGAGCTCAGCGGGGCTCTGACCAGAGGAGCCAGGTGTGTTTCGCCATTCCAGTAGCCCTCGGCGGAAGTCATCTGTGTCAAGATTGCCATTCACGGTTGTCTTGGTGATAAGACGCTTCATGGCTTTGACAGCAGCTTCGGCGTGCCCATTACTCTGCGGGTAGTGAGGAGAGGACATGACATGGTTTACCTGCCAGCGCTTACAAAACTCAGCAAACTTATGCGAGGAGAACTGGGGACCACCATCTGTACACAGCACAGCAGGAACACCAACATCAGAGAACCAGCGACGGAATGCTAGTATCACGTCATGCGATGAGGTGGTGCGGCCAGTACGCGCGACACAGGGCCAACCGGTCAAACGATCTGCATACACAAGGAAGTCGTGACCTTGACAAGTGAACAAATCGGCAGATGCACATTCAAACGGTAGTGTCGGGATGCGGTCGTTCAGCAGGGGCTCAGCTGGCTGGGACGACTGGTGTTCGCGGCAAGCAGGACAAGAACGAACGAGTGTATCAATGTCCTTGGTGATACCGGACCAGTATACAAGCTGACGCGCACGAGACTTAGTACGCACTAGGCCTTGGTGTGAAGCGTGGAGGTTGTGCAATACCTGAGCACGCAATGATTCAGGAACAACAATGCGGTTGCCCTTCAACACAATGCCATGGTCGACGGAGAGATGCTCACGTCCATTCCAGTACACACGTAATGGAGCAGGCAACTTCTGCTGGCAATCAGGGAATCCAGTCAAGATACACTCAATCAATGACTGGTACGTGGCATCTGCAGCTGCAGCTTCCCGCAGCTCTGCAACCTTGAGATTCGCATTCGGCTCAGTGTCCGAGTGCACCATGCAGATCTGAATGCTGCGGCAATGAAGCGACGGGGCTTCACCAAGCTCATCAGTGGTGGAAGGAATGCCAACAGGATTCCGGGACAGCGCATCGGCGAAGGCATTTTCAGAACCTTTTCGCCAAGATGCCTGCAGCTGATAGGCTTGGAGCTTGAGGCGTAATCGTAGAAGACGCGGGTTCTCGATCTGATCCAACGAGTATGAGTTGATTATCGGAATCAGGGGCTTGTGGTCGGTGACGACTTCAAATGGCGCACCAGACAGGTAGATGCGGCATTTGCGCACGGCCCATACTACAGCGAGCATTTCCAACTCGATGACAGCATAACGTGTTTCAGCATCAGACAGGTAGCGGGATCCACACTGAATAATACGCCACTGATCATTCTGCTTTTGCCAAACTGTCCCTCCAGAAACTTGCGATTCCGCGGCCGCGTTGTTTTCCGCGATTTGAACAAAAGTCCGTGATATCCGCGATATTTGAAAAATCATCCGCGATTCTTGTAGAAAACTGTCCTTGATACTTAAAAAGGACCGCGATATTTCGAAAAGCAACCACGATATTCGAGTCTTTCTTCGATGTTGTTTAGTTCTTGAAGCTCGTCAGTAGTTTACTTTTGAGATCGACGCCAGAATGGAGAAGTTTCTGGGCAAATCAGCGGCGGACAAGTCACAAAATAAGGCTCGCGTCGAGTGTTGTCCGAGGATGGAGGAAAGCTGTCTTGCAAGCTCCTGTCAGGCAGTTGAACACAGTCAGCGCAGCACACGTTCTGTTTTGTCATGCATGATTTATGCTGTACGACTCGTACATCGTACACCACTAGCTACAGTACAAGTACCAAAATCGGCCGCAATTTCCGCAATTTTACCACAATAATCTCGCAATATTTGACAAAATCCGCAATATTCCCCGCAATTTGTGGCATTTTACCTCGCAACTTTTTCCGCGATATTTCCGAAATGTCTCCGCAAGTTTCTGGAGGGACAGGCCAAAGCACGAATCCGAGACCTCTTAGAGCGGATGCATCGGTTTCAAGCCGGAGGTCTTGACCAACTTGATAGAAAGCGAGAACCGGAGGAGACAAGAGAGCTTCCTGTGTCCGTTCAAACGCTGCAGTGTGGCTAGCGTCCCACATGAACTCACGGGAGGTCTTGAGCAGGCCACGCAGAGGATTGGTCAACTCGGCTAGATGTGGAGTGAACTCACCACATTGGTTCACTAGACCGAGGAACGAACGGAGATCGGTTCTGTTGGCGGGTACTGGAAACTGGCGAATACCGGACGTCTTATCATCGTCGACGACCCAGCCATCAGGCGTGACGTTGTAGCCGCAGAAATGGATACGTTGCGTACCGAACACAAACTTGGCGGGGCTGAACGTGATACCATGCTCCCTGGCGCAGAGCAGAATCTCGCGCACGTGGCTGACATGCGACAGAAAGTCGTCGTCGTACGCTAGGCAATCATCGACTACCTTGCCGAGACGCGGGATGGCAGAGAACGCAGCATCAGTGCGCCGGTTGAACTCATCCCCAGCAGATATTAGACCCTGCGGGTTCCGTAGATAACGATATCTGCCGTACGGGGTGATAAACGTGGTGAATTCCTGAGCAGTGTCACTGAGAGGAATCTGCCAGTAGCCGTGCCTTGCATCGAGCTTCGTAAAGAACTTAGCAGAGCCAACTCCAGAGACAACGTCACGTGCCGTATGTACGGGATGCGCGGGACGACGGACTTGGTCGTTCAGCCGCTTGAAGTCAACTGTGAGGCGCTTCTCAGTGCTGCTCTTCTTGTCTACTATGACAATCGGATGGCACCATTCACTGGGCTCCGTCACTGGTTCAATAATCCCGTCGCTGACCATGCCGTCGAGCTGAGTCTTGATCTGGTCACGGAATGCATACGGTATTGGTCGAGCAGTGTGCACACAGGAAGGCTTAGAATCATGCTGTAGCTCAATTTCCATTGGCGGACCTTCCATTGGCTTCAGACCGGAATCCGAGAAAACGTCAGCGAACTCTTGCAGGAGCTGCTCACGTGTCCGCGCTAACTCAGCATCACTAGGATGAGCGCATGACGAAACAGCTGCACAGATCTTGGGTGAAGATGCACCCTCGTGTTCAGCGGTGAATTGGACTGGCCAATCAGGTGGGAGAAACTTCAGCGCACGCAATGAGGTATGAGAGAGCAGGGCATCGTGTAGACCCTTGTACACATGGATGACGGTTTCATGCTGCGTCTCACCGACTCGTAGAGTCGCACGTATCTTGCCCAGGTTGCGTAGCGGCTCACCGGTCACAGCCTGCACACAGTCGTGGTCGTCATCTAAGTTCTCGACGAACCCACCGATCTGCGTGAGGTGCTCCTCGCCAATGGCATCAACGTCACTGCCTGTGTCTGGTGTCCAGGACAGTTGGGATGGCTGATCCTCTGTTTGCAGCATGGTCGAAACAGGTACTGTGCGACGGTCCACGCGAGACGCACGCTGTAGCTTCAGCTGTCCAAGCTTGGCAGCAGAGCTAGTCTTGGGCTGTTTCTGGCTCTTGCACATTCGCTGAAAATGCCCAATGCCATGACAGGAGTTGCACTTCTTGCCCTTGGCAGGACATACAGATTTCGTGTGGTCAGAACGACCACAATTTGGACAAGTGGACTTGGCCGCACTTGATGTCTCACTTGGCTTAGAGTCAGCTGGCTTGTGACGTTTCTGCTGCTTGTACGCCGACTGCTTGGCAGCACTTGCCTGGAGGCCAGGACTGGGCATGTGTGCCTTGGTGTGGTATGCTGCTTCCTCCGTCCGACAGAGGGTGACAGCCTGGTCGAGCGTGAGACCATGAGTTGCGAGCAACTTGTGTCGCGTCTCATCGTTCCGCACACCAATGACGACGCGGTCGCGCAGAGATTCCTCCTTGAGGGTACGGCCGAGGCCTTTGCACTGCGCACAGCAGCGAGCATCACACGTTCCACATAGGCTGTGTGACAAGAAGTCGCATGCACTTTGTAGTTCACACAGGGCTGTGTAAAACGCATCAAATGATTCTCCAGCTTGCTGGACACGCTGGTAAAACTCTATGCGGTCCAACAGTGGATTACGTTGCCGTCTGATATACGCCTGAATGCGCTCCAGCATCAGGTCGACGTCAGCTGAAGCTGGTATGCAAATAATATCCTCTCGGATAAAACGTCGCAGCTCCTCATCGAAACACTGACGGAGTGTTGCCACTCTGGCCTCACGAGCCTGGCTGGCCAAATGCTGGCAAACACTAAAATCTCTCCAGCTTTCAACGAAGGAGTGAAAATCAGCCAGCGTCGCAGACGACAATAAGTGTGGGCAGGAAACACTGTTCACTGGCCGTGGTGCTGAGGTCTGCGAGGTGGACTGAGCTGGTGCTGAGGGCTGCGGAGTGAACTGAGGCTGCGATGGTGATAGCGACCTGCTCTGAACATTCTTGAACAGATCTTGCATCGCCTTATCACGAGCCTCAGCTGCACGCATCTGCTGCTCCATAAATTTCATCAGGACACCCATTTGAGATTCCTGCTGTCGCTCGGTCGCGGAGGACAGGTCAAATCCGGTATCGTCCTGTGATTGTTCCATTACGATTAGTCACTCGTCCACGAGTACGAACAAATACACTACTAAAATAATTCAACTGAGACAGAGTTTCGATCGCGGAAACTACTACTTCATACGGAAAAAACAACTGGGCCCGTGCAAACACTACAAGGTGCGGACACAAGGCACGGACACAGGAAAGAACAAGTTCACTGCGCCATGATACGTTACTATTTATTCGTGAAGACTTGGGAACAGAAACAAAACATGTCATGAGAAAGAACAACAGGAAAAAGAAGCACACTCAACTAATCCGTGTGTGTGTGCGTGCATGCAGTACAACTATGACGTAATGAATATAGATACACATCAATGCGAAAGAAAAGTAAGTGAAGACCTATTGTGCAAGGAATACAGTGGGAACTACACATATTATACACATGCACTCACACCATCACCCACATGCGCGCGCGTGCGTGTGCGTGCACACACACAAACACAACAACACACACACATACGCACCCACATACTCAAACTCACTCGCACGCACGCTAGCCTAAGGATAGTACATATGCTGTAGTAGTGGTATACTTAGTGAAATGACTATGTGTACATCTAATGACGCCGCCACTCCACGCCAGAAGACAACAAACATCTGCTGCAACATTTTTGCTCCCGTCTCTTATGGGCAACACAGGGAATGAAACGAACAATGCAATTGAGAACAAGAGTCGTCCTGTACGGTGAAGTTTCCATTTTCTCATACAGCAGTATATTGTCTAAGCAAGTGTGTTTTCTCCACATTCTTTTTGCCATGCAGGTATATCGCAGTGTCATGCCAAACTACATTCTCAAACGCATTCGTTTCTCAATTCTGGGGATGATTGGACACGCACATCTCGCAGCTCTTGACGACGTCAATGTTAACCGTCGCCACAGCACAACCAAAAAGACCGCGATAGGAAGGTATAAAGTCCAGTTCTCAAAGCATAAAGAAGACTGTGGCCAAATAGAAAATTATACGACAGAAAGAGCTATGAGTATGTTGACAAGCTCATGTGTGAAGTGGTAGCGGTTGCAAATGGCAACCTCCATGTTCCTGCCTTGGAGAAGCGTGTTTCCCTGCCAAATTCCAGGTGGAAGCCTCCTGAGAAGGCTGAGGTGGTGCAGGATTTGGATATCTTTGCCTGATGGTATTCACAACGCAGGCTGGAAGACGACAACGAACGTGCTTGCCCAATTTGCCGTGTACATAGTGTGTGCTGCCTGTGTGCCGCATAGCGTAGAGATCTACACAAACACAGAATGTCATATGGAATGTGTATGATGAGTGCTTGTACACATACCACATTGCTGTACCGTAATAATTATTATTGTCGAATACTCATTTACTCTACATATGCGCTGTATTGCACCTACCGGTACCTACCTGCACTTTCAGTGCGCGCGCCATACTAATTTAGTGTCCACTGGTACAAAGATGGAGGGTCTTGTAGAATTTACCATAATTGCTGATTTCAAATTGAATTCCAATGATCTGGGGGATGAATACTGATTAGGACGCGTTCGATTACCTACTAGTACAGAGATGTCTTGGTCAGAAAGTACAGATTTCTTACTCTCCTGCCAGAATTTGTGCATTATTTTGGTGTACGCTTTCTTGACCCCACGCTTGTACGTTGCACGCCATGGTATACTAGAAAACGAGTTTATTGACAAAGTCTATCGCTTGAAACGATAAAGTATGGGTTCGGGTGTGATCAAATGCACCCATGGTGCTCATAAACTGTGTGCAGTGCTCTCTTCACCAACAGAACACTACCTACCATACTTTGTAGATCTTGTACCAATCCAAGGGAAAATGACAAAGACAAATGTGAGTCATGCATGAAAACTTGTGATAGCACGGTCTATAGTACAGAACAACGTTGTTCGTGCTATGCCTGACAACAATAATTAGTTACACACAAAACATTACGCGCATCGATCCTCACAAGATAAGTCAAGACATACTCGGAGCAAAGAGAAATTTGTTTGTGTCATGCATGAAACTTGTGATAACTACCAGTACAATGTCTTTCTTGTGCGACGCCTACTGTAGTGCGCCTGACAACAATAAATTTCCCCCAAAAAATAAGAATAAGTGTATCATGCTGATACGCGATCCTCACAAGACAAGTCAAGGCAAACTAATTGAGGCTTACCTAATGTCAGACTCTTCTGTCACTGGCATTGGCGGCTTCTGCATGTCGAGATAACCTCGAAGAGCAGTGATGAGCACAGCCTAATGCAAGGATACGATCTCGTAATCTGCGAGGTCCGCTACGCAAGAAACCTTGGGCCGTCTTGTCGACAGCGACGGCAGCATCCTACCAGCAAAATCATTCCCGCGGGCTGGGCATGGCTATACACTTTTGTCCACGCTCGCACCAGTCGGAGTCCCAAACGAATCGAGATTCTGGTGGCCAAGCTACTCGTCTTCTGTCGGACGCAGCTGCTGACGCATCTTCTTCCTCCACATTTGTTCCACGCGATGGCAGCTCCTCAGCAGAGTATCTGGGCTCCCTGCCCCAACCATACGCGGCGGTGGGCTGTTGGTCGTCCTCACTGGCCTCAGCATCGCTGACTTCATAGCTGGGGACAGAGGATTGTTCGGAATCGCCCATCTTCCCTTGAAATACCAACTAAAATTAGTGCTTGTAGACTGGCGAAGAGAAACGACTTTGCCACAATGACGTAGGCAGCCCGTGATGATGTAACCAAATGGCCGCATGACGTCAGGGCGCGGCCCCCGTTTTTGCAATTTCAAAGTGAAATATCTCAAGAACGCTTCGTCGTAGAGACTTCGGACCAAGACCATTCGACTCAGCGCCCGAAACTCTACAGGCTATCAAAGTTTCATTTTTTCGTGGAGTTCCCCTTTAAGGCAAAAATTAAAATTTCACCAGTTGTAGTCTTCGGGGTGCTGAGTCGAATGGTCGTGGTCCGAGGAAGCTGAGACGCTCCCTTCCTACTTGAATCCCAATCGAACTCGCACACTTCCACCGAAACTGGGTGACTGCGCCCTACTAGATGGGGATTTGTATGCAAAATGTCACTAAAAGCGCCATTTCGTTCTTATAAAAGCACGGATGACCGCGATTGGCCCATATGTTGTAGTCTTTTGGACGCTGAGTCGACTGGTTTTGGTCCGAAAAGGCTGCGATGCAGCGTTCCGCCTTTATTCCCAATCGAACATGGTTGAACAAGCGGTCACGTGCTCCTGCGTACGCCATGCGCCAGTCACCTGGTCACGGTACGCGGTGCCTGCAGGGTAGAACTAAGTAAGTTACTTACTACAGTCCATTCATAAAAAAATGGGTCCTGGCTCTGGCGAGCTCCCGTATTTGGCGATTTTTCGTGATTTCATCGTACACAGTGCAGTGCTGCGAACTTTGAAATTTGAAAAAGGGTCCAAAAAGGGTGCCTGAACTGGGGTTCGAACCGCAGAATGCACTGTTGCAGGCGGGGTCAAACGGCCTGGACTTTGATGGTTTTTCCCAATTCAGTGCTATTGGGGCAAAACCTGGCCGAAATCCTATTCTTGCTATGGCTTGCTTTTTGGACAAAAAAACTTCAGAAACATAATTGGAAGAGGATTCCATATGGGATTGCAGAAAAAAATTCTAAAAAAACTCAACGTTTGACCCATTTATGGCCAAAAGCTAGAAGTTCATTTTTTTCTGAATGGACTGTAGCTGTAGCCTGTTTGACCTTTTTTGGGTGCAGTCCTGTCACTCGAGTTGAACTCGAGTTGAACCTTGGTGTGAAAGTTCTCACCTGCTGGCGTGGTGACCATATCCCATGTACCAGGTGATTTGGGCACCCAGGCCGGAGCACCCGCTTTTTTGCGATGCGACACGCGATGCGACAGACGCGAAACCGGGAAAACCCCGAATCGCAGCCATGTCGCACCCCAGGTCCCCACGCAACTGCCGCAACTGGGCCATCGCAGGCCATCGCAGAGCGGGATTCACAGAAGCTTTTTTGTGATGCGACACGCGATGCGACAGGCGCGAAACCGGGAAAACCCCAAATCGCAGCCAAGTCGCGGCCCACGCAACTGCCGCAACTGGGCCATCGCAGAAGTTGAGCTTGGCTCAACTTTTGCGATGCGATGCGATGCGACAAGCGATTTGGTGTACGATTTTGACCTTTTCTACAGCAAAGTTGTACAAAGGTGCAAGAGTTGCCTATAAATTTTTACAAGTTGTGTCAAACCGCGCGAATATCATGGTGACGTACCCAAATCAACAAAACTTACTTTGTCGCATCGTTGACTTCTTCTGTGAATGGTATTTCGCGAGTTCGCATCGCACGCATCCATCGCAGATCGCGTCGCATCGCGTGTCGCATCGCAAAAAAGCTTCTGTGAATCCCGCTTCAGAGTGGGCAGCAGTCTATGTACTCCTCCCGGATATCCCTGCTGGGCTGGGGGAGTGCCAGCTACGTACATGTAGCCACTATGACTCGTTGTGTCACGTGAGAGCGAAAAAGGCTCGCGCTAGATCATAAAAAATAGCTGATGTCATGTCGCCGATGCCGGCGATGCATCGATGGTGCACTGACTGTGCAGCCGGTGATGGATCAATCGACCAGTACTGCAGTGTAGAAGATGACATTGTG
Organism: Sycon ciliatum; assembly: GCF_964019385.1. Classification (NCBI taxonomy): domain Eukaryota; kingdom Metazoa; phylum Porifera; class Calcarea; order Leucosolenida; family Sycettidae; genus Sycon; species Sycon ciliatum. Next base: position 28,112,241 of record NC_088646.1, read on the forward strand.
TAAAATGGCTATGTAACGTACAATACCGGTACTTGTGAGTTGTGTGCTGGCCAGGGAGTCATAGTCTCACATAGACCCGCGACTCCCTGGTGCTGGCTTATGTACAGGACTGTGTAGTGTCAATACTACAGTGTACTAGTAGTAGTCAGTCTCGTCTGAGTGTGCTGTAAGTGTAACGACAACTGCCGAAAAGCGTGAAGCTGGACAGCGAACTGAGCGAAGACCCTTTCCATGAGTTACGCGATGCGTTGACTTACCTGGGGGCTTGTTCGTAAACGACACACTTCTTCACTGACTCAGTGACTGTTCCATGAGAAAATAGTTCGTTCGTTCGACGCCGAGTGTCCGTGGTGCGATGGTCATTGGGCACTGCGTCTGACAGTGACACCGTCTCTTTCTGCAGTGTCTCTGGTATCGGACAACGGATTCCCTAACAGCCCACAATATTTGCGGTAGCCCCGGCAAGAACCGTCGATGTACTGGTGGTGAGAGCCCGCTGGTTATTGGTAGCAGCTGCGGACAGTCCATGTAAACATAGTTGCCAAGCAGTACTTGAAGATCAGTTATCGACTAATAATTACGATGCTGAACAGGATACTGAGCCTGCGTCGTGGACGATCGGTGCCTGTGGATCTACCGGCGGACGATGAACAAGCATTTCACGTACTTTTGCCACTGATTATCTCGCATCAAGACAAGCAGGCGGCTGACCTTCTCTCGTCGCCCAGCTGTACGTTCAATCCGAACATGCACCTAAGTCGATCAGGAGACTCGCTCCTGCACATAGCGGCTAATGCCGGTGCCATAGAGGTGTTGACGGTGATGCTGAAGCGCGGTGCCGATGTCAACAGCCGCGACAAGAATCGCAACACGGCACTGCACCTGACGGCACGGGGCAATCACCAGAGATGCTTCGGCCGCCTGCTGGAGTTTGGCGCGGACATCAACGCGTCGGACAAACGCGGACTGACGCCGCTGCACTGGCTTGCAGCCACGCGTGGACAGACGGAACTTCTGACGATGGCAATCGTACGCCACAAGGCTCTGGTGGATGCCGCCGACTCGATCGGGCAAACGCCGTTACACATGGCCTGTCAGAACGGCAACCGTGCGGCCGTCACCAAGCTGCTGGACTACGGCGCAAACTGCGAGCAGCAGGACGAGAAAGGGCGCACGCCGCTGTTCTTTGCCTCACGCTATGGTCAGGTGGAGTGCATTCAGCACTTGCTTAAGCACGGCGCTCAGATCCAGGCGGACCGCGAGAACAAGACGGCGTTGGACGTGTGCGTGGAAGGTGGGTACAGCGCGTGCACGCTGGCGCTGGTCGAGCACTTCCCCCAGCTTCTTGTGCCGCTGGTCAAGATGGTGCTCTCGCGCGACATGGACGAGGCCAAGACTCAACAGGCCTTGGAGTACCTGTGCCAGAAGAACCGAACGCTGCACACGCGCATTGTGTATGGCCTTGCCGAGCTGGCGGCTGGCTGTGGTATGGAACTGATTAGCTCACTGGAGAGTTGTGACATCACCGTCGACAGTTACCTGTGCTCGGTGCGGATCTTGCTGCATTTGTGCAGCAAGCCACCGGCATCGCCAGCTGAGCTAGCGCGAGATCAACACCACCACCTGCACCCAGCCCGCAGCGCCTCCTTCTTTCGGTCAATTGCACGAGCTGAGCCAGAGAAGCCGGCAAGTGCTGATATGGACCACCCGCTTGCTGTGTTTGACCCACTCTGGCATCTCATGACCCTATGGTTCTGTGCTGTAAAAGATGAGCTCCAATCAGTAGCAGCAGCAGCTTCCTCAGTGGCGAGCGAGCCTTTCCATAAAGTTCCGTCCAAGGCAGCTTCTTCAGCTTCATCTTTGGATGATGTTCTGAGCACTGAGAGTGATGTCCACTCAGCTAGCGGTGTGACGACCAGTCCTATGTCTGGATTAAGCTCACGCCTGCCCAGTGATGGCTCTCTCAGTGATAGTGGCCATGGCATTCACATTGAAGAGCTCAACCTCCCAACGCATGTGTCAGCACACGACCCCCCTCATGCTTCCTCGGTAGGGAGTGGCCAGTTTGCTTCGCATCGAAAACACCGCAAGGTTTCACTCACCCCGCAGACCCGAAGCCTGGCAACTGCTGTTGTGAAAGATATTCCGGTTCAGCTATGCAAGGCACTGGTTTGCAAAGAAAGCAGTGATGGCAATCTGCATGGAGGCCTGCCTCTTCTAGCCTGGCGCAAGCTGTCTCGACGCCAGGATCTCCCGAGCACTGCAGCATTACGCGATAACCTGGCATCAGTGGATGACTATGTGCCAGAGAGTTCTGAATCTGACACACCTGCTGCCGAGCAACCGACAGATCCAAGCAGCACCAGCGCTCAAGAGTGCGCGGATGAAACGAGCAGCACTACACCAACAGCAGGCGCAACTGACAGGATGCCTTCTGAGCTCAGATCACAAGAGGGTGACGACGTTGAGGATACGACATCAGGTGCCGTCGTGGACTGCTTCACCGATCGCCTGTGTGCCGTAGCCCGTTCCTACTTTATGGTGTGCTGTGCAAAGGCACACAACGGCCCGGGCTTTGGTGTGCCCGACGAGTTTGTTCACTTTGTGAAGGAGCACATGGCAGCAGTGAAGGTCCTTGTGCTTCGCAAACCGGAGCTTATCTTCGCCCACTTTGCGTTTCTGCTGGAGAGCCCAGAGCTACTACGGGAATTCACACATATCATTCATGCGCAAAAGTTCGAGGAGCGGCGCAAATGGTTCTATGAGAATCTCCACGAAGGCAACTCATCAACGCTGGATTTGGACAACGTGATAAGTGTGTCTCGTAGTGGCATCTTCCGCAGCTCCTGTGAAGCGCTGATGAGCATGGATGCAACAAAGCTCAAGAATAATTTCTCTGTCACGTTTGAAGGTGAGGAAGGCATTGGTTCTGGCGTCCGGCGAGAGTTCTTTGATCAGATCTCCTCTGAACTGCTGAACCCGGACTATGCGCTTTTCACACTATCGGCTGATGGCTCTACATTCCAACCAAACCCGAACTCTGAAATCAACTCGGATCATCTCAGCTACTTCAACTTTGTTGGCCGCCTAATAGGTACAGCTATCTACCACGAACAGCTACTTAGCATCTACTTCACGCGCTCTTTCTACAAGCACATCTTGGGCATTGCCGTGGACTACAAAGACGTAGAGCACATCGACCCAGACTACGCACAGAGCCTGCAGTGGTTGCTGGACAACAACATCAACGACCTCGACTTTGATCTGACGTTCTCGCTGGAGAATGACGTCTTCGGCAGCATGCAGGTCGTGGAGCTGAAGCCGGGTGGTGCTACGCGGGCCGTTAGCGACCACAACAAACGCGAGTATGTGCGCCTGGTGGCAGAGCAGCGGCTAACCAGCGGCATACAAGAACAGATCATGGCGTTCATGAGAGGCTTCAACCAGATGATCCCTCAGCGGCTCATCTCGCTGTTCAACGAGTACGAGCTTGAGTTGCTGATGTCTGGAGTGCCGGATGTCGACATTGACGACTGGAGGGCGAACACGCACTATAGCGGCGGCTACGACGAGACCAGTCAGGTAGTACTCTGGTTCTGGGAGGTGGTGGACGTGCTCGATCACAAGGAGCGCATTCTTCTGCTGCAGTTCGTCACCGGCAGCTCTCGCGTACCGCACGGCGGCTTTGCCAACCTGCCCGGTTACAGCGGGCCGCAGAACTTCAGCATCACGTCGGCGCCGCAGGCGGACAAACCTGACAGCCTTCCGACGTCCTCTACATGCTTCAACATGTTCAAACTGCCAGAGTATCCAAGCAAGGAGATACTACATGATCGGCTGCTGGTTGCCCTGCACTATGGCAGCCAAGGATTTCAATTTGCATAGCATGGTGATTCTTGGCACTGGACACTTACTGTTCCCCGAAGAATAGAACTTTAGATTTTGAAGCTGCGCTTTTACGCCTTTCCCTAAGGGGGCGTTCCTTTTTGATCTACAGGTTTGGGTAGAAACTACTTCTTTCGGTAGAGGTGTTCGTTTTTTGAAAAAAAATTCTACTCAAAAGGGTAGATTCTACTTTCCTCTACCGGCTCTACCGGGAAAAAGTTGGTAGAATCCGGTAGAAGTTGGTAGAGCTACGGGATTTCCAGCAAGATCAAGGATTTGTACACAACTCCATAAAAAAAAAGAAACATTTCACGTACGCATCGTATAAACTACTTGTACTAGATCTGGTAGAACAGCGTTCGTACAGTACACTTGCCTCTACCATCTACCTCTATCGGTAGAGTTGTAGCGTTGGCACGCTAGTAACTCACACAGCTGCAGCGTGAATCACTTTCAATGTATTGGTCACGCGTGTTACACCGCACCCGTACCCCGCACTTGCAACTCTGTACCGTGCTTGCAGATCCATGACATGGATAGTAACTAGTCTCACTGCGTTCAATGTTTCATTATAGCAATAAAAACTGCTTTATGGCAGTTTTCTAAAAAAAGTTATTGTGTTCTAGTCCATGGACCCCGTCTAAAAAGTAAGAAATTAACGAAATGTGATAGCTGAAAATTAAAATTTCACACAAAACCTCACAATAATCACAACACTTGAAATGCTGCTTTCAACACTAAACTTGTACTGCACCAACAATTGGCAACATGCATGCATAGGAAAGAGGATCACGAGGGGAAAATGTCTTCTGCATGTAGCTTTTCATTCTGTGTGTGATTATTGTGAGGTTTTGTGTGAAATTTTAATTTTCAGCTATCACATTTCGTTAATTTCTTACTTTTTAGACGGGGTCCATGGACTAGAACACAATAACTTTTTTTAGAAAACTGCCATAAAGCAGTTTTTATTGCTATAATTTCTTTTGTTTTTTCTGTCACCATGTACCAATCAATGGAATGCCCTATATCAATATGTAAATGATGGCCTTCACATCATATCAATACCATATTATACGCATTGATGTGCAAGCCTTTTCTTGCAGAAAATGGCACTAGCATAATGCATGTTCTTCTGTGGGGAAACATGTGAGCAGTGGTGGTGATACTTTTTTATACGGAGGCCATTCTGTGCATGTTGCTGTTGCAGAATTTCATGAAATTGTCTTGCCTTTCAGATTTCTCCACCCTCAATCAGATTTATTTGAGAAATGTAGACATGCGCCAGGTGCGTGTCGCAGATGTTTTTGTTGATTCTGTGTTTATAATGATTTATAGTCATGGGTTATCGTGATAAGGTCATCCAGCATCATATTGAAACTGAAATCGTAACCCTGTCGATGTCGATACAACTTTTCGAAGTAGTTCAATGACTTCAAACTGTTAGTCCACGATTGTCTAAAACAACACAGCAAAGGAGGAACAATAAACATGTATTAAAATGTAAACGAATACATTGCTGAGTCCAAAACCTCGTTCCAACAACTACACTGATCCTGAGGAGAAAAGGGGCAAGGCTATGGTTGGAGGTACTGAGAGATAAACAAGGCACTCCACAATAATAAAGTCTTACACATCTTTTGGTGAGTATGAATGATATCTAGTCCTCTTTAGGACCTCTTTAGGACGAACACCAACGGAACGATGGTATTTATTCTGTGAGCTTAACCTATTTTATAACCAGAGAACACAAATATATCTCCAATAGACATACGAATAGATTTCTTCTACAGCGAAAGATTCTTAGCCACACCGACTCATTGACTCGTCTCGTATGAAACAATTGAGTCACTAGAGAGATTCTGCAAAACGAAATGCGTACAAACTTTCGCTCTACATCATGAAGTGCGAAACTTGCAGGGAACGCGAAATGAACTGTCGTAGGAAATTTCGTGAGATCGGGTCATGGCGTACGTGCACTTGGCCCGCGCAAACTACGAAAATGTGCAGAACGCAAAGTTCGTGCAAAAATTCGCACACACTTTCGCAAGGACTGTCGCGAAACTTCGTTCGAATTTTCGTTTTGCAGAACCTCTCTACTGAACCTTTCTTTAGCAACATGACGGCAACTGAAACAGCAACAGAGAAAGTACGATACATGTACTCCACATTCTTACAGGTACTACAAACAGATTGCAGATCGCAATTCTTGCTTTGGCGGCACGAAACTTTATTTGGGGCAGTGCAATTTCGGCGGTACTCACAAATCAAACAGCCCAGACTTGAGTAAACAAATCCAATCATACAAGTTCGAGATTTTCACGAGACTGCGCCCATTGGCTTGTTTCGTATGAAACAAACAAGTTACTGAACCTCTCCACAATAGAGATTTCCCCTGATATGCGAATTTATTTTGCAAACTCGGTCAATTGGTACTTGAACCTTTCCCTCCAGATTGGGAACTGCCAACGATAGTATGCCACTGACCAGTGCCTTACTTGTAACGTACCAATGTACAATGAATATGAGTATTTCGACAACACATCTAACATAAGCCTTACCGTTAAGAAGTTGAACTCGCGTTCTTCGCACACTGTAGACAAGGGCAAAGAGATAAAAATGGATCTAAATCCGAATAAAATCAGCACACGTTTCCGTAAATGAAAGGTGAACATAAGCAAATGAATCGAAGGAAACCGGTCAACTTAGAGATCACCTGTCATCGAGTATTCCGTAAAAGGCGGCCTCGCAGCTCGGCAGCAGAAGAGCAAAATTTAGAAAAGAGATCCTGTCAACTTTTCCATTATTAATTTCCGCCCTAAAATCAGCACACTTTTCCTGAATGAAAGAGTCAACACAAGCAGAATCAAAGGCAACTGGTCAACTCACCTGTCATTGAGTAATATTCCGCGAAAGGAGGTCTCAGCAGCGCCGAAACGAAATAAGCCAGGCCAGGAGACGAAATATCCGAAACAGTTCATGCAAGAAGCAGTTCCAAAGAAGGAAGTAAAGTAGTTCCTCGCGCATGCACATCCGAACACGGATCCGCGGACTGCATGCACTGAACACAATGTCTGCCGTGCACGTGCACAGCACACGGCTACCACGCGTTGGTAGATCTAATACCGAGCACCTTACGTAGAGACTTACGTAGCCTAAGTGAAATACCGAGCACCTTACGTAGAAACTTACGTAGCATAGCGATGTCGTTTTTTCTGCCATGTGAACACAATAATAGAAAAGCTGACAGGATCGCTTTTCTAAATATTGACCTTAGAAATACTGCTGCACTTTCAACCGCCTCTTTTACGCCCATTGCCCACACTGCATTCAGCTCCTTCTTCTGCATAGAATCAAATGGCATTCCTTGTGCAATGACTATAGCCCACACATCTACTTTGACCTTTCTTCTTCTCTCTGCTGAGCCTTTGCCGTGACCATTGCTGTTGCAGCACGTATGCTGTCTGCCTATAAAAGCTGCTGTTCACTCTAGACGCCATTTAGAAACTACAGTTAGAAAGGCCAGTTAGAAATGCCAGTTAGAGATACCAGTTAGAACCTTCAGTAATGTCAGTTTAGAGTTAGAGTTCAACCTTCAATCCAGTCTTTAGTAATAATAAAGTTAACAACAGTGTGTTCACTGAGACCCGTCTGCATTTGCCTCCGAGAGAGAGACTGCGGCCCGTTACAGAATTGGTGCCAGCGGTGGGATACGCTACAGAGTGACTCTACTCTACTCTACCAAGTAGCTAAAAACGAACGCAGCCTAAATCAGTAAAATTAATGTTATCATAATTGATCAAGGACCCATGGAGCATAATAAAGAATATTTCAAAAAAAGTATTCTTGATGTGCACAGACCTTTCTAAAAATCGAATATAAAATGTGTGTCTTCCTACAGTTCACCTGAACCTTGGTTCATTTCGGTAAAACTGACGACTTGAATGCGTCCGTGTTAAAGGGGAAGTTAAGGCAAAAATTAAAATTTCACCAGTTGTAGTCTTCGGGGTGCTGAGTCAGTAGTAAGTTTAGGGTTCCCAGTAAAAAGGCAACATTGCCTGTTGGGAAATCCCTAACAAAATAAGAAAAAATAATAATAATAATAATAATAAGTGCGGGGCGGGTTCTGGCCCACTTTTTGACCTTTGACCTTTGGGCCAAATAAGGCACACTGTGTCGGTCGTGCTTGGTCTGGCCCCGGGACCCCCCAGAGTTTGACCTTTGACCCCTGGCATGCCATAAATGTGCCATAAAGGTTCTTTTCCGTGGCGAACGTGCACGTTCGGTGCATTCGCACCGGGGAGTAGTAAAATACGTACTATTCCCTGATTTGCACATCGTAGATGTGCATTGCATGCAGTGACATATTGCGCATGCGTGCATACGCACGCGGAGCTTGTGACCTTCAGTGGTCCTATGCGTGTGGAAAAGACGCAGTGCAACACAAGGTGTACTAGTACACGTGTCATTATACTACTCCCTGATTCGCACTTCGTAGATGTGCAGCAAACAAGTTAGTTCACGTGCCATGCACTCGTTTTATTCACACATCGTAGATGTGCACTGACAAGTTGCCCATACAGAGCATGCCCTTAAGAGAATGTTCAAATTCGGCCATATTATGAGCTCCAAGATCAGAATTCGGCTCAACATAGTACCAAGAGTAGATAAACAAGAGTGTGCAACTCCGGATCTCTCCTGCACAATCTGCAGATACCCCGCGCCCACGGCGGAATTTTTTGTTTACGTCACCTTTTTTCAGAGAAACGCGGCTTTGCCGCAGAGCAGTGTGAGAGCACGTGCTGGGCACCGACCTTGCAGTGTAAAGCCCATCCAAGTGCACGAGGGAAAACTCTCCAAAAGGCTCGCAGCGCGTGCGTCGTCGAAAAGATTACGTCAACAAAAAATTCCGCCGTGGGCCAACCCATGCGGAGTTGCACACTCTTGTTTATCTACTCTTGATAGTACTTGAAGTCACCGTTCCCATTACGTCATGTACATTTTTTACATACACCCTGTTGAAGCACTGAAGCATCGGTTTTCGGCGAATTCAACATGCGAATTTTTGAAAATTCGGCGAAAAGATGGGTAATTTCTTCAAAACCACTGTTTTCGGCGAATTTTTCGCCCGGCCGATTAGGGAAATGCCTACTGTCCATGCAGGTCCATTAGATGCAAATTTCTATTTTGATCAGGATACAGTTAGAATCAACCGGCTCCGCCCGCGGTATCATGCATCAAAACAATTATTGAAGGGTGTCACAGTGAAGCAGTGTTGCTACGCACCGCAAATCCCCTCTGCACTGCACCGAATCTTTACTGGAGAATCCAGAGTGACCAGCAAAGAGTCACAACCCGCAGGTATCCAGTCACACTAAGGCATATCCACCATTCCCCACATATTCACTGTAACAAAACACAATACTGTTTACTATAATGCACTTTTATTTAAATGGACTTGGATGAGTCTGTAGAAGAGAACACAATGCACGCACACGCACGCATGCGCGGGCACACACACACACACACACACATCTAGGTTATAGTGCTATACACATATCTAGGGTTTAGGAAGCACGAGAATGTGTCGAAGCACCCACACATACCCCTTCATGCAGTGTACTGCAGTAGCCCAACACATTACGACTGCACAGGACCATCACAAAACACATTACGACTGCTATAGCACAGGACCATCACAAAACACTACACACTGTTACTACACTACACACACAGTTACTACACTACGCCTGTTACAAGTACTTACAAATAATTTTGCAACAAATGGCACATCCCGAAGACGGCAGCTCCAGACCTTCATACATCATCATCTGTAAAACCAAACATGAGCGCACACAAACACTATTAGTGTCACGAATACGAAAGCAGGGTAAGACAAGAGGATACGAAACAAGTAAGTATCGCTATAACGAGGGGGGGGGTAAATATACATGTAGACAGAGCAGTGCTTACTTACAGGGTCCTAATACGCTCCAAGGCGTCCCGGTAGTCGGACTGCAACAGCAGCCCGACCTGGCGACCCTCCCAGTAACGGGTTAGATGGGCCGCACCCGCCAGGTGGGCGACCACGGCTGGGCCTCCCACCAGCCTTTCTCCACTGTAAAAAAACGAAAGAAACCACAGAAAGCACAGTGTCATAGAGCTCTTTTGTTGGGGGAGAGAGCTAGGAGCACTGCACACTTACCATTTGTCACAATATATGATGAGAAAGAGGCGGCGCTTGACGCACCGCCTCAGGTGCTGAAACAGGGGTATTACCCCTGACATTCGAACGCTACAGTGACAAGTGAAAGCCATTTGGACTGTAATGATACTGAAGTGAAGGTGTGAACCGCAAAGCAAGACCTTTTACCTTCTTCCTGTCGAATTCGCTCCCCAGCTGCATACCGACATCATCCGCTAAAACCCAATCATACCAAGTAACGCAAAGGTCATCAGTTGACCTTTTGGACTTTTCAACTCTTATCCAAAACCACCAAGAGGAAAAAACCAGGATAAAGAAGACGTCAGTTGTAGAAGCGTTTGTGGAGGAGTTGTTACATTATTCTCAGTAAATAGATATGGCTGATACATTCGGTGTAGACTTGGACGACCGGTCGTGGTCTCTCACCACGGGTCCTTTACTAATAGAAAGGCGGACGCCAATAAGAACTGTTGTGGAGGTGGCAGATCAAAACGCGCAGCAAGAAATTTAGCACGTCGATGGTAGACTCCATCGGGAGGACGGACCAGCTCTTGTTGATAGTAGGGGAGTGTCCGCCTGGTGCTATGAAGGTCGCCTTCATCGCGTTAATGAACGGGCTTGGATAGGACGGGGTAGCATCGAGTACTACCTCAACGGTGCCCGTCATAGAGCCGGCGGTCCTGCAGTCAGTTATTGTGACGCCACATGCTGTATTCTACGGTGGTATCACCAAGGAAGGCTCCACAGGGAGAATGCGCCAGCGGTTATACACAGGGAAGGTAACAATCGTGTACGGGAGTGGTACCGATACAACCTTTGGCATAGGGAAGATGGACCTGCTTTCATCTCTCAGGAGGAGGAGGGTGTCTATCAGTGGTACCTCAACGGGGTGTATTACGGTGACCACCATCAAGACCAGGCAATACACCCCATGGAGCTGCAGTATATTAATGTAGTGCCTACTAAGGCAGACTCGTCAGCAATAAGTCATGAGTCCAGTTGTGTGATTTGTCAGGATGCCCTGGATCGTCCTCTATCCAAATTGAAGTGTGGTCATGAATTTCACTTCCACTGTATCAAGGAGTGGATCAGTTCTGCCCCCAGCCCAACTTGCCCAACCTGCCGCTACTCCATGACTGCTGAGGACTTGGTTGAGTTCTTGTAGTAATACATGACACAGCTGCATGTAGGCGACTAAGAATGACCAGTCATGTGCTACAGACGGATACGGACACGCCACCCTAAGTAGCCATGAGCGGCTCTTTGGACAAGGGCAACAAAGCACCCCGTGGGCGGCCAAGGTTGTCACTAGCCACAAGTCTGCTCGCTCAGTTGAATAAGCTGGGTGTGCCCATGAAGACCATGGAAGACCTTTCCAGGTGCCGGCAACAAGCAGAGGACAAGACAGACTGGAAGAAACTGTGCAGCTCGACACTCGAGGACAAATCAGTATCAGCAGCTACTACACCTTGCTGATGATGCTCACAAGACAGAAGTGGGAAAAACACTGAATTTCTTTATTTAGTGCTCAACTACGCGAAATGTGTTATTATTATTACACATGTTCAACTGTACTCAGTCTGGCTGACTGCCATTCTCTACCACACATTACCGGACACTGTTGTGGTTGTCGTCGTTATCGTCGTCGTCATTGTCGATGTTGTTGTCGGTTGTTGTCGTCGTTATTGTCGTCGTTGTTGATTTTGTTGGTGGCTGTTGCTGTCGGTTGTTGTCGGTTGTTGTCGTTTGCTGTTGGTTGTTTTTGGTTGTTGTTGATGTTGTTGTCGGTTGTTGTCGTCGTTATCGTCGTCGTTGTTGATGTTGTTGTCGGTTGTTGTCGTCGTTATCGTCGTCGTTGTTGATGTTGTTAATAGTTGTTGCTGTCGGTTGTTGGTTGTTATTGTTGATTGTTGTCGGTTGTTGTTGGCTGTTGGATGTTGTTGTCGGTTGTTGTCGGTTGTTGTTGGTTATTGTTGGTTGTTGTTGGTTGTTGTTGGTTGTTGTTGGGCGTTGTTGGTTGTTGTCGGTTGTTGTCAGGTGTTGTTGGTTGTTGTAGGTTGTTGTTGTCGGTTGTTGTCGGTTGTTGGGTGTTGTTGTCGGTTGTTGGGTGTTGTTGTCGGTTGTTGGGTGTTGTTGTCGGTTGTTGGGTGTTGTTGTCGGTTGTTGGGTGTTGTTGTTGGTTGGTGTTGGTTGGTGTTGGTTGTTGTTGGTTGTTGTCGGTTGTTGTCCGTTGTTGTTGGTTGTTGTTGGCTGTTGTTGGTTGTTGTTGTTTGTTGTTGTCGGTTGTTGGTTGTTGTTGTGTGTTGTTGTTGGTTGTAGTTGGTTGTTGTCAGTTGTTGTTGGTTGTTGGATGTTGTTGTCGGTTGTTGTCGGTTGTTGTCGGTTGTTGTTGGTTGTTGGTTGTTGTTGGCTGTTGTTGGTTGTTGTTGGTTGTTGTTGGTTGTTGTTGTTTGTTGTTATCGGTTGTTGGTTGTTGTTTTTTGTTGTTGTTGTTGGTTGTAGTTGGTTGTTGTCAGTTGTTGTTGGTTGTTGGATGTTGTTGTCGGTTGTTGTCGGTTGTTGTCAGTTGTTGTCGGTTGTTGTTGGTTGTTGTTGGCTGTTTTAGGTTGTTGTTGGTTGTTGTCGGTTGTTGTCGGTTGTTGTGTTTTAATCGTTATTTTGTTCATTATCCAGGAGGATGTTGCTATGATCCAGTACCATTTTTTCACATATATGAGACAAGTTTGTGTAACGTTAGTGTGACGTGGGGTATGCTGATTGGATGTGAGGTGGTGAGAGTATGCTGATTGGCCGATGACAATTAGTGGAAGGGATAACGTAATGCGCTGCTTGTGCAGCGTAACCAAACACATGGTCTGTGGGAAACACCCTAGTAAAATAAATAAAATAATAAGAACATGAATTGCCACCGGCACTTGAGAGACTCGAGCCCCGCCACCTTGTTCAAATCGGACTTGGTAGCTTCATACTGGAACTTAATCTTCTTCTTTTTGAGGTATGACCGTACAAAACGCGCTTGGATTTTTTCATTTTATTTTATTTTTTTATTTTTTTCATTGCAACTTTTTTAGCAGATAGCAACTCTTTTAGCAGACTCGTGAAACAACGGTGAATCTGGAACGAATAAATGGTCCATGTCAAAGGCATGACGAGTCTCGAAGTCTTCACATTCACGATGGAACCTTGTCATGATTGACGCATTCCTTGATGGTGCGCACATGAAATCACCCTGGCTCATCTTTTCCAACTCCATTCTTTTCACATCCTGCAACCCATACCCTACTAGTATCAGTGGGGATGCTAGAATCAGAAGAGGCAAGGCAGCACTCTTCCGTGGATGTATTACTCGACACAACACCACCCATACTTGTTTTCTAGAAGTTTTGACTATAATGATATATTGCAGCAGGAAGTAGTATACAGTCAAATAGGATAGGATAAGAATGAATGATCAACTGTCTGATAAAGAATGCAGTTCATTAAAGACTTATTGGAAGGTCTCTACCAGCTGATCGTCATGTTGGACGGCGACACTGCATAATGATATGAAGCTCTCAGTTAGCTGTTTCAGTTCCGTGGTAGAAAGTGTCATGTGTGCGTCCAGAGAACGATGAAAACATCTGGGGTCCACGTTGATGCAGACGATTGGAGAAACAGCAAGACGTACCTTCAACGCTTGCTCGTCAATGTCGAGGGAGACTGCCCCGGGGTAGATGAAAACATCTTGTTCCACATCCAGTTCGAACCAGCTGGTCGGGACTAGCTTGCTTTCACCGTTGATGTACACCCGACATTGACCGTAGGACGAACGTGATGGGTAGAAGTTGGTCTTGATCTTCTCCACACGTCCTCTTCGGAGAGTGTCACGGAGCGATGGACAAGTCTTGATCAAGTTCGTAATGATGAACTCAGTGGACTCATTCAGTTCGATGTAAACCTGTCCTTGAGCATCTTTGCGAGCTGTTGCCGTACTACCACAGGCTGGTAGAGCTCCTGAAGGGAAGTACATCTTATAACCAGGCTTGTAGAAGGATCTACCTGATGACTTGTAGGACAGTTGCATGTCCTCCTGAAACCCATCTACCACAATCTCTTTGTGGAGCTTGGTAGGAGCAGGTGACACATAGCGACGCTTAACCGGTACTGCCTTCGAAGAGAGCACAACTTGAGGAGGGTCAGCAGGAAGAGCGGAATTATTCCTCACCCGCCGCTCGTATAGGTTATCCATCTTCCAGGAAGCGAAGGGAGAACAACTCATCAGCACTGTATTCGATGAACGAATGACTCGACTACAGGACAACCACCCGTATTTATACAAGGCAGAGACGGAGGCGGGTTGAAGTGATAAAATATGTGTCAGCTAGGTCAACCAATCACCATCAAGCCCGCCAAAAACATTTGACCACTCAGCATTGAGCCCACCAAAAACATTTGACCAACCAGCATCAAACCCGCCAAAAGCATTTTGTCCAATCAGCGGCATGCCCACCAAAATCATATCTCATCTTAAAGATTCCTTACATGATACCGCCACTTTAGTGGAGTCGAACGTGTGCAAGTTCTGAATCACGTGATCAAGTGAATAGGTTTCCCAACAATAGGCATCAATCAATGATGCCATAAGAGATGTATCAGATGGAGATAAAATCAGCAAATTCGTACGCAACGTGGACAGTTGAGAAGAAGACACCATCCTGGTCGACTCCATGAGATGCAGTACATATGGGAGTGGAAAATGCTGAGGAAGAGGTTTCATGATTCGACTGAACCTCGACCATGATACATTGCTACGAGGTAAGTAGGAACGCAGTTTACGTAGTACATCCACATTCGTATCGTATACTATGCAGGATAATGCTATAGCATAGTTTATACTCTTGTACAAACAGGATTTTTTCATCGCAAGTATTTGCTCCCGAAGAGTGTGTACGCAAAGCTGATCGGATAAGAGTTCAGTTTTCGAAAGAAAATGCAAAAGATGACGATCCACACCGCTTAACCGCTCATGTACCGCGTAAGGCTTCTTCATCAAACTACATCTCCTATGCACATCATCTTCAGGGAAGTAAATCAACGCCATGACAAGTCCACACGAAGAAAACACGTATCTTCCTTCATGTAAAACATGATCAAGATGTTGACACTGTTTTTCCTCCCCGTATTGCTCTTTTTCTTCTTCTTCTTCTTCATCCTTCTCTTGAAGTCTCCTTTCACGTACATAAGCAGGTAAGATCTTAAATTCAGAATCCATCTTCACTCCTCACCAACATTCCCATTATGACACTATATCCAGCATGATATCTACTTTATATAACCAATCCTATCCAGGGCAATTATCAGGTACCACCATTGGGGTAGAGGACCTCATACCCTTTCCGACGTGTTGGAGAGGGTATGAGGTCCTCTACCCCAATGGTTGTACCTGATAATTGCCCTGGATAGGATTGGTTATATAAAGTAGATTTCATGCTGGATATAGTGTCATAATGAGGATGTTGGTGAGTAGTGAAGATGGATTCTGAATTTAAGATCTTACCTGCTTATGTACGTGAAAGGAGACTTCATGAGAAGGATGAAGAAGAAGAAGAAGAAGAAGAAAAAGAGTAATACGGGGAGGAAAAACAGTGTCAACATCTTGATCAGGTTTTACATGAAGGAAGATACGTGTGTTCTTCGTGTGGACTTGTCATGGCGGTGATTTACTTCCCTGAAGATGATGTCCATAGGAGATGTAGTTTGATGAAGAAGCCTTACGCGGTACATGAGCGGTTAAGCGGTGTGGATCGTCATCTTTTGCATTTTCTTTCGAAAACTGAACTCTTATCCGATCAGCTTTGCGTACACACTCTTCGGGAGCAAATACTTGCGATGAAAAAATCCTGTTTGTACAAGAGTATAAACTATGCTATAGCATTATCCTGCATAGTATACGATACGAATGTGGATGTACTACGTAAACTGCGTTCCTACTTACCTCGTAGCAATGTATCATGGTTGAGGTTCAGTCGAATCATGAAACCTCTTCCTCAGCATTTTCCACTCCCATATGTACTGCATCTCATGGAGTCGACCAGGATGGTGTCTTCTTCTCAACTGTCCACGTTGCGTACGAATTTGCTGATTTTATCTCCATCTGATACATCTCTTATGGCATCATTGATTGATGCCTATTGTTGGGAAACCTATTCACTTGATCACGTGATTCAGAACTTGCACACGTTCGACTCTGATCTTGTTTCCATACTGTATCAGTTCACTAAAGTGGCGGTATCATGTAAGGAATCTTTAAGATGAGATATGATTTTGGTGGGCATGCCGCTGATTGGACAAAATGCTTTTGGCGGGTTTGATGCTGGTTGGTCAAATGTTTTTGGTGGGCTCAATGCTGAGTGGTCAAATGTTTTTGGCGGGCTTGATGGTGATTGGTTGACCTAGCTGACACATATTTTATCACTTCAACCCGCCTCCGTCTCTGCCTTGTATAAATACGGGTGGTTGTCCTGTAGTCGAGTCATTCGTTCATCGAATACAGTGCTGATGAGTTGTTCTCCCTTCGCTTCCTGGAAGATGGATAACCTATACGAGCGGCGGGTGAGGAATAATTCCGCTCTTCCTGCTGACCCTCCTCAAGTTGTGCTCTCTTCGAAGGCAGTACCGGTTAAGCGTCGCTATGTGTCACCTGCTCCTACCAAGCTCCACAAAGAGATTGTGGTAGATGGGTTTCAGGAGGACATGCAACTGTCCTACAAGTCATCAGGTAGATCCTTCTACAAGCCTGGTTATAAGATGTACTTCCCTTCAGGAGCTCTACCAGCCTGTGGTAGTACGGCAACAGCTCGCAAAGATGCTCAAGGACAGGTTTACATCGAACTGAATGAGTCCACTGAGTTCATCATTACGAACTTGATCAAGACTTGTCCATCGCTCCGTGACACTCTCCGAAGAGGACGTGTGGAGAAGATCAAGACCAACTTCTACCCATCACGTTCGTCCTACGGTCAATGTCGGGTGTACATCAACGGTGAAAGCAAGCTAGTCCCGACCAGCTGGTTCGAACTGGATGTGGAACAAGATGTTTTCATCTACCCCGGGGCAGTCTCCCTCGACATTGACGAGCAAGCGTTGAAGGTACGTCTTGCTGTTTCTCCAATCGTCTGCATCAACGTGGACCCCAGATGTTTTCATCGTTCTCTGGACGCACACATGACACTTTCTACCACGGAACTGAAACAGCTAACTGAGAGCTTCATATCATTATGCAGTGTCGCCGTCCAACATGACGATCAGCTGGTAGAGACCTTCCAATAAGTCTTTAATGAACTGCATTCTTTATCAGACAGTTGATCATTCATTCTTATCCTATCCTATTTGACTGTATACTACTTCCTGCTGCAATATATCATTATAGTCAAAACTTCTAGAAAACAAGTATGGGTGGTGTTGTGTCGAGTAATACATCCACGGAAGAGTGCTGCCTTGCCTCTTCTGATTCTAGCATCCCCACTGATACTAGTAGGGTATGGGTTGCAGGGTGTGAAAAGAATGGAGTTGGAAAAGATGAGCCAGGGTGATTTCATGTGCGCACCATCAAGGAATGCGTCAATCATGACAAGGTTCCATCGTGAATGTGAAGACTTCGAGACTCGTCATGCCTTTGACATGGACCATTTATTCGTTCCAGATTCACCGTTGTTTCACGAGTCTGCTAAAAAAGTTGCTATCTGCTAAAAAAGTTGCAATGAAAAAAATAAAAAAATAAAATAAAATGAAAAAATCCAAGCGCGTTTTGTACGGTCATACCTCAAAAAGAAGAAGATTAAGTTCCAGTATGAAGCTACCAAGTCCGATTTGAACAAGGTGGCGGGGCTCGAGTCTCTCAAGTGCCGGTGGCAATTCATGTTCTTATTATTTTATTTATTTTACTAGGGTGTTTCCCACAGACCATGTGTTTGGTTACGCTGCACAAGCAGCGCATTACGTTATCCCTTCCACTAATTGTCATCGGCCAATCAGCATACTCTCACCACCTCACATCCAATCAGCATACCCCACGTCACACTAACGTTACACAAACTTGTCTCATATATGTGAAAAAATGGTACTGGATCATAGCAACATCCTCCTGGATAATGAACAAAATAACGATTAAAACACAACAACCGACAACAACCGACAACAACCAACAACAACCTAAAACAGCCAACAACAACCAACAACAACCGACAACAACCGACAACAACCGACAACAACCGACAACAACCGACAACAACCAACAACAACTGACAACAACCAACTACAACCAACAACAACAACAAAAAACAACAACCAACAACCGATAACAACAAACAACAACAACCAACAACAACCAACAACAACCAACAACAGCCAACAACAACCAACAACCAACAACAACCGACAACAACCGACAACAACCGACAACAACATCCAACAACCAACAACAACTGACAACAACCAACTACAACCAACAACAACACACAACAACAACCAACAACCGACAACAACAAACAACAACAACCAACAACAGCCAACAACAACCAACAACAACGGACAACAACCGACAACAACCAACAACAACCAACACCAACCAACACCAACCAACAACAACACCCAACAACCGACAACAACACCCAACAACCGACAACAACACCCAACAACCGACAACAACACCCAACAACCGACAACAACACCCAACAACCGACAACAACCGACAACAACAACCTACAACAACCAACAACACCTGACAACAACCGACAACAACCAACAACGCCCAACAACAACCAACAACAACCAACAACAACCAACAATAACCAACAACAACCGACAACAACCGACAACAACATCCAACAGCCAACAACAACCGACAACAATCAACAATAACAACCAACAACCGACAGCAACAACTATTAACAACATCAACAACGACGACGATAACGACGACAACAACCGACAACAACATCAACAACGACGACGATAACGACGACAACAACCGACAACAACATCAACAACAACCAAAAACAACCAACAGCAAACGACAACAACCGACAACAACCGACAGCAACAGCCACCAACAAAATCAACAACGACGACAATAACGACGACAACAACCGACAACAACATCGACAATGACGACGACGATAACGACGACAACCACAACAGTGTCCGGTAATGTGTGGTAGAGAATGGCAGTCAGCCAGACTGAGTACAGTTGAACATGTGTAATAATAATAACACATTTCGCGTAGTTGAGCACTAAATAAAGAAATTCAGTGTTTTTCCCACTTCTGTCTTGTGAGCATCATCAGCAAGGTGTAGTAGCTGCTGATACTGATTTGTCCTCGAGTGTCGAGCTGCACAGTTTCTTCCAGTCTGTCTTGTCCTCTGCTTGTTGCCGGCACCTGGAAAGGTCTTCCATGGTCTTCATGGGCACACCCAGCTTATTCAACTGAGCGAGCAGACTTGTGGCTAGTGACAACCTTGGCCGCCCACGGGGTGCTTTGTTGCCCTTGTCCAAAGAGCCGCTCATGGCTACTTAGGGTGGCGTGTCCGTATCCGTCTGTAGCACATGACTGGTCATTCTTAGTCGCCTACATGCAGCTGTGTCATGTATTACTACAAGAACTCAACCAAGTCCTCAGCAGTCATGGAGTAGCGGCAGGTTGGGCAAGTTGGGCTGGGGGCAGAACTGATCCACTCCTTGATACAGTGGAAGTGAAATTCATGACCACACTTCAATTTGGATAGAGGACGATCCAGGGCATCCTGACAAATCACACAACTGGACTCATGACTTATTGCTGACGAGTCTGCCTTAGTAGGCACTACATTAATATACTGCAGCTCCATGGGGTGTATTGCCTGGTCTTGATGGTGGTCACCGTAATACACCCCGTTGAGGTACCACTGATAGACACCCTCCTCCTCCTGAGAGATGAAAGCAGGTCCATCTTCCCTATGCCAAAGGTTGTATCGGTACCACTCCCGTACACGATTGTTACCTTCCCTGTGTATAACCGCTGGCGCATTCTCCCTGTGGAGCCTTCCTTGGTGATACCACCGTAGAATACAGCATGTGGCGTCACAATAACTGACTGCAGGACCGCCGGCTCTATGACGGGCACCGTTGAGGTAGTACTCGATGCTACCCCGTCCTATCCAAGCCCGTTCATTAACGCGATGAAGGCGACCTTCATAGCACCAGGCGGACACTCCCCTACTATCAACAAGAGCTGGTCCGTCCTCCCGATGGAGTCTACCATCGACGTGCTAAATTTCTTGCTGCGCGTTTTGATCTGCCACCTCCACAACAGTTCTTATTGGCGTCCGCCTTTCTATTAGTAAAGGACCCGTGGTGAGAGACCACGACCGGTCGTCCAAGTCTACACCGAATGTATCAGCCATATCTATTTACTGAGAATAATGTAACAACTCCTCCACAAACGCTTCTACAACTGACGTCTTCTTTATCCTGGTTTTTTCCTCTTGGTGGTTTTGGATAAGAGTTGAAAAGTCCAAAAGGTCAACTGATGACCTTTGCGTTACTTGGTATGATTGGGTTTTAGCGGATGATGTCGGTATGCAGCTGGGGAGCGAATTCGACAGGAAGAAGGTAAAAGGTCTTGCTTTGCGGTTCACACCTTCACTTCAGTATCATTACAGTCCAAATGGCTTTCACTTGTCACTGTAGCGTTCGAATGTCAGGGGTAATACCCCTGTTTCAGCACCTGAGGCGGTGCGTCAAGCGCCGCCTCTTTCTCATCATATATTGTGACAAATGGTAAGTGTGCAGTGCTCCTAGCTCTCTCCCCCAACAAAAGAGCTCTATGACACTGTGCTTTCTGTGGTTTCTTTCGTTTTTTTACAGTGGAGAAAGGCTGGTGGGAGGCCCAGCCGTGGTCGCCCACCTGGCGGGTGCGGCCCATCTAACCCGTTACTGGGAGGGTCGCCAGGTCGGGCTGCTGTTGCAGTCCGACTACCGGGACGCCTTGGAGCGTATTAGGACCCTGTAAGTAAGCACTGCTCTGTCTACATGTATATTTACCCCCCCCCTCGTTATAGCGATACTTACTTGTTTCGTATCCTCTTGTCTTACCCTGCTTTCGTATTCGTGACACTAATAGTGTTTGTGTGCGCTCATGTTTGGTTTTACAGATGATGATGTATGAAGGTCTGGAGCTGCCGTCTTCGGGATGTGCCATTTGTTGCAAAATTATTTGTAAGTACTTGTAACAGGCGTAGTGTAGTAACTGTGTGTGTAGTGTAGTAACAGTGTGTAGTGTTTTGTGATGGTCCTGTGCTATAGCAGTCGTAATGTGTTTTGTGATGGTCCTGTGCAGTCGTAATGTGTTGGGCTACTGCAGTACACTGCATGAAGGGGTATGTGTGGGTGCTTCGACACATTCTCGTGCTTCCTAAACCCTAGATATGTGTATAGCACTATAACCTAGATGTGTGTGTGTGTGTGTGTGCCCGCGCATGCGTGCGTGTGCGTGCATTGTGTTCTCTTCTACAGACTCATCCAAGTCCATTTAAATAAAAGTGCATTATAGTAAACAGTATTGTGTTTTGTTACAGTGAATATGTGGGGAATGGTGGATATGCCTTAGTGTGACTGGATACCTGCGGGTTGTGACTCTTTGCTGGTCACTCTGGATTCTCCAGTAAAGATTCGGTGCAGTGCAGAGGGGATTTGCGGTGCGTAGCAACACTGCTTCACTGTGACACCCTTCAATAATTGTTTTGATGCATGATACCGCGGGCGGAGCCGGTTGATTCTAACTGTATCCTGATCAAAATAGAAATTTGCATCTAATGGACCTGCATGGACAGTAGGCATTTCCCTAATCGGCCGGGCGAAAAATTCGCCGAAAACAGTGGTTTTGAAGAAATTACCCATCTTTTCGCCGAATTTTCAAAAATTCGCATGTTGAATTCGCCGAAAACCGATGCTTCAGTGCTTCAACAGGGTGTATGTAAAAAATGTACATGACGTAATGGGAACGGTGACTTCAAGTACTATGTTGAGCCGAATTCTGATCTTGGAGCTCATAATATGGCCGAATTTGAACATTCTCTTAAGGGCATGCTCTGTATGGGCAACTTGTCAGTGCACATCTACGATGTGTGAATAAAACGAGTGCATGGCACGTGAACTAACTTGTTTGCTGCACATCTACGAAGTGCGAATCAGGGAGTAGTATAATGACACGTGTACTAGTACACCTTGTGTTGCACTGCGTCTTTTCCACACGCATAGGACCACTGAAGGTCACAAGCTCCGCGTGCGTATGCACGCATGCGCAATATGTCACTGCATGCAATGCACATCTACGATGTGCAAATCAGGGAATAGTACGTATTTTACTACTCCCCGGTGCGAATGCACCGAACGTGCACGTTCGCCACGGAAAAGAACCTTTATGGCACATTTATGGCATGCCAGGGGTCAAAGGTCAAACTCTGGGGGGTCCCGGGGCCAGACCAAGCACGACCGACACAGTGTGCCTTATTTGGCCCAAAGGTCAAAGGTCAAAAAGTGGGCCAGAACCCGCCCCGCACTTACTACTTGAGTCGAATGGTCGTGGTCCGAGGAAGCTGAGACGCTCCCTTCCTACTTGAATCCCAATCGAACTCGCGCACTTCCACCGAAACTGGGTGACTGCGCCCTACTACTAGATGGGGATTTGTATGCAAAATGTCACTAAAAGCGCCATTTCGTTCTTATAAAAGCACGGATGACCGCGATTGGCCCATATGTTGTAGTCTTTTGGACGCTGAGTCGACTGGTTTTGGTCCGAAAAGGCTGCGATGCAGCGTTCCTCCCTTATTTTCGATGTTCGCGGATGACATGACGCTGTATGCCAGTAGAAGGTCGCCAAATGAAGCTGTCGGTGCCGTCAACAAGGTACTTTCAGTGCTTGCTCTAGATCTTGCGGACCTAGGGTTGTCAGTCAACTCTGCCAAAACTGTCGCCATGTTCATTTCCAAACTCCCCCTGCACCTGTCTGTTCCTGTGATACTCAACGATCAGGTATTGACCCGCGTTACCAGCACCCGAATCCTGGGGGTCATCATTGATGACCGCCTAACGTGGTCGCCTCACATTGATTTTGTAATTCGCAAGACATGTGCAAAGGTTGGCGCTCTTCGTCGGTCCTTTCGGCAATTGAGCAGGAAGGCCAGGAGGCAATTTATTGTATCAGTCATTCTACCTGATCTTTTGTACTGTTGTTCGTGTTTTGTAACGAAGCTGTCCGCTAAGGACCGCCAAAGGCTCTCTACTGTGTTCCGCCGTGCTGTACGAGCTGCCTGTGGTGCTAAGTCACAGGACGACATCACGCCATTATTGACCACATTGGCGATTTATCCATTTGAACACTATATGATTCTCAACTTTGCCCAGTTTATTCATAGAAATCATGTCATCATCTCACTTCCTACCCTAACGGAATTATTTCCACCGATCACAACAAGCCTTAGAACTAGAAGCCACTCTAATGCTTCCATTGCCATATCTAAGCACCGGACAACTGATGGAGTAAATTCTTTTTCTAATCGTGCCGCAATTTTCTTTAATACACTACCTGCCGAGTGGCGCAGACACCACCGTACCTCTACATTTGCAAACCAACTCAGGGATCTTTTTAAAGACCCAGTGGCGTTTAAGAAGTATTTTGACCTTCTTTTTGGAATCTGTTGAGTTTCTCGATGATCTTGATAGTTCTTGTACTAAGATTGAAGTTGACTTGGTGTTTGATTACTGTACTGCTTGATGTCTGAATTCCAATTTTTTCTATTTTTTCTTTTCTTTTCCTTTCCTTTCCACTTATCCCGTTATCGGCCCTCTTAAGAGTTGTGTGTATCACTGTTGAGGCATCCGATGGTAAATAAAATAAATACTACTACTATTCCCAATCGAACATGGTTGAACAAGCGGTCACGTGCTCCTAGTCCTGGGTGCCCAAATCACCTGGTCACCACGCCAGCAGGCGACAACTTTCACACCAAGGTTCAACTCGAGTTCAACTCGAGTGACAGGACTGCACCCAAAAAAGGTCAAACAGGCTAGTAAGTTGTACCCTGCAGGCACGGTGACCAGGTGACTGGTGTACGCAGGAGCACGTGACTGCTTGTTCAACCATGTTCGATTGGGAATAAAGGAGGAACGCTGCATCGCAGCCTTTTCGGACCAAAACCAGTCGACTCAGCGTCCAAAAGACTACAACATATGGGCTAATCGCGGTCATCCATGCTTTTATAAGAACGAAATGGCGCTTTTAGTGACATTTTGCATACAAATCCCCATCTAGTAGGGCGCAGTCACCCAGTTTCGGTGGAAGTGCGCGAGTTCGATTGGGATTCAAGTAGGAATGGAGCGTCTCAGCTTCCTCGGACCACGACCATTCGACTCAGCACCCCGAAGACTACAACTGGTGAAATTTTAATTTTTGCCTTAACTTCCCCTTTAATTGATGAAACAGACTACAGTTGCATGCACATCCATAGTATACCACAACCTACTGTCTTGAAAGTATAAAATACAGGTTCCAGGAGGATACAACTATGCACTGCTATGTATCTGCTTTCAAGGCAAAGACATTCTCTGTTGTTTGTTTGTTTTTAATTGTTGGCTCTACTACATTGTTAGTTGGTTTGTTGTGTCGGATGTGCTGAAGCTCCAATATACTCTGTTATGTGGATTGGTTTGGTGTGAAATGTGTCTGGCACGTCCAGTCCCAGCTGGCTGGCTGGTTCCACGCTGTGGTGATCAATCACTGTCCAATATAGGCAGCTCATCGAAACACTGAGCAAGTTCAGTGTCCTGCTCATCCGTGCGTGGCTCTGCACTAGCATAGACATCGCACTCAGAATCGGAATCACCCAGAGCAGAAGAGTCCTGTGGGATGGGTAACTGGCCGGCAGCAGGTGACTGGGTGCAAAAAGAACAGTCGCACAAAGGTGCATCATCACCGTCTTCAGAAACTACGTGCATGCTGCTGGAATTATCCTGACACTTTGAAAATTATAGCATCGTCACAATGCGGTATAGATGTGCTTTGTGTTGGTGAATGGCAGATAGTAAACTGAGAGCGCCACCGCGCTCGGCACGGATCGCTGTCTGGCAAACGTCGGAACGCCATGCAGTGCAGATGCTCAGCTTCTCATAGCGCCAGCGCTTGAACCCAATCTGCTCGATGGCCAGCTTCCAGGATTTCATGAGCTGAGCGTGTCGACCTGCATGCGAGCTGTCCGGGGTTGTGATCACAAACAAGCCGTTTGGCATCAGAAGGTCGTACGCCTTAACGCAGCACAGCCACCGCTGCGACGCTAACGGTAGGTAGGACAGAAACAAGCAGAACACAACGCAATGGTATGCGTGACGGGGTAGCATTCTGACGGGTGACTCAAGAGGTGGCAGTTGTGACCAGCAACTTGAGCTCGGCGAAACAGAGAGCCCTATGAAGTCACATTCATGAGTACTCTGTGCAAGCCAAACAGAAAGACATGCTTGATGAGACACGGAATGCACAGGATAGACAGACACGCAAATAAACAAAATGCAACGGCAGATCAAGACTAGACTGATTGATACTGATATTCTTCAACGTTTCAACGATTGTCTTCTTCAAAAGGATAAGCAGGCAGACTGGCAGAATTAGTTCTAACTCCACCGCACGCACTCTCTGCCCGACCTCATTCACGCCACTGACAGCACGTGGAACTAAAAGAGAGGTGATAGAAGGAGGGGATAATACTATCCAAAGGGTGCAGAGGAGAGCAGACTCGTGACGGCATCGCTCACAATGGCACCTCATAATAGAGAAAGTGTCTGGCCCCCGGGACACGGGACATCGCCGTGGTTGGCAATCACCCACTCGGTGTTTCCACCGAGTCTTGAGATGTTGTAATAAAAATAAAATAAAAATGTTGGATGAGGTCATTGGAAGGGGTACTGTATAGGATGTAAACAGTCCCCAAGCACAAAGATGCTCGATGTTGATAGCCCGTGAAACAAATCATAGCGACCACAAGTACCTGTTCAGCTGGATGAAGGTCAATGGCAAGCGGTGTAAACCCATCAAACTGAGCAAAGGGATTGTAGCAGCTACCCACATCCAAAAGTCGAATACCGCCATGGACATTTCCACGCTCATACCTAACAGAACAGAATGGGAGAGTCATTATCGTCAACACTACGAAATAGTTGAAAACACATACACCCGAAACGTCATAATTTTTTTCGACATCACTAATGAAAGAATTTTTCATCCAGCGCATGCGCCAAAGAGTGAATAGCAACTGAATAGAGCAGTTGTCAGTTGACAAACCCCCTTTTATTAACACATACACAGTGCACAAAATTGCTTTGGCCATTTACAGTATATCACTGGTCCACCTCACAACTACCAGACCATGACCTTGGCAATAGAAAAATTGGGCACACATGCCATGGAAACAACCGAGCGGAGAATGTATGGAGCGATGTGATACATGAACAAAAGGAATCCCAGTCCATCCTGTGAAGCATGCACTGAATGGTACCTTTGCTCTTGGTAGAACAAAGATAGGAGATCTGACAGCACCCCTCCGAACTGTTCCACGTGAATATCCTCACCATTTCTGATGGACGTCACACGAACAGGGGCATGTATGACAAGACATCTGAGTCAGCCATTCAACATCGTCAATCTGTTTCTCTTCATGATCGCAGTCTGCAGCACAATGTCAGAAAAAAGACAAGATCATCAAGCGTCGGGTACAACGGCATGTTGCCAATGGCAACTAGTGCTGGCAACCATGCGTATGTTGCAAAAGAAGGATCCACGAGCGGGATTCGAACCCAGCACCCCTGTCTTTCCGGGACAGTGCCCTACCGATTAGGCTACCGGGGATCACACACACTCATGGGTCCTTCTTGCTACACTGCTCCCCCGCCCCAACAGGCTGTGTCCTCACGCCGTACCTACTCGCGGGGGGTACGATGGGTCGTGGGTTCGAGCCATTGCCAGGCGCCAATGTTGCAAAAGAAGGATCCACGAGCGGGATTCGAACCCAGCACCCCTGTCTTTCCGGGACAGTGCCCTACCGATTAGGCTACCGGGGATCACACACACTCATGGGTCCTTCTTGCTACACGTATACAAACTTTTGCATGACCGAGTTGTAACGTACATGTAGGCAGTAGGCAAGTGTAAGCATCAGCTGTAGCAACTACAGAGCCAGAAGCAGGGGAAATCCCAGCAGGCAATTCAGGTAAGACATGCACTGTGCATACAGATTGTATGCCACGCACGAGTCTGACCAGACCTTAGGCAAACAAATTGCAACCCACACGAGCCCCCTTTCTCAGCAACGCATCCACTGTTCTTTCATCGTACTGCCTGGTATAAAAACTGGCCTTGACTTGCACACAGCCTGGTTTTATAATGCTTCTTGGCCTCAGGAGCTAAGGACGCCCAATTACGGTACATTTTATCTGCATGCCCTGCGCATCATGTGATCATCTGATGGCATTGGGAGGGGGGGGGGGGGAGACTTTTGGAATGTGTTAGTTTGTCGCAAGTTTGTTTCCCTCAAGAACTGCCTTTCGTGTCTTTTCCGTAACCAGAAAAGTCGCAGGTTCGGTGTACAACCACTACGTCTCTAAGACTATTTTCACAGTAAGGGAGCATCTCATAAGTTCGCACTTTTTTTGTAAACGTAACGCATTTCGGATAGACTTTACCCCCCTACCTCCCCCCACTATTTGAAAGTCTTATCGCACATTTTCAGTGTAGATCTACTGTACTGTCCATGCCATGGTATGCACAATCATGTACATGGACATGGACGCTAGTGTGGAAGTGAATGACATTCAGTAGTACCACATCTACTGAGTACAAGTAAGTTTTAGTTACAGTCTTAGTTCAATCAATGACATGTACACACATAAACAGAGGTCCTCCACAACGACTGTACTGTCAAAGCTGGCCAGATGGCAGGTACACGGTTTGATCAGGCTGGTGTGACATTTGACACCTCTGAGTAGCCTGCATGCGTAGTGCAAGGGTTAGATCTACACCTAAAACACACCGGTACCCTGCTGTCTGAAGCGGTCTAGCACAAGCACAGCACTGTATTGTACACATCCAGAAAATGTGCGAACTGTCATTTTTCTATCCGAAATGGGCGCTACCCCCCTACCCCCGTTTCGAAATGCGTTACGTTTAGAAACAAAATGCGAACTTATGAGATGCTCCCTAACACTTTGGTGTCTGACCACCGCATCTCGCGGTCTAGGCTATCGGCAATGACAGCCTGGTGCACGGTCCCTGTGTTTCGAGGACTATCCAGCATGTAACACGCCAGACGGGAGTCCCCCCTCCCCCTATCGGACACTAGCCACTTCCATCGTACTGTATGGTTTGCTAGTTGTTCTTGTGTGTGTTTTTATGATTATTTTAAAAACCGGACGAAAACGGGCTTGGCAATCGTTGAGTCATCAATGATCGCCTAGCCCGTGACGTTCGTCGTACAGTTCGGTTGTACAGCAAGTATGTCCGTGTTGTCTTTCAGTCTGGTCAGTCCCTGAAAGACTGTTGCTATCTGCCTCGTTTGCCAGTCCAGAGTGCCCGTGAGAAGTGTACAGAAGGAAGGCGAAGAGAAGGCGGAGGCCAATGGAATGACGTGCATGTGATGTTGGTATGAGTGACGGTCAGTGTATGTCGCAGATTGTGGTCTATTCAATGTTTTGTTCCGTTTGTGGAGAGGAGTATGTGGGAGAGACGGAGCGATGTGTCAGGGAGCGAGTCCAGGAACATTACAGAGAAGCGAGAGTCTGTGCACCGCAGAAGCCCTGGGGAGAGCACTACGCATTGCACCAACCACTACAACATCCATCCACAGCGCCATTCATTGCCTTCACATCACCATCCATACTCGCAATGGAAGTGCCATACGCGAACCGCCGGATAAGGGAGGCAATCCACATCTGCAGACGCCATCCGAAGGTGAACCGTGATGGTGGTTGGGTGCTGCTTGACAATTGACAATGTGAAAATGTGGATGATGATCACTGTTACTGTTGCCACTGTCCTGTTGTCATGTGTGCTTGCTCACGCCATTGTTATATAGTTCAGCACAATGTTGTAGCGTTAGTGCAGTTTGGCGACGGAATCTCATCTCTCTTTTTTTGTCATAGTCCCACCACTATTCACACCTTGTTTTCAGGCACATTGGCATTTTGTGTGTGTGTGTGTGTGTGTGTGTGTGTGTGTGTGTGTGTGTGTGTGTGTGTGTGTGTGTGTGTGTGTGTGTGTCTTTTGTTACACGTGTGTGGGTGTGGGTGTGATTTGGAGTGTGAGCTTGTGTGAGTGTTGGTGCGAGTCACAGGTGAGCATGAGCGTGTGTCTCAGTGTTCTGGCATGTGCATGGTGTGTGTGTGTGTGTGTGTGTGTGTGTGTGTGTGTGTGTGTGTGTGTGTGTGTGTGTGTGTGTGTGTGTGTGTGTGTGTGTGTATGTCCCATATGGTGCAGTGGTATGTGCAGTCGATTTCCAATCGAGAGGTTGCGGATTCAATTCCCGACGATTATGGTCACACACGTCTTTGTTCTCTTTCTCATTCTCCTAGCTCTTCTTTCATTCTCCTGGGTGGTTACTAACAGCCAGTGTATGCCGGAGTATGTGGTGTGGTGTGTACGTGTGTGTGTCGAAAATGAAAAGAAAAAAGGTTCAAAAATGAAAAACAGGGATTCACTGGCCAGAAAAAGTCACTTCAATCAGCTGTGTGGTGGATACCAGGCTAAAATCAGTGGCGGTCAATTCATCAGCCTTGCAAGCTGTTAAATGTGTAATCCCAGCATAAGTTGCTATGTTTAACGCGATGGGCATATATGTGTGTGTGTGTGTGTGTGTGTGTGTGTGTGTGTGTGTGTGTGTGTGTGCCTGTGCCGAAAGGATGGTGCAATTTTATCACGTATGGTGTAGTTTCGTTCCACTTTGTGTTGCCTGTTATAGGTCCAATTCCAAGTGTGTAAAGCGGGATTCACAGAAGCTTTTTCGCGATGCGACACGCGATGTGTCGAAAAAGAAAAGAAAAAAGGTTCAAAAATGAAAAATAGGGATTCACTGGCCAGAAAAAGTCACTTCAATCAGCTGTGTGGTGGATACCAGGCTAAAATCAGTGGCGGTCAATTCATCAGCCTTGCAAGCTGTTAAATGTGTAATCCCAGCACAAGTTGCTATGTTTAACCCATTCAGCGCTACTGGGCCTTGCCTATGGTACTCTGCATATAAAATGCTAAAAACAGGGCCAATAGCAAGTTCTAAAACTCCAGGGTTCTGGCAACTGGGGTTCTCAAATATTTTGGAAATGATTGCCAAGACTATCAACTACAGGGTGACAGAATCGATACAGTCCCCAAAAAGAATAGCGCTTCACAATAGGGGACGCAAGTTTGCTCAAATTGTGTGAAATACGCCAAATGCGTGAAATTGCAGCTGAAAGATCGCTGAAAAGAGAAGAAAAAAAGACTCATAGTGTTTCCAAGCTGGATTCGTACCAGCGACCTATCGTACAAGAGGCAGGATCATGATCCAACTGGCTAACAGTGCTTTTACACCCCAAACAGTGCCAGAAATCACTATATATCCCATGACGTCTATAGACGTCATCCCGCGCGTGGGGGGCACTTTCAATGACGTCTATAGACGTCATCAGCGTTCAATGGGTTAACGCGATGGTCACATATATGTGTGTGTGTGTGTGTGTGTGTGTGTGTGTGTGTGTGTGTGTGTGTGTGTGTGTGTGTGTGTGTGTGTGTGTGTGTGTGTGTGTGTGTGTGTGTGTGTGTGTGTGTGTGTGTGTGTGTGTGTGTGTGTGTGTGTGTGTGTGTGTGTGTGTGTGTGTGTGTGTGTGTGTGTGTGTGTGCCTGTGCCGAAAGGATGGTGCAATTTTATCAGTTAGGTGTCCGATTTTGTAACTCTGACAGCCTTTGGTAAGTAATAATAATATCGTGCCAATAACACACTCTCACTCTCAGTCTATTTTTAAATTTTAGAGTGGGCAGCAGTCTATCATCTCTATGTTACATGTACTCCTCCCGGATATCCCTTGCATTCCCTGCTGTAGCCACTATGACTCATTGTGTCACGTGAGAGCGAAATAGGCTCGCGCTAGACATAAAAAATACTAGTAGCTGATGTTGTTATGTCGCCGATGGTGATGGATCAATCGACCAGTACTGCAGTATAGAACATGACAAGGTGTATAAAATGGCTCTGTAACGTTACTTGTGACAGTAGTATGTAAAATACTTGTGACGTTGTGTGCTGGCTTATGTGCAGTATACTGTGTAGTGTCAGATAGTAGTCAGTCTCGTCTGAGTGTGCTCTAACGACAACTTCCGAAAAGCGTGAAGCTGGACAGCGAAGACCCTTTCCATGAGTTACGCGATGCGTTGACTTACCTGGGGGCTTGTTCGTAAACGACACACTTCTTCACTGACTGTTCCATGAGAAAGTAAGTAGTTCGTTCGTTCGACGCCGAGTGTCCGTGGTGCGATGGTCATTGGGCACTGCGTCTGACAGTGACACCGTCTCTTTCTGCAGTGTCTCTGGTGTCGGACAACGGATTCCCTAACAGCCCACAATATTTGCGGTAGTCCTGGCAAGAACCGTCGATGTACTGGTGGTGAGAGCCCGCTGGTTATTGCTAGCAGCTGCGGACAGTCCATGTAAACAAAGTTGCCAAGCAGTACTTGAAGATCAGTTATCGACTAATTACGATGCTGAAAAGGTTACTGATCCTGCGTCGTGGACGATCGGTGCCTGTGGATCTACCGGCGGACGATGAACAAGCATTTCACGTACTTTTGCCACTGATTATCTCGCATCAAGACAAGCAGGCGGCTGACCTTCTCTCGTCGCCCAGATGTACGTTCAATCCAAACATGCACCTAAGTCGATCAGGAAACTCGCTCCTGCACATAGCAGCTAATGCCGGTGCCATAGAGGTGTTGATGGTGACGCTGAAGCTCGGTGCCGATGTCAACAGCCGCGACAAGAATCGCAACACGGCACTGCACCTGACGGCACGGGGCAATCACCAGAGATGCTTCGGCCGCTTGCTGGAGTTTGGCGCGGACATCAACGCGTCGGACAAACGCGGACTGACGCCGCTGCACTGGCTTGCAGCCACGCGTGGACAGACGGAACTTCTGACGATGGCAATCGTACGCCACAAGGCTCTGGTGGATGCCGCCGACTCGATCGGGCAAACACCGTTACACATGGCCTGTCAGAACGGCAACCGTGCGGCCGTCACCAAGCTGCTGGACTACGGCGCAAACTGCGAGCAGCAGGACGAGAAAGGGCGCACGCCGCTGTTCTTTGCCTCACGCTACGGCCAGGTGGAGTGCATTCAGCACTTGCTTAAGCACGGCGCTCAGATCGCGAGAACAAGACAGCGTTGGACGTGTGCGTGGAAGGTGGGTACAGCGCGTGCACGCTGGCACTGGTCGAGCACTTACCCCAGCTTCTTGTGCCGCTGGTCAAGATGGTGCTCTCGCCTGACATGGACGAGGCCAAGACTCAACAGGCCTTGGAGTACCTGTGCCAGAAGAACCGAACGCTGCACACGCGCATCGTGTATGGCCTTGCCGACCTGGCGGCTGGCTGTGGTGTGGAACTGATTAGCTCACCGGAGAGTTGTGACATCACCGTCGACAGTTACCTGTGCTCGGTGCGGATCTTGCTGCATTTGTGCAGCAAGCCACCGGCATCGCCAGCCGAGCTAGCGCGAGATCAACACCACCACCTGAACCCAGCCCGCAGTGCCTCCTTCTTTCGGTCAATTGCACGAGCTGAGCCAGAGAAGCCGGCAAGTGCTGATATGGACCACCCGCTTGCTGTGTTTGACCCACTCTGGCATCTCATGACCCTATGGTTCTGTGCTGTAAAAGATGAGCTCCAATCAGTAGCAGCAGCAGCTTCCTCAGTGGCGAGCGAGCCTTTCCATAAAGTTCCGTCCAAGGCAGCTTCTTCAGCTTCATCTTTGGATGATGTTCTGAGCACTGAGAGTGATGTCCACTCAGCTAGCGGTGTGACGACCAGTCCTATGTCTGGATTGAGCTCACGCCTGCCCAGTGATGGCTCTCTCAGTGATAGTGGCCATGGCATTCCCATTGAAGAGCTCAACCTCCCAACGCATGTGTCAGCACACGATCCCCCTCATGCTTCCTCGGCAGGGAGTGGCCAGTTTGCTTCGCATCGAAAACACCGCAAGGTTTCACTCACCCCGCAGACCCGAAGCCTGGCAGCTGCTGTTGTGAAAGATATTCCGGTTCAGCTATGCAAGGCACTGGTTTGCAAAGAAAGCAGTGATGGCAATCTGCATGGAGGCCTGCCTCTTCTAGCCTGGCGCAAGCTGTCTCGACGCCAGGATCTCCCGAGCACTGCAGCATTAAGCGATAACCTGGCATCAGTGGATGACTGTGTGCCAGAGAGTTCTGAATCCGACACACCTGCTGCCGAGCAACCGACGGATCCAAGCAGCACCAGCGCTCAAGAGTGCGCGGATGAAAGGAGTAGCACTGCACCAACAGCAGGCGCAACTGACAGGATGCCTTCTAAGCTCAGATCACAAGAGGGTGACGACGTTGAGGATACGACATCAGGTGCCGTCGTGGACTGCTTCACCGATCGCCTGTGTGCCGTAGCCCGTTCCTACTTTATGGTGTGCTGTGCAAAGGCACACAGCGGCCCGGGTTTTGGTGTTCCCGACGAGTTTGTTCACTTTGTGAAGGAGCACATGGCAGCAGTGAAGGTCCTTGTGCTTCGCAAACCGGAGCTTATCTTCGCCCACTTTGCGTTTCTGCTGGAGAGCCCAGAGCTACTACGGGAATTCACACATATCATTCATGCGCAAAAGTTCGAGGAGCGGCGCAAATGGTTCTATGAGAATCTCCACGAAGGCAACTCATCAACGCTGGATTTGGACAACGTGATAAGTGTGTCTCGTAGTGGCATCTTCCGCAGCTCCTGTGAAGCGCTGATGAGCATGGATGCAACAAAGCTCAAGAATAATTTCTCTGTCACGTTTGAAGGTGAGGAAGGCATTGGTTCTGGCGTACGGCGAGAGTTCTTTGATCAGATCTCCTCTGAACTGCTGAACCCCGGACTATGCGCTTTTCACACTATCGGCTGATGGCTCTACATTCCAACCAAACCCGAACTCTGAAATCAACTCGGATCATCTCAGCTACTTCAACTTTGTTGGCCGCCTAATAGGTACAGCTATCTACCACGAACAGCTACTTAGCATCTACTTCACGCGCTCTTTCTACAAGCACATCTTGGGCATTGCCGTGGACTACAAAGACGTAGAGCACATCGACCCAGACTACGCACAGAGCCTGCAGTGGTTGCTGGACAACAACATCAACGACCTCGACTTTGATCTGACGTTCTCGCTGGAGAATGACGTCTTCGGCAGCATGCAGGTCGTGGAGCTGAAGCCGGGTGGTGCTACGCGGGCCGTTAGCGACCACAACAAACGCGAATATGTGCGCCTGGTGGCAGAGCAGCGGCTAACCAGCGGCATACAAAAACAGATCAAGGCGTTCATGAAAGGCTTCAACCAGATGATCCCTCAGCGGCTCATCTCGCTGTTCAACGAGTACGAGCTTGAGCTGCTGATGTCTGGAGTGCCGGATGTCGACATTGACGACTGGAGGGCGAACACGCACTATAGCGGCGGCTACGACGAGACCAGTCAGGTAGTTCTCTGGTTCTGGGAGGTGGTGGATGTGCTCGATCACAAGGAGCGCATTCTTCTGCTGCAGTTCGTCACCGGCAGCTCTCGCGTACCGCACGGCGGCTTTGCCAACCTGCCCGGTTACAGCGGGCCGCAGAACTTCAGCATCACGTCGGCGCCGCAGGCGGACAAACCTGACAGCCTTCCGACGTCCTCTACGTGCTTCAACATGTTCAAACTGCCAGAGTATCCAAGCAAGGAGATACTACATGATCGGCTGCTGGTTGCCCTGCACTACGGCAGCCAAGGATTTCAATTTGCATAGCATGGTGATTCTTGGCACTGGACACTTACTGTTCCCTGAAGAATAGAACTTGAGATTTTGAAGCTGCGCTTTTACGCCTTTCCCTAAATCAGTAAAATTAATGTTATCATAATTGATCAAGGACCCATGGAGTATAATAAAGAATATTTAACAAAAAAGTATTCTTGATGTGCACAGACCTTTCTAAAAATCGAATATAAAATGTGTGTCTTCCTACAGTTTACCTGAACCTTTGTCCATTTCGGTAAAACTGACGACTTGAATCCGTCCATGTTAATTGATGAAACAGACTACAGTTGCATGCACATCCATAGTATACCACAACCTACTGTCTTGAAAGTATAAAATACAGGTTCCAGGAGGATACAACTATGCACTGCTATGTATCTGCTTTCAAGGCAAAGACATTCTGTTGTTTGTTTGTTTTTAATTGTTGGCTCTACTATACATTGTTAGTTGGTTTGTTGTGTCGGATGTGCTGAAGCTCCAATATACTCTGTGGATTGGTTTGCTGTGAAATGTATCTGGCACGTCCAGTCCCAGCTGGCTGGCTGGTTCCACGCTGTGGTGATCAATCACTGTCCAATGTAGGCAGCTCATCGAAACACTGAGCAAGTTCAGTGTCCTGCTCATCCGTGCGTGGCTCTGCACTAGCATAGACATCGCACTCAGAATCGGAATCACCCAGAGCAGAAGAGTCCTGTGGGATGGGTAACTGGCCGGCAGCAGGTGACTGGGTGCAAAAAGAACAGTCGCACAAAGGTGCATCATCACCGTCTCCAGAAACTACGTGCATGCTGCTGGCATTATCCTGACACTTTGAAATAGCATCGTCACAATGCGGTATAGATGTGCTTTGTTTTGGCGAATGGCAGATAGTAAACTGAGAGCGCCACCGCGCTCGGCACGGATCGCTGTCTGGCAAACGTCGGAACGCCATGCAGTGCAGATGCTCGAGCTTCTCATAGCGCCAGCGCTTGAACCCAATCTGCTCGATGGCCAGCTTCCAGGATTTCATGAGCTGAGCGTGTCGACCTGCATGCGAGCTGTCCGGGGTTGTGATCACAAACAAGCCGTTTGGCATCAGAAGGTCGTACGCCTTAACGCAGCACAGCCACCGCTGCGACGCTAACGGTAGGTAGGACAGAAACAAGCAGAACACAACGCAATGGTATGCGTGACGGGGTAGCATTCTGACGGGTGACTCAAGAGGTGGCAGTTGTGACCAGCAACTTGAGCTCGGCGAAACAGAGAGCCGTATGAAGTCACATTCATGAGTACTCTGTGCAAGCCAAGCAGAAAGACATGCTCGATGAGACACGGAATGCACAGGATAGACAGACACGCAAATAAACAAAATGCAACGGCAGATCAAGACTAGACTGATTGATACTGATATTCTTTAACGTTTCAACGATTGTCTTCTTCAAAAGGACAAGCAGGCAGACTGGCAGAATTGAACTAGTTCTAACTCCACCGCACGCACTCGCTGCCCGACCTCATTCACGCCACTGACAGCACGTGGAACTAAAAGAGAGGTGATAAAAGGAGGCGATAATACTATCCAAAGGGTGTAGAGGAGAGCAGACTCGTGATGGCATCGCTCACAATGGCACCTCATAATAGAGAAAGTGTCTGGCCCCCACCCCCGGGACATGTTGGATGAGCTCATTGGAAGGGGTATAGGATGTAAACAGTCCCCAGGCACAAAGATGCTCGATGTTGATAGTCCGTGAAACAAATCATAGCGACCACAAGTACCTGTTCAGCTGGATGAAGGTCAATGGCAAGCGGCGCAAACCCATCAAACTGAGCAAAGGGATTGTAGCAGCTACCCACATCCAAAAGTCGAATACCGCCATGGACATTTCCACGCTCATACCTAACAGAACAGAATGGGAGAGTCATCGTCAACACTACGAAATAGTTGAAAACACATACACCCGAAACATCATAATTTTTTCAACATCACTAATGAAAGAATTTTTCATCCAGCGCATGCGACAAATAGCAACTGAATAGAGCGGTTGTCAGTTGACAAACCCCCTTTTATGAACACATACACAGTGCATAAAATTGCTTTGGCCATTTACAGTATATCGCTGGTCCACCTCACAACTACCAGACCATGACCTTGGCAATAGGAAATTTGTGCACACATGCCATGGAAACAACTGAGCGGAGAATGTATGGAGCGATCTGATACATGAACAAAAGGAATCCCAGTCCATCCTGTGAAGCATGCCCTGAATGGTACCTTTGCTCTTGGTAGAACAAAGATAGGAGATCTGACAGCACCCCTCCGAACTGTTCCACGTGAATATCCTCACCATTTCTGATGGACGTCACATGAACAGGGGCATGTATGACAAGACATCTGAGTTAGCCATTCAACATCGTCAATCTGTTTCTCTTCATGATCGCAGTCTGCAGCACAATGTCAGAAAAAAGACAAGATCATCAAGCGTCGAGTACAACGGCATGTTGCCAATGGCAACTAGTGCTGGCAACCATGCGTATACAAACTGTTGCATGACCGAGTTGTAACGTACATGTAGGCAGTAGGCAAGTGTAAGCATCAGCTGTAGCAACTACAGAGCCAGAAGCAGGGGAAATCCCAGCAGGCAATTCAGGTAAGACATGCACTGTGCATACAGATTGTATGCCACGCACGAGTCTGACCACTCCTTAGGCAAACAAATTGCAACAAATAGTTAAGTAACCCACACAAGCCCCCTTTCTCAGCAACGCATCCACTGTTCTTTCATCGTACTGCCTGGTATAAAAACTGGCCTTGACTTGTACACAGCCTGGTTTTATGATGCTTCTTCGCCTCAGGAGCTAAGGACGCCCAATTACAGTACATTTTATCTGCATGCCCTGCGCTATCATGTGATCATCTGATGGCATTGGGAGGGGGGGGGGAGACTTTTGGAATCTGTTAGTTTGTCGCAAGTTTGTTTCCCTCAAGAACTGCCTTTCGTGTCTTTTCCGTAACCAGAAAAGTCGCAGGTTCGGTGTACAACCACTGTGTCTCTAAGACTATTTTCACAGCAACACTCTGGTGTCTGACCACCGCATCTCGCGGCCTAGGCTATCGGCAATGACAGCCTGGTGCACGGTCCCTGTGTTTCGAGGACTATCCAGCATGTTACACGCCAGACGGGAGTCCCCCCTCCCCCTATCGGACACTAGCCACTTCCATCGTACTGTATGGTTTGCTAGTTGTTCTTGTGTGTGTTTTTATGATTATTTTAAAAAACCTGGCAAAAACGGGCTTGGCAATCGTTGATTCATCAATGATCGCCAAGCCCGTGACGTCCGTCGTACAGTTCGGTCGTACAGCAAGAAAGTCCGTGCTGTCTTTCAGTCTGGTCAGTCCCTGAACAACTGTTGCTGTCTTCCTTGTTTGCCAGTCCAGAGTGCCCGTGAGAAGTGTACAGAAGGAAGGCGAAGAGAAGGCGGAGGCCAATGGAATGAC
Source organism: Sycon ciliatum (assembly GCF_964019385.1). Classification (NCBI taxonomy): domain Eukaryota; kingdom Metazoa; phylum Porifera; class Calcarea; order Leucosolenida; family Sycettidae; genus Sycon; species Sycon ciliatum. Next base: position 28,150,885 of record NC_088646.1, read on the forward strand.
GTGCATGTGATGTTGGTATGAGTGACGGTCAGTGTATGTCGCAGATTGTGGTCTATTCAATGTTTTGTTCCGTTTGTGGAGAGGAGTATGTGGGAGAGACGGAGCGATGTGTCAGGGAGCGAGTCCAGGAACATTACAGAGAAGCGAGAGCCTGTGCACCGCAGAAGCCCTGGGGAGAGCACTACGCATTGCACCAACCACTACAACATCCATCCACAGCGCCATTCATTCCCTTCACATCACCATCCATACTCGCAATGGAAGTGTCATACGCGAACCGCCGGATAAGGGAGGCAATCCACATCTGCAGACGCCATCCGAAGGTGAACCGTGATGGTGGTTGGGTGCTGCTTGACAATTGACAATGTGAAAATGTGGATGATGATCACTGTTACTGTTGCCACTGTCCTGTTGTCAGGTGTGGTTGCTCACGCCATTGGTGTATAGTTCAGCACAATGTTGTAGCGTAAGTGCAGTTTGGCGCCGGAATCTCATCTCTCTTTTTTTGTCATAGTCCCCCCACTATTCACACCTTGTTTTCAGGCACATTGGCATTTTTGTGTGTGTGTGTGTGTCTTTTGCTACACGTGAGTGG
>NC_088646.1:28151679-28309179 GCF_964019385.1 Sycon ciliatum
GTGTGATTTGGAGTGTTGGTGCGAGTCACAGGTGAGCATGAGTGTGTGTCTCAGTGTTGTGGCATATGCATGTGTGTGTGTGTGTGTGTGTATGTGTGTGTGTGTGTGTGTCCCATATGGTGCAGTGGTATGTGCAGTCGATTTCCAATCGAGAGGTTGCGGATTCAATTCCCGACGATTATGGTCACACACGTCTTCCTTCTCTTTCTCATTCTCCTAGCTCTTCTTTCATTCTCCTGGGTGGTTACCAACAGCCAGTGTATGCCGGAGTATGTGGTGTGGTGTGTACGTGTGTGTGTCGAAAAAGAAAAGAAAAAGATTAAAAAAATGAAAAATAGGGATTCACTGGCAAGAAAAAGTCACTTCAATCAGCTGTGTGGTGGATACCAGGCTAAAATCAGTGGCGGTCAATTCATCAGCTTTGCAAGCTGTTAAATGTGTAATCCCAGCACAAGTTGCTATGTTTAACGCGATGGGCATATATGTGTGTGTGCGTGCCTGTGCCGAAAGGATGGTGCAATTTTATCACGTATGGTGTAGTTTCGTTCCACTTTGTGTTGCCTGTTATAGGTCCAATTCCACGTGTGTAAAGCGGGATTCACAGAAGCTTTTTTGCGATGCGACACGCGATGCGACGTGATCTGCGACGGACGCGTGCGATGCGAACTCACGAAATACCATTCACAGAAGAAGTCAGTGATGCGACAACGCCTTGCTGACTTGGCGCGAAGTTCAATGCAGGCGGGTATGTCACCATGGTATTCGCGCGGTTTGGTACTACTTGTACAAATTTATAGGCAACTCTTGAACCTTTGTACAACTTTGCTGTAGAAAAGGTCAAAATCGTACGCCGAATCGCTTGTCGCATCGCAAAAGTTGAGCCAAGCTCAACTTCCACGATGGCCCTGTTGCGGCAGTTGCGTGGGGTCCGAGATGACTGCGATTTAGGGATTTCCCGGTTTCGCGGCTGTCGCATCGCGTGTCGCATCGCAAAAAAAGCTTCTGTGAATCCCGCTTAAAGGGGAAGTTAAGGCAAAAATTAAAATTTCACCAGTTGTAGTCTTCGGGGTGCTGAGTCGAATGGTCTTGGTCCGAGAAAGCTGAGACGCTCCCTTCCTACTTGAATCCCAATCGAACTCGCGCACTTCCACCGAAACTGGGTGACTGCGCCCTACGAGATGGGGATTTGTATGCAAAATGTCACTAAAAGCGCCATTTCGTTCTTATAAAAGCACGGATGACCGCGATTGGCCCATATGTTGTAGTCTTTTGGACGCTGAGTCGACTGGTTTTGGTCCGGAAAGGCTGCGATGCAGCGTTCGCCCCTAATTCCCAATCGAACATGGTTGAACAAGCGGTCACGTGCTCCTGCGTACACCAGTCACCTGGTCACCGTGCCTGCAGGGTACAACTTACAGCCTGTTTTGACCTTTTTTGGGTGCAGTCCTGTCACTCGAGTTGAACTCGAGTTGAACCTTGGTGTGAAAGTTGTCGCCTGCTGGCGTGGTGACCAGGTGATTTTGGCACCCAGGAGCACGTGACCGCTTCTTCAACCATGTTCGATTGGGAATAAAGGAGGAACGCTGCATCGCAGCCTTTTCGGACCAAAACCAGTCGACTCAGCGTCCAAAAGACTACAACATATGGGCCAATCGCGGTCATCCGTGCTTTTATAAGAACGAAATGGCGCTTTTAGTGACATTTTGCATACAAATCCCCATCTCGTAGGGCGCAGTCACCCAGTTTCGGTGGAAGTGCGCGAGTTCTATTGGGATTCAAGTAGGAAGGGAGCGTCTCAGCTTTCTCGGACCAAGACCATTCGACTCAGCACCCCGAAGACTACAACTGGTGAAATTTTGATTTTTGCCTTAACTTCCCCTTTAATTTAGGTTTTCCAGGTAATGAAGTGGCTGCAGTGGAGCTTGCGCACATTAAGAAATATTATAAAAACCATTGCTCTCACTTTTGTATCCCCTCCTGTGCTCCTTTCGTAGCATTTGGCGCAAGCCACCGTCAGCATCTCTAAAGTATTCTCTGCATGTATCCACGCACCAGCTCAGCCGTGATTGGCCTCGGCTTTTCCAGACTGAGCACGCCAGGCCTCGCATGGCTTGCGAGTATTTTTCCAGCTGCTCCTTGTCATCGCAGTGCTCTGCCCAGACTCGACTCCACACTTCGCTGTCATCGCCACGTTCAGCAGCCGAGCTGCCGTCCTCTTGACGTGCAGCAGCTCTCAGTTTCTTCCTCAAGCTCTCATGAAGGCCCTTCACAACACCAGCAAGATCTAACTGCAGCGCCTGTGTATCCCTATCGACACCCTCACCTGCTGTTGAGGACATCGTTTATCTATCTCATACTCATAGCTCATTACTAGTACTTGTTTTGAAAGATTCAAAACAAGGGTGCGAAATGCGAAATGAGCGATTATATAGCACAAATAATGTTTTTTCGCATTAATTTTTGGTACGAAAAAATGACGTAATCACCTGTAACAAATTATTAATTTATTATTTGCCGACGCGTCGTCGTCGACGATCCATGGCCCACCGGCCACCGCCCACCGGTGCACCGCCGCTATCACCATGATCACAGTCAGGCAGTCTACATGACTGTATGATGCTCGATCCTGCACCGACCGTTGGATCACCATGCATGATCGATTGATTTCCGAGTCAGCCGTTGCTGTTGTCCATTCAGAAAAAGATGGACTTCTAGCTTTTGGCCATAAATGGGTCAAACTTCGAGTATTTTTAGAATTTTTTCTGCAATCCCCTATGGAATCCTCTTCCAATTATGTTTCTGAAGTTTTTTTCTCCAAAAAGCAAGCCATAACAATAATAGGATTTCGGCCAGGTTTTGCTCCCAAAGCATTGAATTGGGAAAAACCGTGAAAATCCAGACCGTTTGACCCCATCTGCAACAGTGCATTGTGCGGTTCGAACCCCAGTTCAGGTACCCTTTTTGGACCCTTTTTCAAATTTCAAATTTCGCAGCACTGCACTGTGTACGATGAAATCACGAAAAATCGCCAAATACGGGAGCTCGCCAGAGCCAGAGCCCATCTTTTTATGAATGGACTGTAGTGAGTAGTGTAGACCCTGCAGGCGCATACTCAGCTCTCTGTTTACACCCCACCGAAAAAAACGGAGTCTAAATTATGCCGCAACACACGTAACGGGCGTCCATACAAGTGCATGTAGTTAATGCCCGCTTTCTGGTTCTCTTGCCGGCCTTCGACTCAAGGCCCTAGAACTCCAAATGTGGGCATGCACTCTGATTGCAACTGTGTAGCGAAGCAACCAAGCCCGCCATGATCATGTGTCTCGGCATGGTCGCCAATAGTCACCGGCAATTCCCAAGCCGCAACCACTGTTTACCATTATAACATATCGGCGGACACCGTTCGCTATAAGGCCTTCAACAATGAAGTGAGGTGTCTGTACAAGTAGCTTCTTCACATCTGCTCTCCATGATCACATACTTAAAGTTCAAGAAAAGAGTGAGACTGAATGGAAAACTATTATGGAAACCAACCAGTGAGCCCTAGTAGAGCCGGGCTGGCAATGCACATACACTGCCAGTGTGATGAGCTAGCAGCATGTCAAATGTTACAACGCTAAGTTTTACGTGTAAAGCTAACTGCAAAGCTAGCTGTGCTGAAGGAAACATGGCACGGTGTTCATCGAGATCATGACAATGGTTCAAATATTCATGGCTGCTGGCCTTCATAGACTGGCTGTCCCATTCACGCTTACAGCAAACAGTGGTGCGCGTTTAGTTGGTGTGCCATCCTCCAGTGCAATGAGCATGAGCAACGTGCTTCCCACACACTGCATCGACGTCTGGACTCAGTCAGAACGTACGGAATTAGATAGTGAAGAAATCGCCGCTCAATCGCACAGTGTCTCCACTATCCTATGTGCACCGTACGCCCGCACTGCTACACAGTCAAGGCTGACGTGGCAATGAAAAGACAGAACGAATGCATGAAGTTGCAGCAACAAGCCGTGTCACGAATTCTCAGTTTGTACACAATAGGTTCACGGGGCATGGCAGTGAAGAGGGTGGCTCTCTATGACTCAGCCTGACCTGCACCATCGCCCTGACTTTCACCATCGCCCTGACTCGCACCTTCACTCTGCATGGGGTCCGAGAACGACTGGGCCGACGTAATGTCCACGTCCGTTGGCTTGACGTCCAGTTTGCCGGTATCCAAGACGTCCGGCCGCGTCAGCTTAGCACGCTTGCTGAACGTTTTGTGCATCTCCTTGCGTTCGGATTCCAGGTCAGCGGTGTCGGAGATGTCCAGGCTGCCAAGGTCCGCAAGGACTTTGTCTTTAGCACTCACATCTTCCACCTCGATACGTGGCGCAAGGGCCTGTGGTGTAGGTGCGGCGTCTTCATCATCCGATGCTCCGGCAGCCGCCGCAGTTCCGTCCTGGTCTCTCTTGGCCGCTTCCTTGGCTGCCACTCTCTTTGCCTTCTTGATCTTCTTACTCTCTTCGAGCCAGTGCATGTAGGCGTTCTGGAAGGCCTTGGCCACCACATTGACCAATGCTTGTGCTTTCTTGACCGAGTTACACAGGAACACGAGACACTTCATGCCCTTGGACTCGCGCGAGTAGGCCACTATGCACACAGAGTTCGCATGCTCAATGGCAGAATGCGAGCCACAGTAGAATACACGATAAATGGGTATGTTGCTGATCATCTGTAGCTCGCGATTCGCGCCCTTGGGGGCCTGCAGAACCACTAAATGCGTGTCGGAGATGATGAGCGACAAACGACGATACGGCGGATGCACGGTGTCCAGGAGTCGCTGTATGACCACCTCACTATCCTTGAACACTTCCGTGGGCTCCTTGCCCATATTCTCGAAGCCCACATAGTCGACGCTAAACGAGAGACCGCTCTTCAGAGGGTCCTGGGCTTCGGCCATCGCTCCGGGCCCGTAGCCTCCTCCGCGCCGGAATATCTTGGACAGAAACGACATTCTGCCTCCGCTGCTGCAGCCACTCCAGCGGCGCCCTCGAGATCTTGTAGCACTTCGTGGTAGCCTCGCTGACTCGGCTTCAGCAAACAACGAGGGCCGGTATCCAATGCGAGCGCAATCTTATAAACCTTGGTTGAACACAAAACCTCACGACTGCAGTCCGAAAGAGCAAAACCCGTCCCTGCCGTGGCAGACACGGGAAGATTCAATCGATAAGAGTTCTAAGCCAGCACACACAACGACTTACGTCGATCGGCTTGCAGCTAGCTTGGTAAGCTGTCGCTCGAATGGCTTCTTCCAACAAATGAAACAGAAATGAAGTATTTCTTGCCAGCGCACCTTCGAATACTTGCACGAAATCCGGCGTAAGAGTCAGATACCGGGTTTGTAGGCATGCTATCCCGAGCGTTAGAAGGCGACCAATACTTGATGTGGTGACTGGTGGGGTTGACCACCAAACTAACATGGCTAGCGCATCCCCGGGGGCCACATGCACAGAGTTCTACAGTAGCCTTTGTACTTGTAGGTGTAGGTAAAGAGGATCTAGGAATAGGACCGAGGCCGAGTGGAGTACCCACGCGCACAAGCCATGCCACAGGCATAGGCTATCCCGGCGTGGGCATAGTGTTGCAGCTGAACATTACCACACCGGCAGACAAATGTTATCATCATTGATCGACCATGTCCACATTCCACAGCCTCGGTCGATCAGAACCCAAGGACAGAACGGGACAAACTCGAACGGTCGCCATGACCATAGTGAGGGGAGAAGCTCATGCGGCCGGCGTGGTCATCTTGCTACTGACAGATTGACAAGCAATGTCACTTGTCCGTGAGAAGTGCCGTGTGCAGTCTGAGTAGTTGCGAACTTCGGACTTGCCAACGGACCAGGCTGCAGTACTACACTCTACAGTCAGTATTATTGTCATGATGTACAGTGTAGTCCACTACTAGACGGCTCCCACTTCTGGTACGTGTACCCGCTTGTTATTACTTTTTGTGCCAATACTACATTGTAGTGCAGCATGGTGTGGGGATAGGGGAAGTCCGGTGAAAAATTTAAATTTCAGGGTCGGTAGAGTTTCGGCCGCTGAGTCGAATGGTGTTGGTCCCACGTGTCTCCGGCAAAGCGTTCTCGAGATATTTCCGTTTGAAAAACTGAGTTTCGGGGGCTGCGCCATGACGTCATGCGGCCGCGCCACACCCTCTGCAACGTCATAGCGTGCAGCTAGGTCAAAAGGAGTGCGTGAAAGCAATAGTGTCAGTGCTATTTCAAATGATTTGGCGACTGATAGTTTGGTGCAAGCGACCCCGAAGACCTGTAACTCCTTGTGAGAGTGAGGATGCAGCCATGGCTGACCTTCATGAGTTCGGTCTGGGGCTGAGAACCTCGGTATTCAGCTGAAGAAATGGCCACGCGGGCCGGTCAAGAGTGAGCGCTACTGAGTTTCCGACTGATGAAGAAGCAGCAGCTATTGCAGACGAGGCTGATCAGATCGCTGGAGAGCAGGGTCGCCAAAATGGAGAAGAGTGATGCGAGTGCTCTAAATGTTGTTCCATACCGATTAGATTCGCTTAGACTCCAGGAGCCTGCCACATGGTGATGTTTTGGTGCGAACTTGGAATATTTCGGACTACTCAATTGGAGAACAGTGCAGGCTCTTTGAACCACGGGCACGACTCTTCGCTCGCAACGCTATGGAATCTGAAAGTTCTAGGTCCGGGAGCTGTTCGCTGTTTTGTCACTTGTCACGGTTAACCGGTTGTGCACTCATCGCTGTAACATAAAAATAATGAGGCGGGTGCGGAAAACTAATATTTTCTTTCTCAAAGCACAACCACCGGCAAGGAGAAACGCACGTTCTCTGACTACATGACTGTACAATACGACTGATACGAGTGTAGTACATGTACATGACAAGTCCGTGTGTTGACAAGTTTTCTGAGTCTTGTGTCAGTTGTGACTCGAGTCTTGTACAATCATACAATCATACTACCCCAGCACGGCAGTGCGGGAGTAGTTCCTCTGCTCTGTGCATGTGATGAGTTTGTTGACTGCACTACACTCTACAGCTAGATAACACACTGCACGCACTGCATGCACGCAGCGCAGAGCGCGTAGAGCTAGAGGCTGACGGAAAAGTCCAACTCGGAAACGGCTATAATACGGTATAACCTCCAGGTTTACCGAGCTGAAAATTACAGGGTACGTAGTGTTTGTAACACTGAATCGAATGGTCTTGGTCCGAAGAAGCTGCGACAAACGGTTCCCCAATCGAACGCGCTCCGAATATGGCCATTTTTGTACACAACTAGATGGTGTGGCTACCTGACTGCACGCTGTGACGTCATCACCTGGATCTGGGTGATGCGGGCTTAAATTCGCACATGTTCGATTGGGCGTATCTGACGAACCATAAGCCGCAGCCTCCTCGGACAAAGACCATTCGACTCAGCGACCCGAACTCTACGGACAGTGAAATTTAAATTTTTCACCGGACTTCCCCTTTGGGGAAGTGCATCGATTTTTCAAGTAGGGCGCAGATGAAAGACAATTGGATATCGGTTCCGATGGTATATCTCTCGCTTGCGTACGGCAAGGGAAACTTGCCATATCGCCAATTTCCTGATCCCGTTTCCATGGCGACTACTGGTGATGACGCACATTCTGCTTAGCTCCGTGAGAGAGAAGGTCGATCACTGAAGAATTGTGTCATTTTCAGTTGTCTTCTTCTATTCACGAAGTGAAAGAAGTACCGTGTTCAAGGCTGTTAGTGCCGTGAACTGTTTATTAGTAGTCCTCTCCGTTGTGTACTGGGACGTGACACCGACAGGGGAAAGCTGGAGTGCGGAGACGTTAGCTGGCAAGCGAAAATCGTGACGAACCAAGTGCTGAAATCTTGGTTGGGAAAAATCAAACGTTCAGCATTTACCTCAACCAAGGACCATGCCATTTGCTCTTTCCACTTCCTGAAGATGGATGCGCTGCCTGCTGGAGACTCTCCTATCTCTCGTAACATCTTCTGAAGCCAGGTGAGACGACGAGTAGCGGAGATTAGCGAACGAAATAATGTCGTATTTGAAATTTTTGCTGAACATGTCTCAGGAGAGATGGCATGTATGAACTTAGTCCATGTGAACTCAATCAGCCCATGAACTAACCCAGGAACAAATGCTTTCCTTGCAGACGTGCATGTGTCTATCCAATCTACACGTAGAGATCATTCCATGCCCTCAGTGAATGGCCTATTTATATAATTATTTGTCCATACACTTCATCTGCATGTTGTCTCTATGGAGAAGGGTATTGTTCATTTCATATGAAGAAGTATGTGTAGGGCTCCCTGATCGGAACCGATATCCAATTGTCTTTCATCTGAGCCCTACTTGAAAAATCGATGCACTTCCCCTTTAAACGTTACCGGGTTTTAGCGGCCGTCGTGAGTTCCCTTCAACGGACACGATAGTTTACTCTCTTTTTTATGGTGTGGGGATAGTATGTCATTGTGGCATGCACAAACACTAGGGAGGCATATACATGTACATGTACATGTACATGGTGTTAAGCGGGATTCACAGAAGCTTTTTTGCGATGCGACACGCGATGCGACGCGATCTGCGATGGATGCGTGCGATGCGAACTCGCGAAATACCATTCACAGAAGAAGTCAACGATGCGACAAAGTTTTGCTGATTTGGGTACGTCACCATGATATTCGCGCGGTTTGACACAACTTGTAAAAATTTATAGGCAACTCTTGCACCTTTGTACAACTTTGCTGTAGAAAAGGTCAAAATCGTACACCAAATCGCTTGTCGCATCGCATCGCATCGCAAAAGTTGAGCCAAGCTCAACTTACTTCTGCGATGGCCTGCGATGGCCCAGTTGCGGCAGTTGCGTGGGTTGCGACATGGGTGCGATTTGGGGTTTTCCCGGTTTCGCGTCTGTCGCATCGCGTGTCGCATCGCAAAAAAGCTTCTGTGAATCCCGCTTTTTCACATATGCTGCTAATGCATAATGATTCTGTGCAAAATAACAAGGGAATTGTTTGTACATTGTAGAGGGCGTTGTACTGTAGTAGCAAAAGTTCAATGGGGTCAACGACTCAACGCACAGGCCGACCGAGCTACGACCATCACCAGATCACTGATTGTAGTGGACTGGACATGTTATCAAGGGAGTCGTAAACCTACAACTTCCTAGTGCACCTACTTGTACTTGTACTTGTAGAACATGTACAACTGTATGGAATTTGATGCGAACAGGCGGATTATTACAATTTTATGCGATTCGTATGCAATTTGCCTCGAATTATGCGATTATTCGATTTTGGTAGGAATTATGCGAAAAATTATGCTAGCATAATCCGTCAAGGCCTAGTTATTTGATTGATTTTTTTGATTGATTTTTATTTCACGGATCCTCCAGAGGCAAATAGATGCCTATCGAAGTGAGTCTCCTAAGTAAGTATGGAAAATGAGAAAGTATGTTCATAGGGGAGAAGAGGTAGAAGATACAATGTCATTAGAATGTAGACTTTTGTACAAAGAAGTAAATTCAGTACTTCGGGTAGTACATTGCATGCTAATCATAATGAGAATTAGAAAAGCAGCATTGCGGACTACTATAACTGACATAATATACACAAACTATTGAAACTATCATAGATGTGGTTAGCCTAGACACAAAAGTCAGGAATACCTTTCAAAGAAAACATAGATTGCGAATGATACCGACGAACAGCAATACTAAATTTCGCTGTTGTAGAGAGTGAACGAATATCTTCAGGAAGTTTATTCCAAGCAACACTCAAAGAAAAAAGGGTTGATTTACGAAAGTAGGTGCCAGCTTTAGGAACTTGAGAGAATTATGGATGAGGGGTGACGACTGCTTTGGGAAGAGGGTAGCTGGAAGTGAGACAACAAGGAGGGGTATTGGGGGAATACATGGTGGAAATAGACAAGGCCAAGAATCTGCCGTCGCCATGCTAAAGATTCCCAAGAGGACAGAACATTGAGGTCTTCTTTTGAAGTCGTCACGTCAGGCCGACGCTTGAGTTTACTACTTAAGTATACTCTAGCAGCAGTAGCCTGCAGTTTATCAGGGGTTGTGGACATGGTGGCTGAAGCGGAAAACATCCAAACGGGAACAGCATATTCAAGGAGGGGACGAACATAACATTTATACATAACATATACTCAATCTGCGGACAGCATGCTGTTTCGTTCTTTGTGAACTCATCAGCGCAGCACAGAGGAAATGAGGCCGAGCCTGATAGCAATGAAAATAAAAATTTCCAATCAGGCCCGAACGTACCTTGCCAGAGTGCTCAAACTGACAAGTCAGTGAGCTCTGCATAACGCAAACAGCAAAGGCACTACCCCACGCAAGAGTGCTCAACTGCTACAAGAGCAGGAGCGAAATACTCAATCTGCGGACAGCATGCTGTTTCGTTCTTTGTGAACTCATCAGCGCAGCACAGAGGAAATGAGGCCGAGCCTGATAGCAATGAAAATAAAAATTTCCAATCAGGCCCGAACGTACCTTGCCAGAGTGCTCAAACTGACAAGTCAGTGAGCTCTGCATAACGCAAACAGCAAAGGCACTACCCCACGCAAGAGTGCATAACATATATATAGATGATAAGATTCACAGCAGGAAAAGGAAGGAAGTTGGACATGTGGTTTAAAAGAAAAACCCGACCTCGAAATTTGCTTGTAAGTTGTAATGTGTTGAATATGGGGGACAGATTGAGTGAAGGAGTGAGGATGATGCCCAGATGGCGGTGGGAAGAGGGCTGGGTCAGTAACGTACCGGCAAGAGTACATAACCCCCGGGGTTATGTACTCTTGGTACCGGCCATGGTGACGGTCCTGGGATCAGGTGGGTTTGATTTAGGTCTGCAAAAGGGAACATGGACACATTTGTTAGCATTGAAAACTGCTTCAGCTTTATGGGACCAGTTCACACATCTATCAAGGTCTAGTTGCAGGGAGGCAGTGTGCGCGGCGGGTACAACAGTAGGCGGAGAAACGCAGACCATGTTGGAATCATCCGCAAACAGAGTCAGATCGCTGGATTGTGGAATGCTGGGAAGGGAGTTGATAGAAAGGTTGAATAATAGAGGGCCTAGGTGGGAGCCTTGTGGCACACCAGCGGTGAGTGACATATGGGTTGGTAATGCAGTGCCATCGATCAGACATCGATCAGACATCGATCGGTCTTCCAGGAAGTCCATCAGCCACACGAATGAGTCAGGTGCACACCAACCGGACAGACATGAGGCTAGGAGGCATGTGGGCGCAAACACTAATCTGGGGGGGGGGGGGGGGGAGCATGTGCAATCGCCACGCAAAGTGGTTATTGGCTACCCGGGTACCCCAGCCATGCATTGCTTGGAATAGAACGGCTACCGGTAAAACTAAAACTACTAGTATTAACTGTACTACTACTAGTAGTAGTGTGCCGCTGGTGTGGGTGCAAACGCTAGTCTTGGAGCATGTGTCTGGTGTGGGCGCCTCCCGGCCGGCTAGTGCATGCACATCCTCATGTTGTCAATCATCAATCATCAATGACCATAATCATGCTGTAGTGTGGCAGGGCACATTGTACATTTTGTAATGTACATGTAAATCTGCTACATAATTGCAATGTACATGTACGTGTACAAGCACGAATACTGTAAAAGCCATATACATGTACATGTACATGTATATAACGAAGTGCTAACTCTAAAGAGTTAAACGCGTTCGAGGCGTCAGCCAATAGCACACCATCACACTTCTGAAATGCGAAGCTTTTAGTCGAACAACGTACATTTTATGCAGAGTTCGTTATCTGCACCGTACAGGAGGTTGTACGCACCTGTTTTAGAGTATTCAGCGGGCTACCCTTGCATGAAGCGCGCCCTCGACCTCGCCGCCGAAAAGGGATCATCAAGCTGGCTGTAGTCCTTTCCCAAAGATGCTCGCCACTTTTTTCGCAACTTGTTCCTTTGGAAGAAATCGCAACTTTCGCAACTTTCTTCATTTTCACAAACTACTTCAGCGTCTGCAAGCCATGCAAAACCGGGCGATCCGATGCATTGATGGCAGCCCGCCATGTTCCGCGATGCAGCCCCTCCTGGCTGCCAACTCGATTTACCGCGTCACTGAACTTTTTAAAGCTCCTGATCTTCATCTGGCGTTGTCTAAATGACTCCACTACTCCACTAGCCTTGCTCTAGCCCAGCTTCTCAAACCAGCAGCATGCAGCGGCAGAAGTACGCGCCATCAGCATGCCAATGGTCTGCGGCTCAGCCAGCCAGCTGGCCCAGCTCGCAGTCGGTGTGGCCAAACGAGATTCGCCACCGCAGGAGCATTGCTGTGGAACAGTTTGCCTAGAGAGGTGCGCACCGTATCCAGATTGCAAGATTTTAAGCTAGCCTGCCTTCCTTATGTATGCCTGAAATAGGTTGTGTTTCGTCAGGCTTTGACATGTTCCTTTCTTCTCAGTATTCTCGCTCGCATAGTACTCCACTTCTATGATAAGGCGACGAGGAGACAATAACTTTATCAATGCGATTAATAGTATTAGTGAAGCGGACATTACAAAATGATGAATGAGAATACATGTATCTAAAATGGTTGTTCCTAATCGATTTTCTTGAGACTATCATCAGGGAAAATCGTCTCACAATAAAGGCTATACGGAGAAACAAACTACTTATAGGTTATTGGATAGTGGGAAGTATACAAGGTGAGGTGTGAAAAAACTAAAGTGGGAGAGAAGACGAAAGAAATTAGAAGAAAAGATGTGAGAGTGTTCCCGACGGTGTGAGCTACTACATAAGGTGAGTGAAATGAAGGCGTGGAAGCAGGTGAATGTGATAGAGTGAGGAACTGTGAGGTGTAGGTGTATGCGAATGAATACGTGTGTGAATGCTAGGTGAAGAGTCTCAGTTTTGTGACATTTTCTTTCTGAATGCATAGATTAGGATTGTGTTTACGGATGAAAACAGCTTCTAATACCTTAAGTTCACGAAACCTACGAGCACGACACAAAACAGTGAAGCATGAATCATCATACACTGAGCGGCATTGGCTACTAGACAAGAGGTGTTTCTTAATGGCTGACCCTTTCGTTGTGGTCTCACTTGGCCAAACACAGGTACGGAGACCGGTAACAAGGAGCATGACTCGTGCGCTGGTAATGACATCTACAACCGGACATGGACTGGCAGCGAGCAGTAGCGTGGGATTGTCGTTGGGTGCAGAGGACGGGATGGAAGAGGAAGAGGATGAGGAAGGTGAGAGCAGTGATGAAGAGAGTGAGTTGGACAACCAAGATGAAGATGACCGGACTGAAGGTGAGACCATATCTTCGATATTCTAGTGCTGTCATTGTATCGTGTCACCCTACCTTGATTGCTATATTATTTCCTTTGTTCTCATTCCTTTGTTCTCATTTTGTTCTTTAGTACAACGGTGATTCCTGAAGAGTGTTGTACGAAAACTTGTTCGAATCATCTTTTTTTTTCCATTGCCCTTTTTCTTCTTACATGTATTTTTCCTTACCCTTTAGGTTGTTTCTTGCATCGTCTCCATCGCTTACATTGTTAATAAAGTAGTCCACATGTCGCTTCAGCTCGTCCTACTTATTGCCATATTAAAATTATTGTCTCCTCGTCGAATTTTTAAATCAATCAATCATCTTTTCCGCAACTGTTTGCAGAGGAGCGCCTTGGAGCAAGTTGGAGGAGACCATTGAAATGTCCGTGATGCTCCGCTTCAACAAGAAGCGCGGAAACATTACATAAAATCATCATGACAAGACTTAGTGTACTTCTCATGTGGCAGCACTGAGCATGCCGCTATGTCATGAATGCTGTGCAAAGGTTCACCAAAATAGGACAAGGACTCATTCCAACTGGCCACCTTCGCCGATGATACAACGGTCTACACCTGTATTGGGTCACCGGAACTGCTCCCAAACAGTAAGAAAAGCTTACAAGCCACCCTGGATGCGCTCCATGACTGGGACAAGAAGTGGCGGATCAGGTTTGAGCCCACAAAGTCACAGCTCATGACGATAGCCCATCAGCGGCACAGGTGATATCATGGACCTCACGTTTGGAGATCACACTGTGTCTGAGCTATCGGAGGTAAACCTCCTCGGCATCACATTTGACTCGGGCCTCTCCTTCAAGACCCACCTCCACAACACAGCACTCAAGGCGAATTCTCGCCTGGGCTTCCTGCGCAAAGCTGCTCGCGTACTCGATGGTGCTGGTAAACGAACCGTCTACAGAGGTTTTGTGAGGCCAGTCCTAGAGTATGCGCCATTGGTATGGATGGGAGCAGCTTCAAGCCATCTGCGCCTTCTCGATCGAGTGCAGAGACGCGCCCTCCACATTCTTGGCCCTGATGTCCTCCTCCAGAGTTTGGCAGCAAGGAGATAGGTCGCCGCCCTCAGCTATACGTATAAACTGATGTGTCTGGCAGGGCCACCGCAACTAACGTCGCTGGTCCCCCCACAGCTTCCTCCACGAACATGTCCTCGAACTCGGTCTGACCACTCGGTGCGCCACGAGTCTCAGCTACAGAACGTCCTCCCGGCTTCCTCTCCTGATTACGTGCGACGGTGCTTCCCCTACAGCATCATTGACGAGTGGAACAACTTTCCCCCAACTGTGCTGCAGTCTCCGCCACGCCTGACGTCCCTCCAGTCGTTTAAGGGCAAGGTGCATCAGGACCTACGACAAAGCCGCTGGTATTGGGCTACAGACTCGCTGTAACACCCCATATACCCACAATCAACTCCCTCCCGGATCCTCCTCACTTACATGTATCTATTTACATGTGTTTCGTAATCCTGTTCATGGTGCGCTGGATAGCGCTAACGCCGAGACCCTAGGTCGGCGTTGCTAGTCCCGCCTCACCGGCGCGGCACAGGCTCCCTGAGAGCCCCTACTACTTAGTACATTGTCTGTCTTTCTCCTTTGTTGTCTCGATCATTATTTTCTTTTGTCTTCTTCTTCTCCTCTCTTTGTTATGGTCTATCAGTAGGAGGTGCATTCTGTAAAAAGATAAATAAAAAAAGTCTGTTCGTTTTCCTAAACATGTTTCACGCTGTGAACATTATGCATTCATACATGTATGTACATGTACGTTCAAAGTACAATTGACTTTACCCAGGCAGTTGTGTTTTCCATTTCCGCTCCTTTATTGGTTGTTTTTGGCCATCATTATGCACAAGAACACGCTCATTTTGAGTTGCGATACTATTGCTTTTTCTGAAAATATGGATGCGATTTCAGCAACTTTCACTCGTTTTGGCATGGTTGCGAGAAGCATAAGTTGCGAAATATTTTGCCATCTTTGGGAAAGGGCTAGCTGGCTGACATGCCGCCCAATCAAGCCTCATGGCCTGATTCTGCAGAAGCTGAAGCAGGCCTTTCGCGATGGCGTCTTTGTCCGCTATGGTTGGACACCGCCAGTGGCGCCACATCTGCCTCAGCAGTGTACCTGTGGCATGGCATTCTCGCTACAACACGCCCGACAGGAGGTTATCCTGCAATTCGGCACAACGAGCTGCGAGACGTCACCCCTAGGCTCCTGGATGAGGTATACAACGTTGTAGTGGAGCCGGGTCTCCAGCCGTTATCTGGAGAGCGGTTTCGCCACCGCTCCGTAATCCGGGAGGACGGTGCTCGCCTTGATGTTGCGGCCAGCGGAGTGTGGGGTGGCCGGTTTGAGCGAACCTATTTTGATGTCCGGGTGTTCAACCCTTTGGCTAGCTCAAATCAGGCTCACTCCCTCTCCGCTACATATGCCAAGCATGAAGTTGAGAAGCGCCGACGCTACGGGGAGCGTGTGCGGGAGGTCGAACATGCAGTGTTTGTACCACCCGTATTCAGCGCCACTGGAGGGCAGGGAAAGGCCGCTAATGCACTTTACAAGCGCCTCGCCACAATGCTTTGCGAGAAGCGGAAGGAGCCGTATTCGATCATGATGGCTTATATCCGGTGTCGGCTTGGCTTTGCGCTGATTCGCTCCGCCATTGCGTGCCTCAGAGGTCACCGCGGTCGCCCTCACACGTACACTGTAGCATCAACGGGCTCCGCATCGCTGATGGTCTCCCGAATGCTGCTTGCCTGGCTACCGGACCTTGGACATCCTGCATGCCACATTCAATGATTCATGTAACCGTAGTAACTAGTTCTCCATATTCTTGTGACGTGCTCTTATTATTATTATTATTATTTTATTTATTTTACTAGGGTGTTTCCCACAGACCTATGGTCTTCAGTTGAGTCAGTTTGTAGCTATGCCGGTACGAGTATTTTTTTTTACAAGTTTATTTTATCTGAAAGGATTTTGTTGCGTTTTCAAAAACAAAAACAAATAATTTAATTGAGCGGGCTCGACGTGTCATCAAAGAGTAGTAAAATTACGATTGAGCGGGCTTTAAACTACCGGTAGTGGCGCATCTTTACACAAACATCTCAAACCGGGTATGCGATAATGTTTCTCAAACAACGAAAAAAAAATGGTCGTTAGACTTACATGTACATGTATTGTAGTGACTCGTTAGACTTTCGGGTTTTACAGTACTCGTAACGTTACTCGTGCTACCTGTGAGGACCTCGGGTAGGCGGGTACAGAATAGTACTCGAAAACACCAAGTACTTTTTCGCAGATGACAATAATTCATCATGTACAGTGCACGTGTACAAATTCATGTAATACTAGACTCTGCATGTTTGCCCAGTGTAAGGGAAGTGGTGCATTGTGGTGTTACCATGGAAACATTACCTGATCGGGTACCCGTGCTAGCCGTGGAAAACTACCCGAACTCGACACCCGAAAAAAAATGCTACCCGACTCAGCCCTACTTTTAACTCTGATAAGGCCCTTGGCGGGAACGTCACTGATTGGTTGTCTCCTGGACAGTGAGACAGACCCGTTCTAATACCCGTTCATCAGCATTTACACTCGGTGTCGAGATGTTCCAGATACATCATCGTACATACCGCCACACCACTAGCTCGTCTGGGACTCACAAACCAACTGTACCACACATTTTAGTACGCATGTCGCAGGAACGGGATGTAAATCTGGCTGCACACCCATTGGCATTGAATTTCTCGAGGAATAGGAGACAAGACTCAAGAGCACACTCCCTTTGAACCTTGTACATGTAGCTACCACCTAGGCTACAAAGGTGATGGATGCCCCAAGAAGAGAACAGCGTTGTTTCTTACATTTCTATTGGATCGGGTATGGATTTGCAGTACTGTTGACGTGCAAGCTTCCTTAGACAAGCCAGGCAGCGAGAGTTGGGGACTCCATAGGTGCAGTTGCGCCGCACATGAACACACACACACACACACACGCGCGCGCGCGCACACAGAACACACCGCCACAGGTTTATTATTCAGAAGGACCCCGCAAGCAGGCAACAACTAAAAGATCATACACGGCCCTGGCAGAAGTCCAGTGTGAGAACCAGAAAACTTCACCAGACAAACTGCCTGGATCTAACCCAAAAAAAGTGCTCTATTCTTCCATTCCAGATTCAGAGAACTGGAAAAGGAAAAGGATAAAAACCAAGACTTGGAAGAAGAGAGGAAAAAAGGACAAAATCGCCAGGTGATGCTGAGAAATGAGTAAAAACGATATTGTGAGTCGCAGAAGCGGTTCGCCCATAATTCAATTCAAAAGTGAAAACATTGGAAAAAAGATACACGCAAACCCATGAAAATGTACAGAACAGAATACGGAAGGAACTATGAATAAGTTACAAAATAAATTACAAAACTGCTGGCGTGCTCAAGCAGGATAAAAGCGGAAAACACGTGTTCATAAATACTACTACCTCAAACGGTGTCATAAAACATGGGTAAAGCATCAATGGCAGATTGAAAATTGAGAATCAAATGCACAGACACTGATCCTCTCACATGTCGCCATTGCAGTCACGAACAAGAACGTATGATAGTATACGCACACGAGGTGACTGGGAATAGAAACATGGTGCCTGATGGCAATGGAGGTCCTCGGCATAAAGCCTTGCTCACAGCCATGTGCACCATGAGGATTCATGGCGACGGGCAACACTCAACGGAACAGCTCAACAAGCAAAAAAACAAACAAAAGCATAACAACGTCTAAACAAGGGATCAAGCCAGAGTACACGTCACAAACAGACCATGCAGTGCCAGTCTTCAGGCACCGCGTGAATAGGCCAGCTCAATACGACAACCAAGTGGGCCCTCACCTACAACGAAGTGGTGGGGGTGTTTCGAAAAGAACTTCTTCCTGATGGATAGCTTCTTGTCGGCGTCGGCGATGGTCCTCAGGTGGTGATCAGAGGCAAGTCTATCCAGGTACATATGGCCGCCGTTCAGGGTCAGCACGTCCGCTAGAGCGGAAATGAACTCAACCTCTTTAGCGCGCTGGGTGGCAGCTTTGGTGGCAGGCGTAGACGCCTTGGCAGCTCCACTACCTGATGGCTTGCCGCTCGGAACGCCATCGGCTGCTGAGTCATAACGCACACATCCACTGGTCAACATTCTGTTAGCTGCAGCTTGTTGCTTCGCAGTTTTGGCCTTAGTGGGACTTTTAGCACGAGCAGCAGCACTAGCAGCAGCACCACCACCACCACTGTCGGACTTGCCAGTCTGCTGCTTCTTCTTTACGCCACTACTTGTAGAGGCGGCAGAAGATGATACTGGAGGAGTGCCAGCTGCGGTTGCAGCGCTGCCTTTAGTTGATGCGGTTGCAGCGCTGCCTTTAGTTGATGCGGTTGCAGCGCTGCCTTTAGTTGATGCCGTTGCCTTTGATGTACTGGGACCATTGGCCGAGGATTGCACTGCAGCAGTTTTCCCGACCGATGTCTTGCTCGAGCTCGCTGCAGCCGTCGCCGACGAATGGGAGCGTTGCTTCACCGAAGTCGCCGAGCTGTTTGCTGAAGCTGCCACTGCAGCAGCAGGTGTACTGGAGTCGTCCTCTAGCTTCTTCTGACCTTTCTTTGCTGTCTTGCCGCCAGCCTTCTTATTCTTAGCCTGGGACGCAGACTTTAGTCCATGGTTGTCAGCAGCGCTGGTGGCAGCAGTAGCCGGATAGGGACTGGATGAAATCTGCGACAGAAAATTGAGCACACTCAACTCGTCAATCAGCGAATCCACATCATCATCAGAGCCACTCACAAGGCCAGACATGTCAGCTGGACCAGTGCCATAGTCGGCGTAGGAGGCGTCCTCTATGTCTTCCTCGTGGCACGCTACACACCAGTCACCACGGTCCTTGCTGCACCAGAGCTCCGCTCCGAACATTGAACGCAGGAATGTTGGCGTCAGCGGCCGGACGTCTTGGCGCAGGCCGGGCACCTGAGCCAGGCTCTGCGTGATGCTGTCTGCTGCAGCACACACACCGCCGTCATGCAGCAGCTGGGAAATGGTGACTTCGTTCTCGCCAGTCTCCGCATACTGGTCTCTGATGGTGTTGAGGATTGCACGATGCATGTTGTACAGGTGCTCGTCGGCGAGATGTTGATTCAACTTCCGCATCACCTTCTTGCCGTAGAAACCAGAGCTTTCATATGGGCTGAACGTTATTGACGAGCCCGTGATCTTGGCTGCCTTCGTCTTCTTTGCAGCACTCACTGGCGTAGCAAAGCTGGACTTGGCTACAGTGGTTGTGTCCGGTGTGGAACTAGCAGCAGTCAGCGCTGTCGGTGACTTCAGTGCCTGTTGCTGCTGCTGCTGGGACGATGCAGGTGTCTTCTTCTTCTTCTTTGGTGTTTGAGGGGCCGCTTTGCCGTTTCCAGTTTTGCCAGGCGAAGGACGGGTTAATGCCCTTGAGTTTGCAGCGCCTTCATCTACTTCATCCTCTCCGTCAGAATCGGTGTCCGAACACGTATTCCAGTCACGCTCAGAGTCATTACCGACGAAGTCCATCATTGGATCGAACTTGCCCCAGGGATCATACGGATCATAATGATCCCAGGGATCTTCATACTCACCATCCATGAAGATATCAATGAAACCATCCACCAGCTGCAGCATCTTCTCAGTGGCTGCTACAGAGAAGCTGCTCTCGCTGGAGCCCCGGGTCCTGAAAAGGATAGGGACCGACGACAGGAACTCGGCGGAGAGCAGCTTGACGGACGCACTCATGCCGAGTGACTTCTGGGCACGCTTGGCAAGCGCCTGCAGCTCCTTGTCCTGCCTCAGCGTACGGAGAGGATACCAACTAGAGCGCAGATCCAGGTAGTCTCCCATGGCTGCAAGCCAGTGGCAGAATGGCATATCGCTGAGCAAGGCCGCCACATCATCAGCGGTTTGATGGGCCGTCGGCGCTCCTGCTTCTTCTACGGGCTTCTTCAGACCCTCCAGGCAGAATGGCGGGAGAAGTTGGAATGTTGAGCTACTACCGCCACCGGCGGACATCTCAGAAAGGTGTGTTAGGGTGCTAGAGAGCTGCACGGTGATCCACTTCAACGACTTTTTCACTTTCTTATCAATCTTGCGCTGCTTTCTCTTCTTCAAGGCAGTGGGACTTGCTGCCTGGTCCGTTGCGTCTTCAGCCGTGGAGATAGCGACGTGCCGTCTAATTCCAGTCAGCATATCCTTTAGCTGTCGCTGCAGGACCTTGAAGTCCACAGGCTTGAGTGTGATGCTATCAAGGCATGCTGAGATGTCCTTACGCAGGTTGCACACTTCACTAAGCATGGCCGCGGGCAGAGCAGGACGAAACTCCAGACGTAGGTGGCCCGAGTGGACCGCGACCAAGTCGCCACTATCCACGTTGAGCTGGAAATCCACCTTCTGCGAGTGTGGGAGGAAGAGCAGCAACAGGTATTGCGCCACAAAGCCGTTCAGCTCGGTCGACAACACCGTCACACCAGACGCATGCACAGCACCGGGACGCTCAGTTCCTTGAATGGCGGCGGCCACTGCAAAGCTGTCCTCGCCGGGGCCAAACAGGTCAGCAGTGCTACGGGCACCGTTACGCGCATGGCCGATCGGGTTTCGCCAGGAACACAGCACCTCCGAGGCACCACCGCCACTGACAAGATGCCAGTTGATGCTACAAGGCTGATTGCGGCGGTTAATGGTGATGCTGTTGTCCATTGCCGTCGCACCACTGTCAAATGCCATCGCAGCTGATGGTTTCGAGTATGGCGCCGTAGCCGCCGAATGGGGGACCAGCATGCAACGATTACGGCCACCACCCAGCTGACACAGCAGATGCCCGTGCTGGGGCAAATCAGCGAAGTAAGGCATTCGGTCAGCTGCAGATTTGTCAGGAGCTGGCTCAGCAAAGACGATGAACGCCTTGTCCCCCTTGAGTTGCACATGCGCATGCTGCCCTATCGGTGGCGGCAGAGCATCACGCAACTTCTTGCCTCCGTCAGCACGTAAGTGCTGCGGCACATTGCTGGCCACCACGGTGCGGTGCGGTGGCATGTGCTGCTTGATGGCCTCGGTTGTGTCTTTGCGCTGCTTCTTCATCTGATTGCTGCCGCCCGCCGCAGCTGTTATGTCGCAGGATGAAGCCGAGAGGATATTGAAAGAGAACGCTGCTACGAGGGCGCTGCGCAGGCCATCCGCATCATCGGTCAGGTGACGGTCAGGATTCACAGCGTGCACACGGTGGCCTGCACCGGCCGAGAGCGACGTCTGCTTCTGCGAAAGCGACGACAGCCAGCGGAGGTCCTGCAACGGCGCGGTGTCACGCGGCAAGGCACTGGAGAGTCGCGAGGCAATGTCCGTCACCAACGACTCCAGCGTCAACAGGCGCTGCCAGGAGACTGCATTGAGGGAGCAGAACTTCTGTGCGGTCGCAACACGGTTGTAGCTGTCACCGTCTTTCAGCCGCTTCCTTGCTTCGAAACGGTGCTTCAACCAGGAACGGAACAAGCGCCAAACCATCAGCGGCTCGCAGTATTCACCAGCATCAAAGGAAAAACGAGTGGACAGTGAGCGCCACAAGGAGTCGACATAGTCTCTTCCACTGCCCATGACAAGATGAGACGGTAGGGTAAATACATCCAGGGAGACTGAGAGACCAGCAGCCACAATGACACCATCCGCCGCATAGCCCAGAGCCGTAGCGATCATCAGGAAGCGTGCAACGCTCAAGTCAACCGGCAGCCCGAGGCCAATGCGGCCCAGCGAGGTGATGCATGCCTCCTCGTCCGGGGCAGTCAGAGCACCAACTTCGGCAAGACTCTCTACGGCCGCCTGAAGCTGGGCGGTGGAGGGTGGTTGAACTGCTTCTTGCAATAGTTGTGATGGCGTTGGTCGCTCCTCGCCATTCTGGGCCAGTGCATCGCCAAGCTGTCGAACTTGCAAGACAAGCTTGTCCAGAGGCAGACGCACGATCTCCGGTGAATCGAACTCCGCCATTCCGTGCCTATAGAATTTCTCACTAAAGAGACGTATGACAGTGCCTGGGCGCACTCGGCCAGTTCGGCCGGCTCGTTGCGCCGCTGACGCACGCGAGCACCACGAGTGAACGAGACAGCACCGTTTGGAACGCGTGTCAAACACGACTTCCTTTTGAAGGCCAAAGTCGATGACGCACGCCACTTCGGGAAGAGTCAGTGAGCTCTCGGCGATGTTCGTAGCCAGTACAATGTGTGCCGTATCCGCGGGAGGAGTTTGGAACGCTTCCTCTTGCTCATTGGCAGGCATCAGTGAGTGCAGCGCAAACACACGCAGGCGCTGGGTGTTGGTATTCTTGCTGAGCAGTTCGTGCAAGCCCAGGATGTCACCAAGACCGGCGAGAAAGACCAGGACACACTGCCCAGGCTTGGCACACTGGACAATCACGTTGACACACATCTGCATGAGGGGCTCCATAACAGATGCTCGTAGCGGCTCACCACGCACATCCGTGGCTTGCCCAAACTTCCTCATTGCCTTGCCTGTGCCGATTGCGAGCGAGTTCAACACTCCCGACGGTGCACCAAACTCCTGCACAAAGTCAACGAGATTCTCCAGGAAGACTTCGCGCACCGGAAAGCGCTTGACACCTACAAAGAGAGTCGGTGAGATAGCCACCTTGTCTGGATCCACGTCGTCGTCATACAGACCGCTGGTGAAGTAGCGAGCAAACAAATCAGCCTGCAGCGTGGCCGACATCACGATCAGCTTGGTATCGCTGTAGCGACGCATCAGTCGGCGAATGACCAGGCTGAGCAGGTCAGCGTCCGCACTGCGCTCGTGTACCTCGTCTAGCACCACATGTGTGTACGTGCCAAATGCCGATGGCTGATTAACGAGAACCTGTGGAGGTGCACGCAACACAAACAAAAAACAAACAAAGAAAAGGCCAGAAACCGTTCAGAATCAACATCATCATAACCGCTAGCTGTACGGAGATTGAGTAGGCATCGTACATGACTGTACTCCGTACCGGCTTGCTTTGCTACAGCCCAGTAGTGCAGTGCGGCTTGAAGTCGAGGCTGCTATTCAAGCGGTTTATACGTCATTCGGTTTGTGGAAAAAGTGGCCTCTATTCAAGCAAGTCGATCAAGTGCCAGGTCAAGCCAGTACAGTGCCAGTAGCAAAACAGCGAGCTCCCAAACAGGAAGTGCAGGGAGTGACTGATAAACATACATGTATCCTCAACCATCACCAAAGTCGATGTACAGGTGGAATCCAGACAATTCAAATACAGGTGGAATCCTGATAATTCGAATATGGCTTAATTCGAACATACCGCTTAATTAGAAGTTTTTCCAGTACCGATTTCTGTCAATACGATTCCCACATAAAATTTTCTGATAATTCGAACCTCGAACTGGACATGTCCGGTTAATTCGAAGTTTCACGGATTCCACTTACATAGAAAATGTGTGGGATTTGTGCTGATAATTCGAAGTTAGCAAAGTGAAATTTGAAGTGCACTGTACACTGTACTGGTCAGTTCAGTTTGCATGAGCACTTTGTGCTAGTCAGTTCAGTATCCGTGAAATCTGTGTCTAAGGTCCATAACGCAACTCTGCGTGACCATGAGAGCATTTTGACATACATATTGTGTTGTGGGTTCATGTTTGGATAATTAGAATGTCCGGATAATAAGAAGTTTTTTCCTGGCATTTGGAGGTTCGAATTATCAGGATGCCACTTGTATGGCTTAATTCGAACATACCGCTTAATTAGAAGTTTTTTTCCAGGACCGATTTCTATCAATACCATTCCCACATACCATTTCTGATAATTCGAACCTCGAACTGGACATGTCCGGTTAATTCGAAGTTCCACAGATTCCACTTAGGCCACACCAAGTTTTTTCATTGTTTCTCGTCACCGCGCGCGTACCTTTCTTGAGGATTGGACCAAAAAAAATCTCGCGTCCCGGTAAACACGCATAAAAAGGCGTTGTAAAAGTACGCGCGGCGTCAAATCTGGAGTGCAGTGCTAGTGCACGAACCGAAGGACGACTTTTGCACCGTGTATGTACGCATACCGGTAGTTCAAGTACCACACCACCACACGACCTGGTCGTCTTCTTTGCTACACACAGTTCCGGTACAAGTCAAGACAGTGCATGACAGTGCACCGTTTTGGACTGACAGTGTTCCGGGCATCGGTAAACTTGCGGCATTGCGGACTACAAGCACTGTGAAGTTGCCGTGATTCCTTGAGTTCTTTATCAGTTCATCTCGTCGTGGGCGACGATGGCATCTGAAATAGTCAGCTTCGCTGTGACTGTGGATAGCAGAGAGATACTTTCTTGGAACGCTCAACTTGTTGACGAAGGCTTGTCCTTCTCTCAAATTGTATAATAACTTTGGTTTGCTTTCTTTCCTATTTAAATAACATGCAACACTGGACTTCCTCACCAGAGGCCGGTGCAGGAGCCTGGTTTTCTGGCTGTATGTTGCAATTGACTGTCACGCGTGGTGTATAGTCTGATTTTAGGTCATAAATTGGGCCTTTGTAGTGTAAATAGCAGTTTTTGTTTTTCAAACCCTATTTTGGTTTTTTTCCGCCCGCCCGCGTTCCTTTTGAGATTTTCAGGTGACGAGAAACAATGAAATAACTTGGTGTGGCCTTACGTAGAAAAAGTGTGGGATTTGTGTTGATAATTCGAAGTAACAACACTAGTTAGAAAAGTGTAATTCGAAGTTCACTGTACAGCGTACTGGCCAGTTCAGTTTGCATGATCAGGCTGTGCCGGTCAGTTCAGTATGCATGATCAGGCTGTGCCGGTCAGTTCAGTTTGCATGATCAGGCTGTGCCGGTCAGTTCAGTTTGCATGATCAGGCTGTGCCGGTCAGTTCAGTATGCATGATCAGGCTGTGCCGGTCAGTTCAGTATGCATGATCAGGCTGTGCCGGTCAGTTCAGTTTGCATGATCAGGCTGTGCCGGTCAGTTCAGTTTGCATGATCAGGCTGTGCCGGTCAGTTCAGTTTGCATGATCAGGCTGTGCCGGTCAGTTCAGTTTGCACGATCAGGCTGTGCCGGTCAGTTCAGTATGCATGATCAGGCTGTGCCGGTCAGTTCAGTTTGCATGATCAGGCTGTGCCGGTCAGTTCAGTTTGCATGATCAGGCTGTGCCGGTCAGTTCAGTTTGCATGAGCAGGCTGTGCCGGTCAGTTCAGCATCCACGAAATCTGTGTCTAAGGTCCATAGCGCAGCTCTGAGTGACCATGAGAGCATTTTGACATACTTATTGTGTTGTGGGTTCATGTTTGGATAATTAAAATTTCCGGATATTAGAAGTTTTTTTCCTGGCATTTTGAGGTTCGAATTATCAGGACTCCACCTGTGCCACTATTTCCATACAGGGGGAGCTTTGCTTTCCTCAGGATTGATGCTGGTATGAAGCTCTACTTAACACTAAAAGCTCAGTCTGCCTTCTGTGCAAGTGTCGCTTTGATACAAGACTGTACTAACGGTACATAAGGATTGTCCGCTCGTAGCTGTACTGATGAGGCCTTTATGGCCGAAACAGCTTGCTGTCTACAGCAAGGGGATTGTCCGTAAATAGCAATATTGGTCATCTGACTCTTCTCCCAATGAAGGTGCATTGCCCCAACTAATGCATATACAATAGACATCTAACAGATACATGTACATGTAGGTGTCTGGGTGACTTTGTGTGCTATACACAGTATGCATGTACATACCTGCAGGAGGTAGCCGATGGTCATATAGGTGACACAAGTTGTCTTGGACACTGCTACGTCCCTCGAAACGCTGTAACCGACGTCCTTGCCGATCGGCTGTCCGTGAAGCTTGGCAACGTGCCGTGCTAGCATTATGGCCGCAACGCGACGCGGCTGCGTGACAATGATGTGTGCCTTCTTCTTGTTCTGCGACTGCGACTGCTGCTGCTGCTGCCAGTCCTGGAATATGTACAGGGGAACAGATGTCGACTTACCACATCCAGTCTCACCCTGAATGCAGGTGATGCGTTCACGGCGAATCTGTGCCAGGATCTTTTCTCGATGCTGGGCGATAGGCAGGTCTTTCTGCTGCTGAACAGGCTCCTGTACAGGCTCAGCTACAGGCTCAGCTACAGGCTTCTGGACAGGCTGAGCTACTTTGGGTGCAGCCATGTCCAATGTAGCAGCAGGTTCTGGCTGAGACTTTATCGCGGACAGTGCACTGATAGACGTCGGCTTTGACACCGGCCAGATGTCTTCTGGAAGCGCCTGGTAGACAAAGTCGCGCACTGGTGCGCATGCCGGAGCCTCCAGCAAGCGGGAGCGCTCTCCGTGGACAAAACTCCGCAATACCTGCTTCTGTTCCTGCTGCTGGCAATCGGTAGGTGACACAGGAATAGACTGCGGCGCAGCAGCAACGGCAGTAGTAGCAGTAGCAGCAAACAAGGAGGCCCATATAGAGCCGCTGAACAGCCTCTTGATCTCGGGGAAGAAGTGTGACAGACGCAGCCGGCCAGCAAGCTCTCCGCAATGCTGTATGACTGACAGATACCATTGGCCGACGGTTACGCAACGCATTGTCGGCCTCTCCGCCGTGGCCGGAATGGCGCTCGCTGCATCTGAATTACGCATGGTGAACCACATGGCAAGTATCGAGTCAACTTCTGCTCGCTGCAGGCGACACTTCTTCGCTGTTTGTGAGACCATCAGGCTGTTGAGCGAAACAAAGTAGCGCAACATTCCGGATACCAGAACTGTCTCGATCATGTCATGGTCCGCCTTGCTGGATACAGTTCCAACTGTCTCCAGCGGAAGAAGGTACGCTTGCATGTGCTTGTCTAGTTCCATGCCAGGCTCGAGGATATGAGAAACGATCTTCCAGTACCAAGCAACTCGCTCGTAAACTGACAACTGCTGAGCCTCGTCGGCACATGGCACGGTCATCTGCACGCTCGTGACGTTGACAATTCCCACGCCAAAGTTCTTCTTTTCCTGCCGCCCGTACTCTTCAACAAGAGGCTGCCGCAAGAATCCGTGCAGGAACGATCGCATGCTCTGCGTCAGCGTGGAGATAGTTGGCTGGCCAAGCGACAGGTCCTCGAGCCAGAAGTCACGCCATAACACGCCGTTGCAAGCCACGGACAAGGACGACGGCGACAGGAAGCAGTTCTCCACGGCATTGAGAAGAAACAGAAGGAAGCTGTTTGGCGCTGGGTGATCGTTAGTCTTGCTCAGCGACCAGGTCAGTTTTTTACCGGTTGCACTGGTATCATAAAACAACAATGATTCATCAAGGGCAATGGCAAAGTCCCGGTCACTCTGCACTAACTCCTTGATGAACTGATGCTGGTGGATGTCGAAATCCTCCAGCTCTTTAATGACCGCACTGACTGCCTGGACCACTGGGCCACTGGGTAGCTGCAGGCGCTTGTGTACGTTGTGTGATGCTATGAATGGCTTGGTGATATCGTTGCCACACAGGGCAGCAAGACCAGGCAGAGCGGACTGGGGCAAGCCGAGGCTCTCCGCCACCGTCCCCGCGCAGAAGACCGGCACGGGAAAGCGCTCCGGTGTGCTGGTGCCATCACCCGCAGTCAACGGCACCCAGTCAACGGAATCCGGCATGATGACATTGCAGTCTGGCGTCACCAGGAAGTCAGAGTCGGTGCTGACAATGGCAAAGACCTCGCGATGTGACTGAGCATACCGGACTATTTCCTCGTCGGCTTCGCCTAGACATTGCACCCAGTGCACGCCAAGTCGCCGTGCCGTCAGCAGAAGCTGACGGCGTACAAGCATCATGCCAGTCCAGGGCTTGTCATCGCTAGACAGAGCGGCACCCGTGTCGCAGAATGCTTTGATCTTCGGCACTGCTCTTGACTTTTCCAGATCACGCTCTTTGTTCGTTTCGAACTTGCGCCGAAACTCATCACAGTGCGAGCCGCGTGAGCCGTCCACAAAGAAGACCAGCTCAATGTTGATATCACGCAGGGTTTCTATCAGCACTTGTAACCAGTGGTCATAGCAGCGGGGCTCTCCACCCAGCAAGTGTACGTACGGGCTAAGTGCCGGGCAGTCGTCAGACTGTGCTTCCAACACCGCATGCTCGCACCTGCACAGGAAAGTGATGATGAACGAGTAGAAGTCCACAGCCAGCACGATTTGGCCGCTACTATTCGTGTGACCCTCTTGCTGTTGCTTCTTGGCTTGCTCCACCAAGTCCACCGTGCGACTGGCAACCTCCAGGTTACTGCAGCAGTGTGTTACTAACCCTCTTACTCCCATTCTTCAGTGTTCTGCAGTGTAGATATTGTGCGTCAATTACATTGTAAGACTGGCTGAATTCAGGACGCTACGTTTGGAGAAAAACAAGAAAAAATGTTCTTCTACCTCTACACGAACAAGACGACAACAGAACGATGACGCCTTTCTGTAGCTAAAGGAATTTATGGTGAGGGCTGGAGACTATCTTACATACAGGTTTCTATTTCTATTTCGAGTACTATTGCAGCTCTCTATGTAAACTGCTCGTTTTGTGCTTCGCGGTGCATTGATTCGAAACTCCTATGACGTAGTCACATAAAGTTTTTCAACGGAATGTATCATGTTACATTCATGTACCGTATGTACGCAGTCCTTGAGTCGTACCACCGTACCGCTCACCGGCTTGTGTCTGCTGGGGCTTCCCCGTCGGAGGGACTTTCCCTCGTTCACTTGTTCAAATTCGTGGCGGGAGTCATTTTATCATGATTATCATTGTCAGTGTGGCACGCTGCAGTCCCTACTGCATGCCTACCCCGACTTCGGATCATAAAACAGCAGATCTACTGACTGATAGATGTATGAAGTAAAAACCAGGAAGACTACAAAACGTTCTGTGTGTTTTGTAGGGTTTACTAGTCTCAACTGACTTACTTTTTATAATCCCAAGCCGAATGCCTCACCTGCCATCCAGCCTGGATACACCTTATCGCAGAAGAGATTCTGAGAAAGAGAGAGAGAGAGAGAGAGAGACATCGCTATCGTCCACTTTGATCGCGGGTCACTTGCCCTGGCCTGCAGTTGGTGGTGAGTTCAGAGAGTCCACAAGAGACCAGTAGCAGCAAGGGTACTCTTGGTAGTAGCAAACACAGCTGGACGACTGTGTGAGGTTTTAGGACGTTTTTGGTGTTGTACCAATTTAGCCAGGGGTTCAAAGCAGCGGCGAGGGCTTTCACTTAATTTCCCACACTTTTTAGTGGCTCTTGAAGTAAAATATTTCGGTGCAAATGTTAATTAATTACAGTGGAGATTGGATATAACGACACTCATTCGGGAGAAGACAAGATGTCGCTATATTCGATCTGTCACTAAACCCGATCTTCACATTTTAGTATGCAATATGCATATCAAAATGACAGAAATGTATTGCAGATATGCATGTGCATAATAATGCATAATGGATTTCAGATGTGTATGTGCATGTGTCTTGCATGCATAGTTCAAGCCAAAAGTCATGCATAGCGACTGCACCACTCCACTGCGGCTACAATGACCAGCACGCGTGGAGTGCCGGAACCGGAGGTCCGGGCATGTGACACAGACATGTCCCATGCATGCCACTCCGCCTGGTACAAGAGGAAAGTCGTTATATTCGATGTATTTTCAGGTCTTCGGGCACCAAAAAGGTGTCAGTAAATTCGATCTGTCGTTATTTTCGATGTCGTTATACCCGATCTATAATGTACGGAATGGACTTGCTAAACGACTTGGGCAACAGAATTTTATTGCTAAACTCGATTTGTCGTTATATCCAAGGTCGTTATATCCAATCTCCACTGCATCTGAAGAAGAAAAAATTGTCTTGTACACATGTACTCTGGTATACTGTAAACCGTGAAATTATTGCGATGGTCTAATTTCTGCGAAATTCGCGACCGCGTGGAAATCGCGAAATTTAGACAGCGCGAAAAGGAGATCCATGAAAGGTTTAGCAAGAATGCCATTCTGCAATCGCAAAATTAAAACCTCGCAAACCTGTCCGGATTCTGAAAACGCGAACTAAAAACGCCGCGAAAATTTCACGCTTTACAGTACATATCTGTGCACGCGTGCCAAGACAAGAGTACACACACACAGACACACACACACCTTGACCTTGACCTTGATCTTGCCCATTGCGTACGCAATGATAGCGAATGTCGGAAAGTTCAAATGAGAACACGAGCGCAGAACTTGGCATGTCGTTTCAGGTCTCCTGGTCGACGAAACGGGCGTCCGCAGACACATAGAAGAGGATCAGGAGCGGGCCGTGGCGGTGGAGCGCTACTCGCAACTCGTCTCCAACCGGGACGATCTTGGCAACTTTCAAGCCAGGTGGTCACGCCGAGGTCCGCCAGATCAGTCGACGCCACATCTCGCCACCTCTTCTTCGGGCCGTGACGAGGACGAGGGGCAGGCAGCTCGCCGAACAGCAATAGCTTATACACACACACGCACACGCACACATACACACACCAGAACTTGAACCCCAGAGTGCGCAACTGTAATCCTGGTAATCGGCCTGTAGTCTGTGGCCTCCGTGTTTTCATGATCGCACTGGCTACCTTGCACACGCCATGATGCACAACCTGCAGTCACAGCTCCAAGCACCTAGGGAGTTGAGCTGGCTATCCATTGAGCTCTTCAACTGTGTATTTATACCAGGGAGTGTATTTATACCAGGGAGTGTAGTTATACCAGGGAGTGTAGTTATACCAGGGAGTGTAGTTATACCAGGGAGTGTAGTTATACCAGGGAGTTTAGTTATACCAGGGAGCGATGAAAACATGTAAACCATCCCCCCATTTGCCTTTTGTGTTTCCTATAGGACATAACCTTGTAACCAGTTGTTTGTTTGGAAACAACGCAAGGATGAGTTGGTATGGAGGTAAGTAGTATGTATGGTATTGCTTGTTGCCAAGAATTAGTGAAAACATTGTGCATTTTAGAATCTGTTTATACCTTATCTCTTTTCTCTCTAGCTCTCTACGCAACCATTTCTCTACTCTACTCTTTTCCTCTATTTTTTCCCCGGGTATTTGCCTGCTTCTCACCCAGTTCGACATTGTGCTTGTCACCCCAACAGAATGCTAAGCTGTGTGGCATGTTCAAGGCAATACTGTCATGATGGGTTGTGTCCAGCCCAGCTCAGCCCAGCACAACTTACCTGCATTTTGTGCAGCGGCGGCATGCCAACCACTGCATTCTGTCCACGGCCTTGTGTTGCTCCATTTTGATTGTTACCCGTGCGCCATGATTTCCTTCCCTTTCTTTCGCCCTTGTTCTCTGCAGCAATCGCAAACAGGGTTGCTTCAGCCTTACCCGGTGGTTACTTCAGTGGGAGCCACGGTACTGAGCCCAATGGTAGCCAGCATCCATCAGTTCACTATAATCATGGCCAGTACCCGGCACAACCTTACGGCGGCGGACGTCGAGACTATTCTGGAGCGCAATACGGGCCACCAACTGGCTACAACTATGGTCAGTATGGTGGCAAGGAATACAGTACTCGCTCAAGCAGATACGAGGGCACTAGTTCCCAGCCATCTCACCGCTACGAGCCCTACTCGCGATCGTCAGCGCCGGCCACCAACCAGCCGTACGACACGTCCGCTTATCGGCCTTACATGCAGGGTGGCTCCAGTGCCGGCCCGATGCGCACCGCGACAAAGACGAGCACAGCCTCCCATCGCCATGTCACTGTACATGCACCCCCACCTGCCAAGCAAAGCAAATCGAGCAGCAACACATCATCATCGTCGTCATCATCATCGACCAACGCGGCAAGTGCACAACCAACGAAGACAGCCAGTGCAGGAGTTAAACCGCCAGCAGCAACCGCCAGCAGCAGCAGCAACAGCATGGCAAATAGATCACCTGATGCAACCAGCTCATCAGGCAAGTCTGCGCAAGCAACTAACAAATCCAGTGCAGCACCACAGGCAACATCCACCGCCAGCAAACCATCCACTATTACCAGCACTTCGAATAAGCCGCCACCAGCAGCAGCAGTAGCAGCCGCGGGCACATCACACAAACCCCCACAAGCCCCTAGCTCATCCAGCGTGTCACCACAGGCAGCACCTGCAACAAGCAAGCCATCACCCACATCGACATCAACAGAAACTGTGGCAAAATCTACTACCGACACCAGTAGTGTATCAGCACTGTGCAAAACAGATAACCAGCCAACAATGGCAGACAAGGGAAGTGATTCAAAGAATCCCACTGCATCCACACATGCTGCAGCGGTCAGCTCTCCCCTCCTTATCGACTTGGTCACACCCGAAAAGACCTTGCCGAGTACATCCGCGTCCACCGCCGCTACACGTGCCGCCACGACAGTCAGTTCTGACGTCGACCTCATTACACCAGCCCAGGCCACTACTAGCCGCCAAGCCCTGGCCAAGAACTTTACCCAAGAGGTTGCTGTAAGTCGTACATTGTGTGCGTGCATGTCTGTTCACTGCTTTTAGTGTAGCTACCACCGGGACTCTGCTTAGAGCTTTCATCCCGGACTGACGTACAGCTTTAATAATAATTACTTGCACACAGATTGAACAGGATCTCTTCTTGCTGTGGAACACGCGATATATTCGTAGAATTTATGCAGAACCTATGGCTCACATGGGCCAATGGTGTGAAACCCTGATCGCAACAGGACACCTTGGGAGTGTTAAACTGTTAACTGAGCGCTGAATTTGTGAAATTTGTGATACTAGTACATGCACACTGATGCGACCGCTCTACGCTGTCATGCACGCTCCGGATTTACTAGCAAGCGAGTCCTGCGGTCTGCTTTCTGTCACGCCAACCCTGTATATGTAATGCTGCACCTTTTCTGTAGTTCTAGAGAAGAGATTATTTTATTGATAGGTTTGTTTGTCTTCACCTCATGGCCACATGAAAGCACACGCCCAATAAAATAGAGGTACACCGGGTAGGGTGACAAACCACCTTGGTAGGAAAATTATCCAACACCTTGGGCTGTCTACCTTGTACTGGTAGTTACTGCTAGTTGCTATGCCAATTTGTTCTGTGCATTGCTTGGCAACTTTTCCAGACTAAGAAGAGACTTCTGTTGCTCACACGATACAGCGCTGTGGGCACTGTAAAGTGGAAAACTTTCGCTAGAGGTTCTATTTTGCTAAGTTGTTTGCGACCTTCACACATTCGCGAGGATATGTCGCCGCAAACTGCTCTGCACAGTGATTGTGGACAATACAGTCACGATCCAACCGGAGGGATAAAATCGCGCAATTGTTCTCACCTTGAACCGGCGCAATTCTTGAAAACACGAAAAAATTGTACGCCCGAAAGTTCATCGCTTTACAGTGCCGATGGGAGCATTTTGTTTATGCCTGGTGTGTTGTGTGTGGTGCAGCTTGATGGGTGCAATACCTTCACCATCTTTAAAAGGTGTCACTTCTAAATGCTAGTCCTACATCTATAGCAGCTGTTTCTGGTGTCTGCGGGGTATATCAAGTACCGCGAGACCATTCCAGTTTGCTAAGAACAATATCCATCTAGTGTTGGTGTTAGTGCTCTGGAAGCGGAAACGTCATCAGCCATCCCAACGTTGTGCCAATACTTCCATAGTAGGTATTATAATAGTGGTGCCTCTGTTGGTGTTGCTGAGAGGGCCCACACATCTGCATATTGACAAGGTATAGCATAGCCCGTACTTGGACTGCCTAGAAGAATGTGTAGTCTTGTAACCAGAGTGGATATCTTCTGACCATTGTGGTGTTTGCTGTTCCTATTCCTTGCTGATTGATCCCCCCAGGCGACCAAGACACCAGCAGGTGGAATGCAGCTCGATTCGGCACGTCATCGTGTGGCCGCGGCCATGACGCCACTAGTTGGGAGAAACTTCATGGTTACGCCCGGCCAAGACTACTTCCTGACACCGGACACAGTGATGCAGCCCGCTCAGGCCTTCTCGAATTCGTCGTGAGTCTCCCGTGAATCTGATCACTTCTGCATTGCAGTAGCATGTGCATGCTTCTCTGTCTCCCCTCGTTGTTAGGTTATGTGTGCACTTGCACCCTATTCCTTCTTCTAATGTCTTGTTGCTCCCCCTCCCTCCCCCCCCCCCTTCCTCTCTTTATGCATTAGGTCACGGTTGTTTTGCGGCATATCACATCTTATCCTGAGTCTGTGTTATGTGCTCGCTGATTGCTTTTCAGTTTCTTCTATTACGACTCCGAGATAAAATTGAACGAGAGCAACACAGTGGAGTTCAAAGCAGCTGGTGGAGGGAAGAGTAGCAACTACTATCGCGACGTCTTTCCCGACGTAAGAATTTCCGTTAAATGTTGACCCTGCTGTTGGCCATTGCTGCTGTTGAAGTGAATTGCAACGGAGCACTTTGAACCCTCTCCTCTTGGTTTATTTCAAGGAGCCCTGCGCTCCGTCTATCATTTCTTCTGTGTTCTTGTGCAGCATGTCGACCGGTATGTGTCCGGGTTCTTGAACTCTCACAACGGCGGATGGCTGATGATGGGCGTATCAGACAACGGTCAGTGAAGGACTGGTGTCAGGCACCTGTCAGTGTGGAAATGTGCAGTGCACTGTATTGTCGCCTTGCCTATGGTGTACTTCTTCTTTTTTTTGAAGTACAGTAAACCTCCTCAATAACCACCTTGACTCTTTTGCTTGAGCTAACAACAGCTTGCAAATAGCGACACTATCTTCAGACCTAGCGGTCATTTGACTGCATATTTTTTGGCTTCTTGGCGTGTTGTTATTCAGGTCGTGTGTGCGGTACCTTTGCACCGCCACACGTACAGCGGCACATGGAGGACACGCTTCGCGATCGCCTCTTCTTCTTTCGGCCGCGGGTGTCCACTAAATACTACAAGTATGTAGCCGTGGTTGGCTATAAAAACCCTGCAATCGCCACGCAAAGTGGTCATTGGCTACCCCTGCCATGTATTGCTTGGAATAAAAAAATTTTTAAAAAATGTTCTTAAGAGTGCGACTTGCCACTACGTATATAGGATGTCTGTGTACAACTGTATACTGCCTAATGTTTGCCACGTATTAATGTTTGTGCTAATTTTGCGAGAAGAGCGGATATTCACCATCGTGAAATCAAACTTCAACAGTGGGTGTATGTGTGTGTGGCCACAGTGTTCTTTGAGAATTTGCCATCGTGAACTCGCTGGGTCTGAGAAATTGCGAAAATTTCGTGACGCGAATATTGGGCGGTTTACGGTACTTCGAGTACTAGTGTTCCTATTGTGTGCAAACTGCATGAGATCCCTGCTGTGCTTATATTTCTAGTATGCTGGTGACGGCATGTCATGAGGCGGAGAACACACTGCAATGAAAACATATACATCATGTATTGCTTCTAGTCTACAATGCCTTACTCTGGAGAGCTCTTGCCAATTTGGACCCTGCCTGTTTGCAATGAAATTTTGGAATCGTACAATGTAAATCATGGTTTGTTGATGCTAGCTTGGATAGTGCTTGGATAGTGCTCATGATTGTTGTGTGCTGTTTCTATTTTTCTTGTGTCGGTGCATCGCCAGTTTCTCCTTCAGGCCTGTCTATACACGGCACAACCGGCACATGCAAGATCTCTACGTGGCCATTATTGAAGTGCATCCGCTCAAAGCCAGCTCTGATGTAACCACCATCTTCGAGACGAAAGACCGCCGGGTATGTGTGTGTGCGCGCGCGTGTGTGTGTGTGCATAGGCATGTGCACGTGTGTGTGGTGTGGTGCGGTCTAGTGTGTTAACGTTGACATTACACAGGTCAGGCAGTTCTGTATGTTTGAGAGGTTTGCTGCAGGGCTCTCGGCCATTCAGTCTTAGAAAAAACTATGTTCTGTGCAGTGGTGCAAGGTGAGGCCATTGTGATCTTGTCTGAGCTGTGTACTTGGGACTCGCATGTCAGACTATCAGTAGTAGCAATGCGAGTCACATTGTAACCTAGGCTCTGCCTGCTTACTCTCGACTATTCTTAGGTATACAATCATGTACATGCACAGTGTTGCCGGG
This sequence comes from Sycon ciliatum, assembly GCF_964019385.1. Taxonomy (NCBI): domain Eukaryota; kingdom Metazoa; phylum Porifera; class Calcarea; order Leucosolenida; family Sycettidae; genus Sycon; species Sycon ciliatum. The sequence goes on from NC_088646.1 coordinate 28,188,095, forward strand.
TGAAATCCAACCCCGGGACCTCAGCTTTACAAGCTCCTAGTGGCCGGATTTTACCTGGTGCCTGTTGTGTCAACAAACGCAAACACACGAGGTAGGGTTTGTGACTTATCTTTCAGAAGACAAAGAGAAAAGACTTCTTGTCCATAGCAAAGGACAGGCAGAAAACCGTGATGCATGTGTGTACTAGTATGCGTACACACGCGAGTGCAAAAGGGCAATGCGTACAACAGGCAGAACATATATGGATACACCACGCCCCTTCTGAGATAAAAGACATATTTATCTGATCAAAACAATCAAAAACAAAACACACAGCAGCAATGAAGTGCATAAGTAACAGCAACAGTCATAGGTCCGGCAGAAGAGCAGAAACAGAATGAGGACAAAGTCATCAGTCATAAGATTGTCCGCGTGTGGATATCACATTAAACGGGACATTCTGCTGCCGATGGCGATGACTGCGGCGTGGTGCAGGCTGTGCTGGGGCATGTACACCAGGGGCAATAGAGGCAACTGGTGTCTGGCCTTGTGCAGCGTCTGGAGCATAAACAGTAGGGACGGCTGCAGCTGGCGGGGGTGTAGGAGAGACTCTTGGTCGGAGGAAACGGCGGTTGCGCCAATAGATGCGGCCGCTTGGAAGTTTCACCAAGTAGTCCCGGTGCTGACCAATGGCTACGATTGAGCCATGAGCTGACCACAACTTGGTCCGGGGATGCTGGATGTCGACATGTGCTCCCAGAGACAGACGAGGAAGGGACCGAGCAGAGCGGTTGTAATGCTGCTGAGTCGACTCCAGGTAGTGTGATGAGCGCTGGTCAACTTCATTAGCGTGTGTTTGCCATGCAGGAGCAAAGCTGGAATGGTGGGCAAACACAAAAGACGACAGAGGCCGGCCGTAGAGAGCTTGGGCTGGACTCTGACCAGTGGCGTTCGGGGTATTCCTCCACTCAAGCAACGCACGTTGAAAGGAATCCACGTCGAGGTCGCCATTACTAGTGGTCTTGTGAATTAGCGACTTCATGGCTTTCACGGCATTCTCGGCAAGCCCATTCGACTGCGGATAATGGGGAGAGGATTTAGCATGACGGATGTGCCAGGTATCACAGAACTTAGCGAACACATGGGACTGGAACTGAGGGCCACCATCACTGGTAAGTACCTCGGGGACACCAATGTCAGGAAACCAGCGGCGAAGAGACCGAATGACGTCTGCAGAGGAGGCAGTGCGTCCGAGCTTGGCAACGCAGGGCCAGCTGGTTAGTCGGTCCACATACACTAGATACTGCAGGCCTTCACACTCAAACAGGTCGGCGCTGCAATGCTGGAATGGCAGATCTGGAGCACGATCGTCCACACGGAGTGGCTCCTTCGGTTGTGAGGCGCTGTGCAGGCGGCACTTGTCACAACTGCGGACAACATGCTCGATGTCGGCTGACAATCGTGGCCAGAATACAATCTGCCGGGCACGGGACTTCGTGCGCGTCAATCCTTGATGGGATGCGTGCAGATCAGACAAGACACGCTGCCGGAGAGCGACGGGAATCAAGAGACGGGGTCCTTGCATCACTAAACCACTGTCAATAGAGAGGTGCTCGTGACCATTCCAGTACGGCTGGAGTGACTCAGGCATGAGGGACCTCTTAGCAGGGAAACCAGACACGATGAACTGAACTAGGCACTGGTAGTCAGGGTCGGCCTGGGCGGCGGAGCGGAGCGCGTGGTACTTCAGGCCACCAGACGTATCAAGCGTGCACGCACGGATAGCAGCGCCCTGAGAGGCAGTACTCTCACCCAGTTCATCGTCAGGGCAGGGGTCGCTGACTGGATGGCGGGACAGAGCGTCAGGGAAAGCATGATCCGTGCCTTTCCGCCAGGTTGCGTGTAGCTGATAGGGCCGAAGTTTCAGGACGAGCCGCTGCAGCCGGGGATTCTCTATCTGATCCAAGTAGTAGGAGTTCAGAATAGGGATGAGCGGGCGGTGGTCGGTAATAACTTCGAACCGAGCACCGGAGAGATAGATCGAACACTTGCGTACTGCCCAGGTAACCGCAAGGCATTCAAGCTCAATGACGGCGTATCTCGTCTCTGCATCAGAGAGGAACCGGCTTCCACATTGGAGTATGCACCAGGTGTCGCCCTGCTGCTGCCACAAAACATAACCAAGTCCGTTCTTCACGGACGCATCAGTTTCTAACCGAAGCGGTCGGCCAGGCTGAAAGAACGACAATATCGGGGGAGAAGCCAGGGCAGCTTTGACGGCGTTAAACGCGTCAGTGTGTGCCGACTCCCACAGGAACACATTCGTGGACTTCAGCAACGGGCGAAGCGGGTCGCTGAGCTGTGCGATACGGGGCGAGAAATCACTACACTGATTGATTAGCCCGAAGAATGAGCGGACGTCAGTGCGATTAACGGGTACTGGGAAATCAGTGATGGCTGCCGTCTTGTCACTGTCAACGGTGTAACCATCCGTGTTGATGTGGTAGCCACAGTAGTCGACTTCTGGGACGCCGAAGACGAATTTCTTGGCGCTCAGGGTAATGCCGTGCTGACGGGCGCGGAGCAGAGCGTCACGAACGTGGGTGAAATGAGTCGTCAGTTCCGTATCGTACACAAGACCATCGTCAACCACTTTTACGAAGTTGGTGAGGCGATCAAACGCTGCGTCGGTACGGGAGTTGAATACATCACCAGCCGAGACAAGGCCCTGCGGGTTGCGAAGAAACTGGTACCGCCCCCACGGTGTGATAAAGGTGGTGAGCGGCTTGGCATCGTCGGACAGCGGGACTTGCCAATAGCCATGTCGGGCGTCGAGCTTCGTGAAGTAGCGGGCTTTGCCGATGGCTGCCACTGCGTCATGTGGTGTACGAGCAGGATGGGTGGGTCTGCGTACCTGATCATTCAGCTTTCGAAGGTCCACAGTCAGTCGCATCTCAGTTGTGCCCTTCTTCTCAACGAGAACGATCGGATGGCACCACGCAGAGGGTTCTGTGACTGGCTCGATAATGCGATCATCGACCATACTGTCCAGTTGGGACTTTATCTGATCCCGGTAGGCAAACGGTATGGTGCGAGCAGTGCGGACGCAGCTGGGTTCTGCACCTGGTTCCAACTGAATGTCCATGGGCGGACCATCCATTGGTGGAAGCTGTGAGCTGTCGAAAACGTCGGCAAACTCTTCCAGAAGCTGCTGTTGGAGCTGCCGGGCCGTGTTGGGTTCAGTACGGGCAGAACGGACAAACACGGAGGGCCAAGAAGCAGGCAACAGATTCAAGGCACAGAGGCTTTGGCGGGATAGCAGTGCCTCATCCAGGCCTTTGTACACGTGCAGTGTGGTGTCGTGTGTGACGGAATCGAGCGTCAAGGTCGCCTGGATCTTGCCAAGACTGGTCAAGGGTGCGCCATCAGCGGTGCGCACAACATCCTTGTCGGTAGGCAGATTCTCAATAAAGTCTCCGAGGAGCTCGAGGTGTGCAGGGCCAATAGCGTTGATGTCGCTGCCGGTGTCAGGAAGCCAGCGCAAACTGGTTGGCTTGTCGGCAGACACGAGCTGCGTGTTGACGGCTATGGTAGCCCCTTCACGGGAGGACGCGGCACGTTGCAGCTTCAGCTGACCGACAGTCCTCTTAGAAGCAGACGGACACATGGATAAGAAGTGACCGGTGCGTTGGCAGCCATTGCATTTGCGATCCGCAGCAGGGCAGGGTCGCTTGCTATGAGCGGTGCGGCCACAGTTGGGACACTTGTCCGGCGAGGGCTTGCTGCCAGACTTGGTATCCTTGGCTGCGGGTGCTCGAGCTTGCTTGGATGCCATTCCTTTCTGCTTCTTATAGCTGGAACGAACGGCACTCACGGACGCGTCTCCAGTGGCCTGACTGGGGATACGTGACGAGGTTTGACTGGCAGCCTCCTCGGCGCGGCATAGGTCGACGCAGGTTGCCAGGGTTAGATCCTTCATTGCCAGCAGCTTGTGTCGAACGTCATCCTGCAGGATGCCGGTAACAATGCGGTCTCGCAGAATTTCATCCGTGTTAGCCTGGAGCGACTGCTGGCATGTTTGACACATACGCCCTGAGCATGTCGAACAGACATCCAACCCGGAGAAGTTGCACGCATGAAACAACTCCCTCAGGGATGTGTACCACGCGTCGAACGTCTCTCCAGGTTGCTGGGCACGGCGGTAAAATTCAATCCTGTCCAGCAGGGGGTTGCGCTGGCGCCGGATGAACTTGCGTAGTTCAACCATGGCCTCCGGGACATCATGGGTGTTTGGCACCACAATCACACCTTCACGAACGAAACGTCGCAGGTCCTCATCCAAGGCCTGCCTAAACGCGGCCATCCTTGTCTCGCGGGGCTGCGCTGACAACAGCTGACACCGGGAGTAGTCCTCCCAGGCCTCGCTCCACGATACAAATTCAGCTAGATTCGCCGACGACAACAATATGGGCCGATCCACAGCGACGAGCTTGGTGGATGGAGCAGGAGCAGACGAAGCAGGTGCACTCGTGCTGCTTGATGATCCTTGCGACATTGACTGCAACAGAGTTTGGAGCTGCGCATCGCGCTGGGCAGATGCTTGCACTTGAGCTTGGATCAGCTGCACCAGTTGGTTGATGTCCGGCTGTGACTTAGCACCATCCGCCATGGCGAAATCACAACTATCGATATCGTACTACAAGGCTACGAAAAAATTCTAGAACTTCGAAACGGACAATTTTCGAAGCGAAACGAAAACGGGCAGAGAGCAACACTACAGGTGGGCTACTCTACAACTGCAATGGAACTACTAGTATACTAAGACTACAGGTAAAGTAAGACGTTCACTGCGCCATGTTGTGTCAACAAACGCAAACACACGAGGTAGGGTTTGTGACTTATCTTTCAGAAGACAAAGAGAAAAGACTTCTTGTCCATAGCAAAGGACAGGCAGAAAACCGTGATGCATGTGTGTACTAGTATGCGTACACACGCGAGTGCAAAAGGGCAATGCGTACAACAGGCAGAACATATATGGATACACCAGTGCCAATGCATACAAGTACAGTGTTGCCAGAAGTCTACCTCCCTGGATCTCGGCTTTACTTGCTATTGGGGATTGGATTTTATCTGGCACTACCGTAACAGAAGAGATAGTCTTGTGCCCAGTTCTCATAATTTATGTACATGACCTTACCACCATTCAAGTCCCCTGGCCAGCATGACAAGCTGAAGTGCAGGGTCTTCCCACTTGAAGGAGGCTTCTTTGTCGCCAGCTGCGTCTTCCACGCCTCCTTCATCCGTTACACATAGTTTCCAGGTTGAAGGTGTCTGCATGACGGTATGCGTGATCGTGTACCTTTCTCTCCCATCCACACAGGCTTATATGAAGTGTGATGGGTCCGTGCAGGAGCTGACGGTGCAAAAGATAGTGGAGCACGTTAAAGCATCGTACGATAAGGTATGCAAGTGTGTATATTCTCAGAGACGGCGTTGTTTTGCAAGTTTCATTCGGGAGAGTGATATTCACGAGTTCACAGTATACGTGTGCGTAGTGTTCGTTTGCATGCATGAATTCCGGTTCCTTGGGTTTTGAATAGGTAAATACGATAATTATGTCCGCGTGTATGACCAGGCATTGTGTCCTGGTGCGTTATAATTACTTATTAATAGAGAAATGGCTTGAAACACGAACACTCATATCTTCCATGTCGTGCCGTTCCTTGTGAATCTTCGTGTGTGTGTGTGTGTGCATCAGGTGCTGCGGGAGCGTTTAGCAAAGTAGTGGCATGTGTACTTGCACCACTACTCAATCGGGTAAGCTCCGAGTGGATTGTGTTCAGTTGATTTCAAGTCCTTTTGTTGCTATTTTCTTACCCAGCCCATCAGTATTGCGCTTGTACTGCTGTATCGCTACTTGTACACACAACTACCCATGGGTTCTTTGATCATTTCCGCTGACTGCTAGTAACCCGGGTGCTGACTTGCTCCGTAGCAAGGCTGTGATGTCTGCTGTTCCGTGAACGTGACACGGGCCGTGTTGGTGTGTGGCACATCACCAAGGATCGGTGCAGTCTCTTGAGTTCTGAACTAACTTGACTTGCGATAGGTACTGGGCATGCTGCAGTGCTCCACAAATCCAATCCCAAAACTCTCTTTCCAAGACGTTGATCCACATCCCATCGATATTTCTCTGTATTACCACCATCCACTGGATTCAGACCTAAACGCTCGCATCAGCGTGTTATTTTTAACGTTATTGCTCTTGCTTGTGTAGCATGTTATTGCTCTTGCTTGTGTAGCATGTTATTGCTCTTGTAATTTTATTAGTTGTTTAATTTTAAAAGTAGCTCTTGTCCTGCCGTGCTATCCTGTTTGTGTTGCATAGTGTGCATAAGTCCATCTTTCATCTGTTCTAATGCAAAACACTAACCTAACCCCCGCACCCACAGTAACACTGTACACCACCCCACACTGCACAATATAGCTTCGTTTCCACGCCTTGTGATCATTTAACCACATATTCATTTTCACTTTTTTTTGAAATGCTCTGGGGAAGATATTTCAAAATGTACTGTACTATAATTACTATAATTATGATTCTAAGAAAATGGGCATCTAAGCGAGACTGGTAGCAATCCATCTGGTTGCAGTGTATTCACAGCACGTTTAAAGCTGCTGAACCATTGAGATAAAGGCAATGCCTTTTCTACGCTGCAAGTTTACCCAGCTAGAAAAAAGGGTGGCAACCTGGCACGAAAGTAAAATGCATTGTCAGGAGTGCTTGCTCTATCAGAATAAGGAAATAAGCCCTATGAAATTTGCTCGTCCCAAGGGACCAAGCGTCACTAGTATTTCACCAAGTTGGAATTGAAATAAATAATGCGACAGCAGGGGAGAATGTCCTAAAGTTGCTACAGATACGTTGAGACGGATATCTCTCGTTGTCCTGAAGTTCTAGCCTCAGCCCAGGGTCTATATGTCACTTTCCGCCTCGTTGTTGAGATCAAATGGTGTGAACTTGACGCCCTGACCATCATAGAACTTGTTTTGGAACTCGACCCTGCAATGAACACATACATACCCATGTGAACTCAGATGATGAGCCAAGGGTCACACATGTGTGCACCCAGAACACCGGAAATGAACACACGCGCGTGTAAATATACAGACAGAGAACCAGATAGAGAGTCCGAGGAGAGAGATAGAGAAAGTCAGATAGCGAGAGTCAGATAGAAAGATTGAGACAGAGAGATTGAGACAGAAACAGAGATAGACAAAGGGTGGTCCTCTGCTACCAGTGGGCGGGTGTAGGTGGGTGACGGTTTAGAAGATGGTTAACTTTCAAACTCTCACTAGCGTCAAGTATCTTCATGCATGAAGAGAAGTACAGTACAGTGTACCAGGTATTTACATGATCTGTAGGACCGGGTACTGTAATTTCACAAATTTTCGGTATACTTTTATTTTCGGTGCGTCTGTTTCATACCTAAAATTTCAATACACCGAACAAACACTATCACACATAATCCAATAGGGAACTGCTTCTCTGTACCGAAAATTTCTGTTCACCTAACCTAGCCTGTTGCCCTCATACCGAAAATATTGAGCACCGAAAATTTCTGAAATTAGAGTACCCCATGATCTGTATGAGAACACGGATACTACTAGTGCTAGCAGTTATGGCAATTGTTGAATCAGTTGTTCGGATTTGCAGCATTGAGCGTCCTGAGGGGTTATAATCTTTTCTTGGTCGTGGCATTCCCTGACTGAGCACACTTCCATATCAATAGTGACGGTTCATTTTCGTCCGGAAATACCGGGTACCACATGGTCTGTATGAGAACACGAGAGACGTAGTGATGAACATGTGCCGTTCCTTACCAGTGCAGACGCAGTGCGTGCAGGAAAGCCGAGAGTCCCTCCATGATCAGGAGAATGTTGATCGTCAGAACTGGAGAAACAGCACAGCAAGGGAAGGAGAGCTTAATATCAGTGATGAACTGAAGAGAGATCATCACAAGGCAAGGATAGCTTTGTATTATTGATGCTACGCAATTGTTTCACCTAGCGGATGTGCTCACAGAGGGACGGACTCTCTTGCACACTTTCTTCGACGACAAAGGTAGTGCTGCAGCAGTACTGTACCGTGGAAATGTTCATGTCTTGTCCAAAGCACTCGTACTCTGGTACACTGTAGACCAATGCGTGTTTACCTCATGACAATGCAGTGAATGGTGCGGCACGCCATTGTGTGTGTGTGTAGTGCTCTTCTGAGTGTAAAGGCATTCCAAGCTAGCCTCCCAGGAATTGACTTGCAGGGGGATACGGACACGGTATTGCTCTACAACTGGTTAATTTATTTTTATTTATTAAACTCGATCTCGTAGCATGTGCACGCAGCGCTAATGTGGGGAGCAACCCCAGAGATGAGGGCGATACCCAGCCATGGCAAAAGGACAAGAGAAAAAAAAGAAAAGAGTAATACTCTGCTGCTTGTGGTCCTCAAGAAATGAGCGGACAGTGGAGCAGCGACGTACCTGCCCAGATGGCGAACACGACGAAGATGGCGACGATCTGAAGCGGGCTGGTCATCGCGTTCAGACCAATGCGAAACATCATAGCCCACAAGACTTCAGACAGCTCTGCTCGCACAGGAGAAGAGAGGAAGGCAATCAGAACGAAACACATCTGACCAGGGAACTATGTGTCAGCACAGGGACAGTGGTGCAGCTAGTTACATCATTCCAGTACTTTCTGTTTCAGTAGCATACTGCGCTTTTGGAGATTGAGTTCGCACTATACATGTATCTTCAATGGCATGGTACCAGGTTGACGATCTACGTGTATTTCGTGATGCTGGGTCAGTAAATCAAACAAAACAGACAAGTCTGTTAGTAGTACATCGTTCTATTGTGAAAATGACGCAATATGGGTTACGATTCAGAAAGGTTCTGACATTTTGACAGAAGAGTGTCTATGATAAAGTTACTGGTGGTCATTGACTCTCTGGCTTACCAGCGTGAGCCAAGCTCAGAGCCCAGAGACGCAGGTAAGACGCTGTGTTGGAGATGCAGCCCAGGCAGAACTCGATCGTGTGGATACCCTGGTGTACAAGGATGTCACCAATATTGAACTGGACAGAGGAGAAACACGGAAACACGGCTCACAAAATATCGACAGAGTTGCTGTGAAGACTGTGCCTGCTCAACACGGAAGCACCATAGTTACATTGTCAATGCCGCCCATCTTTGCTATCTGCTGTAATGTGCAGTGCCTGGCATGTTCAAGCTGGCATGCATGCCTGTGCTTCTCAGTGATGTGGCCTAAACAAGGAGATTGCTATGCATATACGCTACTGGGCATCGTCACAGCATATCAGTTGTTAATATTGGAACATGTTTTGTGCAAGTTGTCCTGCAGTAGCTTGGCGACCAGCACACCAATCAGTTCAATACAAGTACTACCACTTACCTCTTCCTCATCTCCGTGACCACCTGCGGCTGACTCTGGCTCATCAGACCTGCCATTCTCCAGGCCCATGACCGCTGCAGAGGCATCGCGGTCGTCTTCGTCTTCGTTGACAACCAGATGCTCCGTGTCATCGCCTGTTGGCCGGATCACTGCCGTTGCCAGCATTCCGTAGCGCTTCTGCGGGGACAATGATCACAACATGGCACATGCAGCGTGGCTCGGTGTGTGACGTAGTGTGACTGTGCACTTTGAGTACTGTCGAGACTCGCCAGCGTAGAGCTGCTGCTCTGGCTACCCTGCACTGTGGCGGCACGGAGACGTCGCAGGTGAGGTGGCATGACAGTGCAGACTTCACCACTGCGTTGCCCACGGCTACCTTTGCTTGCTACTTCTATCCTTGCTCGATATACTTCATTCTATACGTGTGTGACGTTGTGTCATAATATTACTTCATGAAACCATGAAACCTGCCCTCTGAGAGTGCCTTCTGGACTGTTTAGCCAGAGTAGCTAACATTGGTCTTGTATTTGTGCGCAGCTTGTTTTCTTGCTATCATCATTCACTCTATTCCCATCACAATTCAGTACTATCGCACACACAGGTATGGCAGAAAATCATCTACAAGCACAGGGGCGTAGCAGCCAGTACGGCTTTTCCCGGACCACTTTTTCGCCCAGAAGAGCTCAGAGTGCAGGATTTTGCACCCTAATTTCAAAATTTTCCGCGGGAGAACCCCCCCCCCCCCACCGGACCACCTCCAACGGCGGTGCTACGCGCCTGAGTACTTACGGATTTCTTGTTGCGCATGTAAAGGATGATGGGCTTCATCATCAGCATCCATGGCACGCACAGTACGGCTATCACCACCAAGATCGACTGGATTCCGGCCTACATTGTAGTTTGACACACAGAGCAGTTGAACACAGGCGGTGAGTGCCGTGCGAATCAGTGGCCATCGTACGGCGGGTTACACACGTCTCATTGTGCTGTTCAGCCGCCCTGAGACCTGAGAGTGCCTGCTGCAGTCGCCCGAGGGCCAAGTGAGTGCTATGCATGGAAGCGTAATTCCTTTTCGCACAGCAAGGCTCAAGCGGGGCTGGTGTAATCTTGTCTCTTACCTGTCCAGCAAAGAATTCGTTTTCCTTCTCGACATTTCCGAACGACAGGAACATGTTGATAAGCGTGATGAGCAGACTGGGTGGCTGTAAACATACATCCCATACATGCCATACACACATAATCATCACATAATCACATAATGCCAAACACACATAATCATCACCAGCAGAAATTGAGTCCGACTGGCCAACGGAATAGATACAGTCATCATGTACGCATGCAAACATACAAACATGGACACCAGGACTGGGTGTTAGTACCCGGGACTGGGTGTTAGTACCCGGGCACTGTGACACTGTACCAGCAGTACCTGAAGATCACTTAAAAACTACAATTACATGCAAATGCACGCACATACCTGCCCCCCCCCCCCACACACACACGCACACATAATAATTATATAGTCAACACAAAGGATATTGTGCATACAGCGGAATGCTCTCCGCCAACTTACCCCGGCCATCCCTGCATTGAAAGTCGTGTCCACTAAGATCCACTTGAAGAAGATCATGAAGGTCAGATAACCGAATATGCCACCCAAGAACAGAACCTGCATGGACAATCATGAGAGGAGGGAGTGTGAATGACACTGAATGTGTGCATGCATGTAGTAAGCTAGGAACACCTGCCTTTTGCGACCACCTGTCTTTAGTGACCACCTGTGTTTAGAGACCAGTCATCTCAGACCCTGCACCAGCAGCACACATTCAGTCCTCTCTAGACACACCACCCTGCTTTTCTGTGCATCATGCCTAACCACGCTACATTTGCCTGCGGGTTTGTAACATGTAGTTCACTCTTGCTCTTCATTCCTCAACAGAGCCGGTGTCTTATTGCTGCTGGCTGGGCGGCAGCATTTTTCTTTCCCACCCTCCAGCGCTTGCTTGTTTGGAGTTGCAACATGGTTTTCAGGAAGACTAGGGTTCTATCCAATGGTAGGTGCCCTACTCTGATAGCGCATCACCCTGCTCAAATTTCGATTTTTGTGGTTTTCAGTTCACAGAACGAAAATGCGGCCTCAACTCGATCGTTCCGGGTGCTTGCTACACCCGTACGTTTCATTTTGTGTGACAAGGCAATAGTGGAACATGGCAAAAAAATGGGCAAACTGTTTTTCCTGCCCCCCCCCCCCCCACCATTTTTCCTGGCTAGAACCCTGGAAGGCTGCAATGTCATGCCATGTCTGTACGAGATGGTGTCGGTACTGGTCCAAACGTTGTATCAATACTGCCTACTCGGCTTACCTCGGGTACGAACTGTGCGTAGATGTTCACCTTGCGGTTGAAGTGACTAAGAAACACAGCAACATACCAGCGCAAACAAACCGTTCATGTTCACTCTAACCGTCTACCAGGCACATAGCACACCCGTTAGCACCGTCTGTTCCAGCCAGCTGATGTTGCTCTAGCCAGTATTGTACACAGGCATACTATTGACAACTACATGTACCAGCATTCACCTCATTATCCACAATTTGTTTCATGCCTAATCCATGATCTAGTTACAACTAGTTGTGAGTGTGTGCAACAGTGCAGTAGATTGTAAGGTCATGCAGTCCAAACGTGTACAGTGTTATGCACGGTGCTTCATTGTGCGAGGAGAGCAAGAAATCGAGAGACAACACAAGACAGCGAGAGGCAACGCAGAAGGGAGACAGGCACATGGCAGTAGCGAAGCAAATAAGAGAGGATTGTACATTGTATGTCGCACTTACAGATGGTTGAAGACACCTAGGATAACACCAAACATCATCTGCCCCACTCCCATCACCACGGACAGCTTCATCTTGAACGAGTTGGTGAACGTCAGCTTGTTGCTGGCCAATTGCCAAATCTGCATAGCATAGGTACAGCAACATACCATAGCCACAGCAACATGGCAGAGCGGGGGGCAGGCTCACTGCACCAGTGGTTACCATTTCCTATAAGCCCATTCAAAATTAACACAACACGTTTGACGGAATTCAAAGGATGGTCTTTCACAATTTGATGTTTTGCCTCTGATGTGGAAGTTGTGGATTTTGTTCGATTATACAAAGCGGTGAGCAATGAGAAAGAAAGGGAGGTGATTGCAGAGCTAAAAGTGATCCAGAAGCAGCAAGACAATGGGCGTGGTGTTGGAGAGTGAACAGAACTCAAGGTTCATTGTCGTATCAAAAGCTGTAGAAAATCATGCATCGCACTTTGCTACAAGTGCAGATTCTGAAGACGGCATTTTTGATTTTATAAGCCAATACAAGGGATGGAGCTGAAAACGCTGAAGACAGGTTGCACATAGGGACCTGAAGACTTGTTGGGCATTCTTTGGTCACACGACTTACCGGATCTAAGCCAAACGGGTAAGGATTGTGTTTGTCGAAGTCAGTATCCACAGACAGGTCTACCGTCTCTTCTGTTTTCTCGGTGATCCTAACAAAACGCAAAGCACAAAGTTGCAAGAAGCAGATCTATGAGTATCTTGACGGTACTATTGTGTGTGTGTGTGTGTAATCATCTTCAGTCCTATGAAGCCGAAAGTGTGTGTCGGCTGAAGATTATAGACATGTCCAGCACAATGCCCACACCCTAGACAGTATGACCCGCTCTTGTCCTTGAGCTGTGTGTAGAGGAAGCTTACATACCCCACCCCTCTCAGCATACTCACTTGAGCTGTGTGTAGAGGAAGCGTACATACCCCACCCCTCTCAGCATACTCACTCTTCGTTGATATGCCACGATGAGCCGAAGACGTTGAACGATTTGGAGAAGCAGTCGTTGTAGATGATGCCAGTGTAGATGGAGAATGCGCCCATGAGCAGAATGATGTAGCGGCCACCGAAGAATGTGCCTGTGATCTGCAGTGGTGGTACAGAAGCCAGCAAAGATCAACATGTGAGCTTCTCAAAGGAGTACAGTGCATTTCCATTTGTGATTATTTATGTCCTAGCGTTGGATTACATGAATAGTCGGCCGCACCTGTCCTGCATGCTAGTACACCAAAAGTCTATCCCTACATGCGGCGTGCAGTACAGAGAATGGTCATCATGAGTGCCGTGCTGGACGGACTGTTTGTCTCACCTCTCCGCCCTTCATGTGCGCCAGCTTCTTCTCGTTCACCACCAGGTAGAGAGCAAAGAGGGCCATGAGGAGGCCATGGCCGCAGTCACCGAACATGACAGCGAAGAGGAACGGGAACGTGATGATGGTATACGGAGCTGTGCACCAGCCAAACAACATACCAACAATTGACCAGGTTAGGAAAGGGAACACTCTGCTGTTGTGCTGTCCACCGACTGCATGCATGGCTACTGCTCATGGGGGAGCTGCATTTGCATTCTGGTCATTGGCTGTGGGGATGCGGAAAGGTCAGTATAACCGACTCGTATGTGGAAATTATATTTTGCTGAGGATTTACTGCTCAATAGTCAATTCACATGCATGCTTGCGGTGGATCCTTCCAGATCAGCCAGGCCGCGCACGCACCACATGCGTTGTCCTTCCCTCGCAGTCAGTGATTGACAGCAACAGCTAACGTTATGTACCCGGCACTTACTCGGGTTGACCTCGCGATAGGTGGCAACGCCGTACGCGTCCACAATGTTCTGGAAGGCGGCCGTGAACTTGTTGACTTTGTTGTACGTGGGCGGTTTCAGCTTGGTCTCCATGCGATTCAAGATGGACGGCACCTGGGAGCTGCTCTTTCTCTGCAGAAGTAGGGGAGAAAGTGATGTCACAATGAAGTCATGAAGTCATGTGACATTGCAAAATCATGCATAGGATAGTCTTGAACAGCAAAGCTAGTACCTATTTTAAAATTAGTCTCCATAATTGTGCGTCGTTTCAAAGTTAGAACTTCGGCCAGGTTTTGCACAATTTGGCCGGGTTTGCTGTACATCCAGCAATAGCATGATCACTTACATTCACTGCCGCAGTTTCACTCAAAGACAGAAATGATGTGCTGTCATCGGGCGGATGCATGCTATAATGTTGTTCTCTTGCTTTATTCCAAACAACAACTAACTCGGAGCTCCGGAAAGCTCTGTAACATTTATGCCAACAGAATGTAATGGTGTGCGTGCATGGCTACAGTGTTGGTGTGTACCGACTGTCAGCACAGGCGTGGGAAGCGGCATATATAAATGGATAGGAGTACAAACAGTGCTGCGTGTATACAGTCATGTGTGTGGCAGTCCACACATGTGTGGTCAGTGGAGTGCCTGTAGCCTCACCAGCACTGCTACTATCCTTGACTGTGGCGACCACCATTCAATGTCTCGTCCTCCTCTAACCGTACCCCAACTCTCTCTCTCTCTCTCAGCTCTCTTTTTATCTGTCTTTTCTTACTCTTTTTTCTTTGTCAGCTTTCCTGGTGGTTATGTGCTTTTCAAGTAAATAAAAAATGTATATGTGAACACTACACATGTGTAGCACGGAAGATATGCAAAATTCTTGCATGAAATATGTGTGCCGAACAGCAAGGCATACTGATGCACGTGAGCCAGTAGAATCGATGCAGTACGGCCACTCTAACACTCACCTGACCACGTTGCAGTGCTGCCTGGATCTCGTCCAGCTGATCGACGGGGCACCAGCACTCGGCGATGAGACACTTGGAGGTCAGGTCTACATTGCACATGTTCATGGTGTGGTAGATACCCTTGCTCTTGTGTGCCTGTTCACGCACGCACCCACACACCCACACACACACACACACACACACACACACACACACACACACACACACACACACACACACACACACACACACACACACACACACACACATACACACACACACACACACATACACACACACATACACACATACACACATACATACATGCATGCATGCACACACACACACACATACACAGAGACATACACACAGGCATACACACAGGCATACACACACGCACGCACATACATACACACACGCACACACACACAGACATACACACATGCATGCACACACACGCACACAGACACAGACATACACACATACGCGCACACACACGCGCGCGCGCACACACACACACACACATGTCTCATTGCAAATATCATGAGTAAGACCAACACAGCTCGTGAAAACCGTTGCATCGCGGGCACTGCAACCAGTTGCCCCACTGGGTCGGGCACTCAACGTCCGCTGGATCATTGCCATGCTGTAAAGTTGCTCAATACATGGGGCACGCCCAAATTGCACAAATGTACTACACTGACACTATATGTGTACTACTATGTAATACATGCACACTATCAATAATTTGCTGTGTTGCTAAGCGTGTGAAGAGAGCTATCAGTGCAGAAACCTGAGAGCGAAATCAATCACCGAGTTGATAGTGCAATACTGCGGCAACATCGTGCCCTGCCCATGCATTCTCTCCTGCCCAAATCCAAAAATCGTCATGCCATCATCTAATTGCTGTAGCATAATGCTGTCGCAAGTGCCTGGCGTGAAGGTGTACCACAGCTGAACAGTTAGTATTCCATGCAGCTGACTACATTGTACGGGCCGCCTCACCACAACAATCCACTCCTCCAGGTGCTGCGCAATGCCCTGCAGCAGGAGCAAGCGGTGGTCCGTGGTCTGGGCCAGCACGGAGGTCAGGTCTTCGATACGCGCCCGGACGCTGGCCAGCATCTCGCGGCGCTCCGCCTGTTTGTCCGCAATGGGATACAGGGTGGCACGGAAACTAAACAGGCAACACAACAAGACCAGTTGTAAGTTCTCGTAAAACATCAACAGTTTGGCTACTGGGTGAACAGTGTAATGGCAGGTATAATAAACTAAATCCACATACAAGTCACGCAGACACATTGTGAAGAGGAGCTGAAAATGGTGGAGTTCACCTACGCTGTATTCGAAGTCTCATTAATGACCATTTGCGCCAATATCCACATAGAATGTATTGCTGATCATTCACTGTGCGCCTTTTATCAGTGAAATTTGGGTTGTCTTTTTTATTTGCTTTGGCTTTCAGTTCATGGCTTCATGCCGCTGGTTTTGTAAATAAACCCGTTCTGAAATAACAGTGTCCGTGTATCTTGTCCAGGTATCTTATAACCAGTTGCTCATGCATTTCAGAAGCAAGCGGCTGACACAAACTGTCCAAAGCCCTTACCCGTCGCAGATCTTGCGGACACGCGACGCCAGCTGTTGACCTTGCATAAAGATGATGAACACATTCTTGCGCAGTTCATCTCGCTGCACAGAGGATGCACGGAGAATGGGAGCAATTGCATGCATGCACTATGGTCAACAGAATGTCTACTAGACTACAACCCGACGGTACCAATAAAGCAATGGTTTGATTCACGGAGTCAGACGATGAGGAACAGAAATCCAGGAAAGAGACCTTCTCTGTGGCTGGTGAACCAGTACAACAAACATCCAACCTCATCTGTATTAGGCTACCTGGCAACAGAAACAGCAGTATCATGCACAGCAGGGTTCCAGCCAAGGGGGGGGGGGGGGGGTAGGGGGCGCAGCGCCCCCCCCCCCCCCTACTCATTTGTCGATTTTTGTGTTTTTCACTGTCATTCAATGAAAATGCAGTCGATAGTCACTACTAGAGGGTTCATAAAGACACATTTGTCTGGGGTGAAGTCGGGGGTTCGCCCTGTACGTTGCATTTTGCATGGCAAGACACTTTTGGAAAATGGAAAAATGGGACACGAGGGTAACTGTTTCCCATGCCCCCCCCCCTACTATTTTGACCTGGCTAGAACCCTGCACAGTATACATTTCCTTTTCTTGTTCTGGCAGGGAGAAGTAGAATATTTAGTTACTGGTAGATGCAAAGTCTCACTCCACATCATCATCATCATTGGAAGAAAGCCATGCAGTAGTTGGAGATATCCAACATCCTCAGTCTTCCGGCACTCACTGTGGTTGGGTCTTCCATGGGCTCCTCAATCTCGGCTTGTCGAATGAACACATTGCCTCGGCAAGCGCGCCAGAGCAGGCGCTCAAATGATGGTATCCTTTCCCGGTTGATAACGCCAGCAACAGACCTGCCAACAAGCGAAACAAAAATGTCACACGAAATCAGGTGGACCTGCCCCACGTGATAGTAGTGACTGATTTGATCAATCGAGATGCTTACAAAGTGCACTGCCCGCTCATGCACAGTCATATCATTATTCATGTGCGCAGATGTAAAAAATGTGTGTATCAAAGCAGTGGTGCACCTATAAAAATAGCTGTGTGGGTTTCAAGAATATTTACACACTGTATGTACAGTAGCGCTCACCGAAATCCGACCCAAAGTACATATTCGGCGCCCTCGACTAGCACGCCCTTGACGCCCTGGAAGTGGCACGAATGCGGCTGGACGTACACATGTACAAATACAATGATGTAATCGGAACTGGTCCAGGGCGCCAGCTTTGCACTTCGGGTCGGATTTCAGTGAGCGCAACTGTACATGTCCTTGTACTAACATCAACGAAGCTCCGGATGTAGATGTTGGTATTTGGGTGGAATCAATATCTTCCAGCTCTGCTAGGGGACACATAGCGGCACACGAGCAAAAATATAAACATATGTTAAATTATGTTAGTTGGCGCATACTGAGACGCCATTGCCAACATGATGAAGCCGCTGAGAATAGGGCTAACAAGCGGTGATATAGCACTCTAAGCAATGTGCTGGGAGTTGGCTCCAAACAACCAACGCATCCTGCTTACCTTATGCTTCGCAGTGCCCTTAAGTAAAGAAACCTTAACAAATGCTGTACTTCAAGTACCTTCGCACAGCAAAAGGGATACTTTTGATAGTCTTTAGCAGTTGCCGATGCTTTTTGGCGATACAGTTGGTAGCCCTATTGTGAGGAAATGGCCAGGTTTCAAATCAGATTCCACCACAGTCCACTGTATGGTTCTTGGGCCACATCCTGTTCTGTATACCGGACCGCCGGAAGCAGTTTTCAATTGATCCGGACCGTCCGGTCGTACCAAAGTCTTTCTTACTTTGTGTATAATATGGCGGGTACATGCCCTCCTCAGCAGTAAACATGTGTTGGTAGCCACAAAGTTGGTCCGGTGTTAACCGGACCGACAGGACCGGTTCCGGCGGCCTGGTATGTGTATATTGGCTGGGTCAATCAAAGACCAGAATAGGAACGATGCTACAAGTATACACAATGTGTTGTACCCACATGCATTTTAAAACTTTTACAGGCTCCACATCTGATCACCTTACCAAACTGGTCGATGTAGGCTTCTCCGGAAGTCATCACAAACTGCGCCTGTATGCCATCACAGAGAAGAACATATTTTGTACATGCTTCCTATCATACATCAGAGCCGAGAACTGCCGTCGGTCCTTCTCTCTCTCTCTCTCTCTCTCTCTCTCTCTCTCTCTATCTATCTCTCTCTCTCTCTCTCTCTCTCTCTCCCTCTCTCTCTCTCTCTCTCTCTCTCTCTCTCTCTCTCTCTCTCTCTCTCTCTCTCTCTCTCTCTCTCTCTCTCTCTCTCACACACACACACACACACACACACACACACACACACACACACACACACACAAGAGTGTGTGTACCATGGTGTCGGTGCTCAGACTTGTTTCTCAGATCAACTTCGGAGCATGCACGTGACTAGAAAACGTCATCCAACAATTCTACGTACATGTATAGTGGACACATTCAACCCTGTCACATGCATATTCCGGTGATGTAAGACACATCTCCATGAGCACAAGAACCTGGTATACTTTACAACCATCATCTTCCCCCATGGGCCGATTAGCAGCCGCTTCTCACCTCATTGTAGAACTGGCCTGTCTTCTCCAGGATGTGCTTCAGCTCCGTCAGCTCCAGGAAGTTGCAGTTCAGCCGCTCCTGGTTGGCTGTGACCTCCTTCAGCTCGTCTTCCGTCTCCTTCAGCTTCTCCTACACACATCGTTAGCAAAGCGGCAGGGATGTACGGGCCCAAGTTGATAGCAGGTATACTAGGCTACATATGTACTTATCATCCCACATACTAGCACAATTAAGCCATTGGCGTTGATCTGAGTACATCATGCATAGCAGCATGATATGCACTATTTCACCGTTCACTGCTCTTGTGTGAGTCTCTGCGCTTGTTCTAGCAATTCACTGTTGTTCATATGGCATCAATCTTCAACCGAGCTAGCTTCATGTTAATACTTCCACATGTACTCTCTGATGCCAAGGGCAGTTTTGAAGATACAGTATATAAATTCCAGCATAATCAACCAACGATAGTCAGGTAGGGTCTCCCCTCAGCGACCCGAAGTGTGCCCAATGCCCGTGTAAGGCAGAGCTTTCTACCTAGTAGAGAGAGAGAGAGGGGGGGGGGGGACTGTATTGCGACTCGGAGTTTCATGTTTTAAGTCACGATCATCAATTTGGCTGATGATCATGATTGCACATGAAACTGGGAGTCGCAATACAGCTGCTGTGCAATAAGAATTTGTCCACTTGGTCGGACGGATATCATAAAGGGCTAGTAAACACAGTAGACTCCTGACAGTTATAACGGACACCAATGTGCATGTGAACTTAGTTCTTTATTGCCGAAGTGCTCACAGTGTGTCCCTTGCCTGGCATGCGGTCTGTGACTTCACCATCGGAATGCATTCGTTTACATGCTCCCCACAGGGTACATGTTTGTTTTGTAAGAAACGTAAACGAAACGTAAACCGTTTGCTGCAGGGGTCAATTTTGTATGGGCTCAACAGGGACACGGTAAACGGTTCGCCACACCATGAACTTGAATCCATTACCTGCGAGTTTGTTGTAAGTGGAGTCGACTGTATATGCACACATAAACAAACGCTTCGTTGTTCACTAAACTTCCGATGCAATCGTTTTGCCCAGTAACTCTGAGCTATGTGGATGAGATTTAAGAAAGTCGCAACAGCTAGCTTGTCCAGAGATTGAGTAACCATACAGCTCTGCTGCATAGCCCTGAACTTGCAAATCCAGATGTAGTGAGATCTCATGCAGTAAGTGCTCACCTCTAAATCCAGCATGCGATCTGGCGGCGGAGCCTCCAGCAACCTTCCTTCTGGCAGCGGGGCAATCAGGACGTTTGCTACCTCAATCTCCTTCTTCAGATACCCTAGACATTTCACAGGGAGCGGCAGGGACAATAAGCGCCATTTTGCCAACGCGTGCAAGCCTAACTGGTAGGGACCATTCTGAGCATGGCATGGTTAAACAGGTCATGTGACTCGAGGGATATATCTGTTAAAACATCTGTGTCCGTCAAAGCGGAAAATACACAGTCGAGTGCATGTATTTAATTGCCAGACTCACTGTAGTAAACACTATGTTCAGTTTATGTACCTGCAACATGGCGTCAGCTCGAGATTTCATGCTGTCCCAAAGCATAGCTAACGGAGAGAATTTTGCACATGATTCATCATTCTAACTTAGCAGAAGCCACATTGCATTTGATGATCATGCAACATACCGACTGTGACCTGTGCTCGGTCACCTGCCAAGCAGTAACATTGAGGGTTCACATTAGGGAGTAGTAAAATTATAAAATATTAGTACTCCCTAGTTCACACACAGCTGCCCATACCATAGTCATAGACCAAGTAGACCTACTGTGAAGTGTGAGCTGGCGGCAGTCTACTAAGTATTCCAAGGCAGACCTCCTTCTGCGAGGACATCTACTATAAATGGCGTGTGAATTCGCCACCGGTACAACTGCGCCACGTGTAGTTTTGCCGGCGACTGATTAGCGGTGCCGGCGTGTAATTTGGCCCAATTTTGATCAAATTGGATCAGCACTTGATAGCAACCTACTTGGCAGGGTTAGCAGCAACAATGTTCACAATTGGGAACCCATACACTAAAAAGTGTCGTTGTAATAATGATTATGATGATACATTGTAGCACCATCATTTCCCGTCAACAGAGGCGATGCGATTACGGTACCATCATTTGGTATGCTGTGTATGGAGTGACAGAGCGGCAATGCATTGGCGACTTGAGCTAGTGCTGCTTTGCCACGCAGCTATACTAGCAATGCTTTGTCCTGATTGGCTACTTTATAGTGCAAAATTGCTATTTCAAACCCCACTGCAAACTAGCACTGCTTGCCAATCTTTGAATTTTACAAACCTATGTGCTTTGATAGTTACAAAACTAGCTATAGCTCTGGTTTCGACACCATGACGTACTAATGCCTATGCCTATGGTCAGTATAAGGCAAAGGCGATGGCCTCATTCGGCATAAGCTGAATGGAGCGTGTGGAACGTTTGGTCGCAGAGAATGTTTCTATGCAACGGCCCAAGTGCTGCGCATTTCGCCGCATACCGGCACCGGTATCACCGAAACAAAGCAAGTCTCTTCTGTTCACTCCGATCGAATGAACGCCAAGTCAGCCGATTTCTTGACTGACACACAAGGAGCGTGCCCACTACTATTACATGACTGGATTGTACTATTAGTGGCACTACTGTCACTCTGCGGGCATGTAACGGTTGCGGTTACGTTACTAGTACTGTAGTAGTAGTACTGGCACACTGGTACATGGTGCACACCGACGGTGACACTGCGGGCACGTACTTACTCAGGCGTCTCTCCATCTCGTCGCATCGTCGCACTTCGTTCACATATCGACGCTGGAACTGATTCACATCGGGATTGAGCTGAAGGAAAAAAGTGACAGGAAACAAAGAAGACCACGGAGAGCTTCTAAGCACCATGCTTGGACAGCGCATGGCAAAACTAATAACTATTACTTACTTCAAGAAGTCAGGGAGGACGTTACCAAAGCGAAACTGTTCCCTTGCGCGACAAGTACATGATTGTAATCTATACCCAAGTACCCTTCCGTAACCCCATGATGCCTCACACTCAAAGGTCACAGGTACTAGGTGGCCATATTGATTAGCCATCCAAGGTACACACACACACACACGTACACACAAGCGTATTTACGCGTTTAGCGAAAGACCAAGGTAAGATTCCTAGCCAAGACTTACATCTCTGAACTGGGCCAAGCCCTGGCCAACGTCACGTCACGGAGTTGTCAAAGGGGCGAGCGGAAGCAGGCACAACAGTTATCACGAGCACACGCGCACGCACACGCACAAGAAAACACAGAAGAGAAGCAATGGTGGATGAGAAGGGAGCAGAAGACGCCCGAGCCGTCGAACCAGCTTCTCGTCTGAGCGAAGACTGGGCGAGTGTATGTCATCGATGACCGCACTATATCTACACGGCACACAACTCTCCCAATATACTCGTACCAATTCTCCCATCTCGCTGATGGAACGGTAGGCGGCATCCGACTGCAGATACAGTTGGGCCAACGTCATCTCCTCCGAGCGGAAGAGAGACCCCATCTTGCTCGTTGGTGTCGCCTCCGATCAACAGGCAAGCGGTCAAGCTTTCGTTTGGAATGGGGATATCTGTGGCAACACTAGTTGGCAAAGACGAAGGACAGGGTAGCGACGCAGAAGGAGTAGATCTATGCTGCCTGCGCAAGCTATCCACAATACCACAGCACAGGCGAGCGAAGACTAGCAAGTAGATCTAGTCTACATTGTAATCTATAAAAGTATAAGAATAGCTATATAGACTGTTCACTGTAGTGTAGACCTACATGTGCGCGGATTCGACCTTCACAACCGATCGCTCTGATCTGAGTTATGCAGGGTGCAGCGAGCATGCGCCTTACTTGACTCAACGCTCCAATGGGCACATATGCACACGAGAGCAGCAGCCATGCCACTTGCACAACGAAGACCAAGACCAAGTCAAGCGTAGTCTACCCAGCAGCGGCCCAGCTGGCCAGGTCGAACCTCTACTGACTGTAGACTCGTAGTGTAGTAGTAGAGATGTCACTTCGCCAGGGAATCGTAGACAGTAGAGTCTAGGCCTTGACAAATTATGCTAGCATAATTTTTCGCATAATTCCTACCAAAATCGAATAATCGCATAATTCGAGGCAAATTGCATACGAATCGCATAAAATTGGAATAATCCGCCTGTTCGCATCAAATTCCATACAGTTGTACATGTTCTACAAGTACAAGTAGATGCACCAGAGAGGTGTAGGTTTACGACTCCCTTGATAACATGTCCAGTCCACTTGTAGGTCGGACGGTGCGTTGACCCCGTTGAACTTTTGCTACTACAGCACAACGCCCTCTACAAAACATTCACCTGTTATTTTGCACAGAACCATCATACATGTACATGTATACATTAGCAGCATATGTGAGCATAATGCGGCATAATATTATGATAACTTTTAGCATAAAAATAGCATAATTCTGCAATTTTTCCAGCAATGCGAAAAGCATAATTTCACGAAAATATTAGCATAATCTGTCAAGGCCTAGTAGAGTCTAGTGGTTTTGGTATAACAATAATATGATTGATATTAGTACTATTAGATATTTCATGCTGTCACTGAACCAACAACATTATAATTGTAGTTTAAACCATGACCGACCCGCATGGCGAGATCTATGCATGAAGATCTGTGCATCGTGATATTCCGACAGGTCCTGAAACAGTCAAACTCAGGAAATAGCACTATTATTATCACTCAGGCTGCAATATTCAATGACATAATTAAAGACATATTCATAAATGACATATCTTCAATACCCATGAGCTACATTGTATATGATAATTATATCATTGTATCATCGTTCTAGCTCAATTTCTTTCCCCTGTCATAGTCCTGTTTATCATGTTCAGCATAAGCGAAGTTGTGGATCATGCTTGCATGGTTGACTCCAACGCGTACATGCAAGTAATAATAATAATAATAATAATTAAACTTACAAATAAAGCCTTGATTGAAAGGTTACATGTTGGACCACTGACAACACAGTGCGTCCTCCACCTTGTAACAAAGTACTATTAGTTACATGCTGTCAGTGCAGTGTCAATGACAATGGTCCAACCTAGCCCTTGGCGGATTATGCCGGCATAATATTTGGCATAATCTTGGGATTTCGTCAAAACATTATGCTCCGGCATAATATACGGATTCCAACGTGTAAGGTCGGCATAATCTTTCGGTTTAGACAAAATTATGCTTAGGGGCATAAGGGACCATCGCAAAAGTTCGCAGAAGCCCCTGAAACGAAGAGCATACGTTTGGGGGGGGGGGAGGGAGTCGGTGTCGAAAATCGCAAACCGGGCTTCAATTCAAAAAAGTATTGACGACATGTAGGAGCTGATATAGATTAGCATGCTCAAAGGATACAACTGCATAGCTCTAGCTGTTCTCGTTCTTAGATCACCCACTGCAAGGTGATATCATCGTTGCATTTATAAAGTGCTGTATATTGTTACACACTGATACAACAATGCTTGTGTAGTGTATTATAATAATTATTATGTGTGAGCATCCAAGTGAAATAATGAAGCCCATATTGTGACTGTCGTTTCGTTTGAGGGGGGAGGGAGGGGGGTCAGGCCCGAAACTAACGGTCTTCGTTTCGGGGGCTTCTGCGAACTTTTGCGATGGTCCCTAATACAGCTTTGTCAAAAAGCCTGCAGATGTTTTTTTAATAGAGAGGTTAAGATGCACGTTATTTCCGACGTGACGCGCAATTTCACGTCAAATTTGGCGTAAAACTCCAAATTTCGACGTGAGCAGCAGGTCGCTCGCATTGATTTTTCGACGTTGATTTTTCGACGTGCGAGCAAATAACGCGAGCTGAACTTTCGCGTCACGTCGGAAATAACGTGCATCTTAACCTCTCAATTACCCCAGTTATTATTATTATTATTATTATTATTATTTAAATTTTGAATAGGGCAATCCCCACAGGCCTAAGGCCTTTTTACAGGGTACCCTATGTGGTCACGTATAGATTTGCGGAATAGTGAAAGCGAGGAGCAAGAGCGAATGTCAGCTGGAAGAGAATTCCAGCGGTCAGAAGCCAGAAAGCTCAAAGCGAATAAGCCATAACGAGTGCGTGCTTTAGGCAGAGCAAGTGAATCTATGGACTGGGAACGTGTATGGGCAGCTGTGCGTGTTGTGGCAGAACGAAGGCAGAAGCAATCAGAGAGCAGAGTGCTACACATGCCACGTATGGCCCGAAAGACAAGAATATACAGTTTAAGCTGATAGCGCAGTGCAATAGGAGCAAGGCCATATCTGGTGTGTAAGACTGAAACATCATAGTGCCAAGGGAAACCAAAAACAATCCTAACAGCGCGGTTAGCAATACGAGCTAGTCTATCATGTTGTGTGGTGTGAAGGCAGTGTACAAACGCATTAGAACCATACTCAAGGTGTGCTTGAATAAATGAGCAGTAGAAGGTCTTTCTCGCAGCCGGTGTCAGATTGTCCCTGATCTTCCGGAACATGGCAAGTTTTGTTCCGACCTTTTTCTCAACTTCAGTGACATATGAGGAGAATGATAGATGTTCGTCAATGGTGAGGCCAAGATACTTCACCGTTGGTGTTGGGGATATGAGGACATCGCCGAGCCGAAGGCAGATGTTAGGAGGAACACATTTTGTTTTTTGTCTTATGATGATAAATTGAGTCTTGGAGTTATTAAGATTGAGACCTCGGTCACGTAGGTACTCTCTGATGACAGATATGTCAGCAGAGAGATCATCAGTGAGTTTCTGCAAGTTCGTGCCTGCCTTATACATAGACACGTCGGCTGCAAATTGCCGAACCTTGCTCGTGATGGTACATGATGGCAGAGCTCGGACAGATAGGTTAAAGAGGGCAGGACCCAATGTTGACCCTTGAGGTACACCTCTTGTAGGTGTGTACTGTTCACCTTCCTGATACTTTGTGACTACTCGTTGGCGACGGTCACATAGGAAACTAGCTATCCATTGCAGTGCAGTACCACCGACACCAATAGAGAAGAGTTCTTGTAGAAGGGAGGCGTGATTGACTGTGTCAAATGCTTTGCTGAGATCGAGAAAAGCAGCGACAACAAATTGGCCCTTGTCTAGACATGCTTGCCAGTCGTTTGTTGTCGTGGCTAAAAGATCTTCGCAGGAATGCTGCTTGCGGTAGGCGAACTGTTCATTCGGCAACGCGTTCGGAAATGATTCACCTTGTATGTGCGACATGATCTGCTCATACGCGCACCTCTCCAGCAGCTTGGAAGCGATCGGGAGGAGGGAAATAGGTCGATAATTACTGGGATCAGATGAACTCCCGCGCTTGTGAATTGGACGAACGTTGGCAATCTTGTATAAAGAGGGAAAAATACCTGATCTGAAAGAGATGGTGAAGAGCTGGGCAAGAGAGGGAGCGATTTGTTTCTGGAGGAGTTTGTAGATGGACGGAGGTATTTTATCTGGACCACTTGCTTTGTGGCTGTCAAGGCGTTTCAAATGGGACACTATGGTTGCTGCTGACACCGGTTTAAACTCAGTGAGGGACGGCTCTGGCATTGGTCCGATCGGTAGTTCGATACCTGTGCCTGATCGTGAGGGTGCACTCGAAGCGCGCTGTGGAGCGGTCGGTGATACGTTGAGGTGTCCAAAGGTCACGGTGCTAGCTGCACCTGCAGGTGTTGCTGGGGCAGGTGCAGGGGCTCGAGGTGAGACTATCCTGGCGAACGTTGCTGAAATGTCTTTGACTGAGGCATGGGGCTCATGGTACACAGTTGTTCTCCCAAGCAAGGAGTTGATTGTTTTCCACTGTAGCCTTGGGTTGCGATTGTTTCGAGTCAGTTCATTTTGGAAATACGCAGCTTTCTTTCTTCGCATGAGGAGTTTACTTTCGCGCCTTAGAGCACGGAAAGCCTGAGTTAGACGTTGATCATCCGGTCTCTGTATCATTTTCCTATGTGCTCTTTTCCGGCGATAGAGTAATTGCCTTAGTTCACCGTCCACCCAAGGAGAAGGTTTGTATCGTGGTGACGTGGTGATGGTCGTGGTCGGACAATGCTTGTCAAGGGTGTCAGCTATTGAGGTTTGGAATAGGGCAATGTGCTCGTTTAGAGTGATCTCAGATGGCGAAGTGTTGTTATTATGGAGAGCAGTCAAACTGGAGCTAATGTCGTCTTGGAATTGTTGAATGTTTATCGCCCGAACTGGAGGCTTACGAATAGTAATGCGTTCTTCTTTGAATGTTCGTAGCATGGTAGATAGCTCGAGAATGACAAGTTGGTGGTCAGATACGTCGCATGGTTGAACGGAGCATGTGATGGAATTGACATTGTTTCCACGCGGCTGTGAGTTTGGCAACTGAGCAAGCAGGTTAGGTACTACAGTCCGTTTCAAAAAGATTTACAACCCTGGCGATCGCCCGCGGAGTTTGGCGTCTTACCAAGAGTCCATGGGTTATGGACTCTTGGTCTTACCGTATGAGCACTCGAGCGCTGCCTGGAAAAACTCACTGTGAACTCGAAGAAATATTCCGCGCGAAAGCAGGAAAAATGACAACTCACTCACGTTGACACAGTCATGGACGTACGTCTGGTTTGCAACAAACGAGTTCTTCCTCGTATCGATAATGGAGTCAGAGAGGACATGTCGAAACGAAAGTGTTGACGAGCGGCATGGGTCCCAATTCGTTTTGTGACCAAAATAGTTTCTTTGAGCTGCGATGCAATTTACTCACCGTGTGACGAAAACGACATCGACACGGACTCATTCCCAAGGCCATGACTTGGCAAAGCTATCCGTGTGACTTCGACGACATTTTGAGAAAAACAGACACTTGTGAACGCTGATAGAAGACGGCGTTGACTGCTAAATTCAAATAAATTGGCGATCTTGAAATACTAAAAATATAATCTCAAAAAGCTACAGCGCGATGACTTCCATATTCACTCACACCATTGCAGTGTTGTGGGTGTGTTCATGGCGTGAGCCAGTCAAGTGTCAGTCAGTTCGGCAGGAAGCGCGACCTCCAACAACAAGTCGTTTGGTGCAGACATCTTCTTTGTCTTGTACCAGCCCGGATCACCAAAGCAATGAAAAAAAGTTTGACTTGAGGATAGATTGGGATTTGAACTCACAACTTCATGGTCAGCAGACAGCATTCATAACCACAAGGCCAAAAAGGAAAGGATAAATCGTGGGTTTTGATAAAAAATCGATACTGGCTTCCTGGGCAAATTGTAAACCATGGGAAAAGGCCGGAAACCTGGCCGAAATTCTAACTCCTTAACGGTTGGTCCAATTGTTCCGAAACCTTCACAGAACAATTTGCCGTGTCCTAACAAGCCATTCTATGTACTTTGTT
Source organism: Sycon ciliatum (assembly GCF_964019385.1). NCBI lineage: Eukaryota > Metazoa > Porifera > Calcarea > Leucosolenida > Sycettidae > Sycon > Sycon ciliatum. The sequence continues at coordinate 28,216,823 of NC_088646.1, forward strand.
GTCCAAATTTCCCTTATCTTCATACTTTTTAAGACCCAAACCTGATTGTAAATCTTTTTGAAACAGACTATAATGCGAGATCAATGGTGGAGTTGCTCGGCATCCTCGTGGGGGCGAGTACCACATTTCGTAAACTGTTATCGCTGCAGAAGGTTTGGAGGTGGGTGTAGTGTGGGTGATTGTGGTTCTGAACATTGACATTGAAATCACCAATGACTATCGTGTGCGATTTTGCTGCTGTGGATCCTGAGATGTTGTCCACTGTATCAGTCAGTTTCTGCCAGAATATGACAGGCGTGGACGGCGATCTGTATGCAGCAATAATGTTTAGTGTGATTTCTTGAAGACGTACATGTATCGACACTGCTTCTATATCGTTCGTGATCCCTATTCGATTGTGCTGCAGTCCATCACGGACATAGATGCATACTCCTCCCCCAGTCTTGTCTTGTCGGTCTCGCCGATAAATGCTATAGCCACGGAGGTGTACGGAGTTGTTAGGCACAGTGTTGGTCAACCAAGTCTCCGTTATGGCTAGAATATCTACTTTATGGTGATGCATTAGGTAATGAACTTCATTTAATTTGTGAAAAAGACTACATACATTGATATGAGCAATACTTAGCTTTGAGGTTATTATTGGCGTTGCTGGGGATGCCCGGGCTGAGTCCTATTGGGAAGTATTGAGCATACGGGCAATGTCCTCTGTGGATAGAGGTTTTCCGCTGTGCATGATAACATCTCGGGGCAGGTGGCACTGAACTCCCTTGTCCCTAAGAGCTCGGAGCTTAGGGACAAGTGCTCTCCGTCGTTGTTGCTCTTGCCGGGTCAGGTCATGCTGGATGTAGACTTTCTCACCGCGGTAAGTAGCTTGTTACGACTCCTTGTCATAGCCCTTGGCGGATTATGCCGGCATAATATTTGGCATAATCTTGGGATTTCGTCAAAAAATTATGCTCCGGCATAATATACGAATTCCAACGTGTAAGGTCGGCATAATCTTTCGGTTTAGACAAAAATTATGCTTACCGTAATTCCGCGCATATACGCCCATGAAATAATGCAGTTTGGGGATAAAATTTAATATCCAGTAAAACATGTTCGTTTTTTAGCCCCTGGGCAAATATTCGAATTTTCAAGGTTCACGAAAAAGTACAAGTCCGTGGCCATAGCTATATAGAGAGTCTACCATACTCTACTGGTAAACTGCACTGACCTGCTGTACCTTGGCAGGAAGAGTCCATATTGTGAAAAATTCTTGTTGATACGCGAATTGCATTTGTGTCTGTTTATTAGCCCATGGGCTTATAAACGGAGGTGGGCTTATATCCAGATATAGGCCCGTGGGCTTATATGCGCGGAATTACGGTAGGGCATAGCCGTGTGTGTATGCGTGGTTTCTCAATCCTCTATGTACAGCGTGAATACATAGTGGAACCGAGCATAATTCAGCATAATTCAGCATATTTGTTGGCAGAATTGTGGCATAATCAAAAGCATAATTTGACGATTTGCCGAGCATAGTCCGCCAATGGCTAGTCCAACCTACTGGTTTGTATGACTCCCTGGTCTTGGCGCTACAACTTAGTACAAGCACAAACTATTAAACCACTTTGTCAAAGCAACAGGGAGTGCTCTATACTTGTGAGGTGTTTGTCGGTCAGTTCACTGCCATCAAGCATCAGGTCCATCACCTCGTCTCGGCTTCCACAGCACTGCCTTAGTGCCCGTGGCCGAAGCCCGACGGTAGCTGACCGTTCCTGTAATTGCTAGTACAGTATAGCAGTAGAGGCTGACTAAAGTCAAGATCTCGTGTCCAGTAGATCTACCAAAGCCAAAGGTGATGACCCTGGGGGATGGGCCGCTGGTGCACATGGTGATAGTCGCACAAAACTGTGACAAAAGTAAAAAAAACAAAAGCCAGTAGAAGCAGGGAGGAGTCCAGTATTTTTCTACTCCCTGTGTCGTCACCACAATGTAGCCATGCAAGATAGCAATGGCAAGGTTATAACCTGGATCAAGGGTTCATAATCCCCAGGTTATGAACTCTTGCCTGAATGCATGATTGGAAGTTGCAGCCAAACGTTGATAAAACGACAGCTATGTACATTTCCCCTTCTCCCCCTTCCCTGCCACTTTGTTTTCCTTCTTCAAGTTTTGCTATTCGTATTGTTGAAGAGCACAAGTATCTTGGCGTTGTTATTGACTTTAAATTGTCGTGGTCACCCCATGTGCAGTACCGGTATGTCTGCAAGCGCACAAGCTCCATCCTTGGGGCTCTTCAAGCCCACTGTAGATATCTTCCTCTTTCTTGCAAACGCTTGGTTTATCGTTGCTATATATTGCCCTTACTTGACTACTGTGAGCCTGTGATATTGCTTGGTCTGGTATAACTACTACTGTATTGAACAAGCTAGAAACCCATAACCGCATGCTCCTTAAAATCTTATTTAGCAAAGATCGTCGCTTTCCCTCCGCTAGCCTTCACGAAATTGCCAAGATCAGTCCCCTTTCCACTCGACATAAGTACCACCTCTATATAATACCCTTGCATATGCAGGCTTATAATTGGTTCTCCGAAACACGGAATACCCGGAACTCATTCAGTCTCCCACGCGCTGCCTCCACCCTATTCACTAGATCCCCGATCTTTGCTGGCTATCATCCTGCGTTGGTAATGTTGCCCAAAACACATACTATGTGTTTTGGGCAACATTACCAACGCAGGCCAAGACCAGCACGTCGATGGATAATTTTGTTGCTAAAATCTCTGCTCAATTATAGGTTTCATGTATTTGCATGACATCCTGCTGGTTTGTCTCCTCCTTTGCCTTTTATTTGTATTCTTTTATCTGTTTTGTTTATTTATTTTCTATTTATTCATTTCACCTTCCCGTGGCCAGAGAATATAGGCCAATATGGAGGGAGGGGGAGGGGGGGGGGCGGTAGCCAGCCATGGCAGTAAACAAAAACAAAGCAAAAATAAATAAATATTACACATTACTGGAGGCAAAGAGAAACAAATCTGGATGAAGAATTAGCAGTTATTAGAACACGAGCTTCATGTTGGCCTTGAAATCCTTTAGCGTACAAGACGATTTTACTGATATGCAGGGCCAGCCAGAGAGAATAGGCAGCGAAAAACGGAGATCTGGTATAAGCTGATGTTCGGGCTTAGGTAAAGTGCAGGGATTGCGCGTAGGACGAGTGGGAAGAAACTAGGGCCAGTTATATTTACGCAAGTGTGGCGGGGCTTTGTCAAGACGAATAGAATGAACAACAATAATACACAGTTTTCGATCCGCTTGACTAGAGATAGGGAAGGTGTTAAACATATCATACAGCTCGGCAGAAGGAAAGTATGATGGTTTGCGGAAAAGGACTTTGAGTATCCTCTTATTGTGGACTTCCAGGGTACTCAGTAGTAACGATTTACTTAGTAGGGATGACCAGGCGGTTGAGCAATAGAGAAAAATGGGGAGAATTATAGCAATGATAAAAAAGGCGAATGCATTCAAGCGGTAGGTGGGAGCAGTGAGACACGAGGTAGCCAACAGCTTTACTGACTTTGCTACAGATATAGTCGACATGTCTACTAAACGATAAGTTTGAGTCAATGACCAAACCAAGATGCTTGTGTTGTTTTACCACTGTGAGGTCTGTGAGGGATCCGGGAAGAGTGAATGCATAGGTTGACTCTGAGTTCGGCAGGAATAATCTCAGTCTTGGCGATATTAGGTCTTTAAGGAGGCTCCGAACAGTTGCGCAGCGCAGTGTAAAAAGGGCACCTCGAGAATCTGTTTTTTTGCCGCGAGATTCAAAAAATATCGTGTTCCATGCGGAAACAAGCTGTTGTTCAGAAAGAAGTTTTTGATTCTCTGTGCTCGCAGTTGTTCCAGGATGTACTTGTTCTACTCGTTGCAGTGTTTCTGTAGCCGTGGCAGTTTCTACGCTGGAAAGAATCACTGGCCATGGCTAATGCAAAACAAAGGCAGTTCCTGCGCTGCTTGATTTTTTCTGAAAAACTTTGCTGAAGCGGTACGCGGTGGCCACGAAGAACAAAAATAATATTTACTGACGAAGAATGATGAGAAAAGCAGGCTGAAGTCAGTGAAGACATCGATGTCGAATGTAGTGATACTAGTACTGGTATTTAGTATGGACTACCTGTGGAGCGTGAAGTGGCTGCCCACTCGCTGGTAAGTGGACCCACTTGCAGCTCCAGTCGCACGAGTGCCGTTTGAAACTTTCTGTGGATCCTTGAGTATCCTGAGCTCAGTGGACGACGCATCTCAGAGCTGCTGAACATGGGCTACTGTCCCTGTTGAAATGAGATTCGTGTCAACCACTGTACTGTACTGATGGTGTAAGGAAAACGCTCCCCAGAAGCTTGTGTTCTGAACCAGGGACGAACTTCTAAATCCTGCTCTTGTAAAAATGGGGATGTCACAACTAAGATGTGCACACTCAGGTGTGCATTGGGTAATTGTCTATGGCTGCATATTTTGAATCCTTTCCTATGCGCAAGTACATGCGTTTGTGTGTGTGTGTACGCGCACGCGTGTGTGTGTGTTTGTGTACGCATGTGTGTGTGTGTGTTTGTGTACGCGCGTGTGTGTGTGTTTGTGTACGCGCACGCGCGCGTGTGTGTGTTTGTGTACGCGTGCACACATGCGTGTGTGTGCAAGCTGTTGAAAGGTGTAATCCGAGCACAAGTTGCTATGTCTAACGTAGTTTGTTCGCTACCCTCGCTTCAGCGTTGAGCAGGTGTATGAGTGTGTGTGTGTGCGCACGTGTGTGTGTGTGCACGCGTGTGTATGCGCGCATGTGTGTGTGTGCGCGTGCTCGTGCCCGCATGTGTGGGTTCGTACGCAATGATGATCTGGGTTATGCACATGTTCCCACGAGTGCACTGGGTGCATGTGCATGCAAATGTACATGTACGTGTGTATGCACATGCGTGTGTGCAAAGCTAGGTGTGTATGGGGGGGGGGGCTCACGGTGCTGGTTCTGTATGGCTCTCCTCTCTGGTGTCCGCAAGGACAGTGTGGCAGTGGCTTTACAATTCAGGAGGTGCATGTGAATGCGCATTTTTGAACCGCATTCGAGACACAAAAAAGAATTGCCAAGAGGTCATGACAGTACACTATATCGTATGTGTGCACGCCAGCGTGTGTAGATGCATATTGCCCTTCATGCGTATGTTTTTCTGGAGTCTTCTGCTATGAACACAAGTGACAACCAGCAAATGCATGCCCAGTGCAGTGGCTGGTTTTCATGCTTCTATTTACACTAAGTCCTACTATGTACTAGTAGTGTTACAATGATGCGTGCACGAGAGTGGGTGGGTGTTTATGTGCGTGTGCACGCACGCGTGTGAGTGTTTAGTTTTCCTGATTTTGAATGCCTGCTTTCACATTATCCATGTGCCAGTTTCATGGTCGAGGATGTTATGAAACCTCGCTGCCTTACATGTACACTACTCGTATATCAATGTGCTAGGGCTGAAGGCTACATGACATACATGTACATGTAATTATACATGTACCTTTGTACCTTTCCAAGCACAGACTATCTGGTATGTCCAAAGGAGGTTGCAGCATAAAAATAACTTCTTCTTAAATATATTACCATACCACCATGTCATTGGTAGCGTTATTTAAATTTTAGTCAAGAAGGCAAGAATGGTCAGATTTTCTAAAAATGCTATTTGCGGAATTGGCCTTGAAATACCATATTTTGACACCTATATTGTTTCGTAGGGGCCTAAAGTGCCTGGTGACACCATCAAAACTGTCTATTATCGGTTTCCTTGGGGCTCAAGGATCACAGAAAGCCACAAAAATCAATATGTCCATGGACAAAATGTTGCAGGCTGAACCATTTCACAATTCAGCTCCCGATGGAAATTTCGGCACCCGTAATTTCGAGAAAGTGGCTCACCAAGGGCTAAACCAAGACACAGTCTATCTTGTGTACCCAAGATACCTCCAAATGTGGTTCTTAAACACATGATGAAGAAAATACTTAGTATCCTCCTTCCAGGAGGCTTCTTTGGGTCAAAAACCAAATTTTTTTACCATTTTTTTGCCGAAAATAAAGAAATTGTACACTCACTAAATACACCAGAATACCTCTTATATGCCTGGTGACCCTACCTAAAAACTATACCAAATTGAAGAGGAGACATCACTCCCCCATTCTATGCATAAAAAACAGGGTGTCCATGGACCTTTTATTTTTACTTCTTTAGGTGGGAGCCTCCTTAATAGTCTCCAGGTAGTCATCCACTGATGGACTTCGTTGATACCGCGCTGGAGACTGTCTCGCAGCCTGTCTAGACACTCATTGAACCGGATCGGAGCAGTGCAGTATCGTCAGCAAATAAGGACACACCTTCAACATGACTGGGAAGATTGGAAAGGCTTCCTGTCTGAAGCCTTTCCATACTGGTACTCGATGTTCCAGTTTTGTGACACGAGAATGGCACGAGAATTAGTGTACCGCTGAGTGTACCGCTATACACGTGGTCGACACGTTGTTGACACTTTTTTGACACGTGACCCCGTCAACGGTCTGCTTTGTGCCAATAGAGAGGTTTCGACCCGCGTGATTTGTGCTCTTACGTGAACGTCAATTTTTTGCGTCGACGCGAGCTCAGAAAGAGCTTTCGTTTCACGTTGCTTGTGAAGCACGTCGTGTCGCTGACGACAGGAGCGAAAACTGGGAGCGAAAACTTCAAAAAGTGAAAAAGTGATTTTTGGTGAGGCCAAAGTCGCGCAAATATTATTTATAGCTAGTTTAGGCAAAATCGACAAATCGAGTCAATAATCCCAACCTGGTAGCAAGGCTAAATTTGAAAAAACTCGCGTTCACGTCGAACGTGAGTTGACCTCAGCTCACGTCATGAACGGGAGTTTCGACGCCAAAATTTGCCACACCGACGTGAAATTTCACGGTGTAGTGCAGAACAACGTGAAGCGAAACCTCTCTAATGCCACTCGGTAAACGCCGATGTCGCGTACGACAAAGACCACTATCCCGTACGCGAAATAGTTGAGAACTGCATGACGTGGACCTGACGGCAAGGACAACTGCGAGGAGGCCCCTTTCGGTACCCCTGACGGGAAGGAGAACTGCAGAAGTCGACGAAGTCGAACGAGGAGGCCCCTTTTCCGTACCCCATACTGCAAAGTGCCATTGATGGATACCTTTTGCACCTGGAACGACCCCTTAAACGCTGTCGCGGCGACTATCCCGTGCGCGAAATAGTTGAGAACTGCCGACGTGGACCTTTTGCACCTGGAACGGCCCCGTAAACGCTGTCGACATGTCGTGTCGGCGGAGTGAATGTGCAGGGTACTAGGGTGAAAAGAATTGCTGCAAAGACGTCCCCTCTACTAGGCTCAAGGCCTTTGCCTTTGGAGACATCGTCGGCGAACTGAATGCGCAGGGCGAAAAGAATTGCTGCAAAGACGTCCGCTCTAGGCCTTTGGAGACATCGTGGGAACTCCTTCCGGTACTATACAAACTGCTGACGTGGCCGTGGACATGTACATGGAGTCATGGTGGGACTTCATGTACATGGATACATGGTGGGAATTCCTTCCGCCACCCCCGTACCGCAAAGCCAACGGTGGGGAAGGAGAAGTGCAGACGTGCAGGAAGACGAACGAGGAGGAACCAGGACGAGCGGGCAATGGCAGGACTAGCTGGACCGTAAGTAATAGCTGAATTGTGCATGACAACTTGACACCCATGCGGCACTCGCCACTTGCCACTGCATATTTCTTGTCCACTAACAATGTCTCTCCTCTGCCCCCTGTGTGTCCACGGCCCTGTTTCTGAATTGGCCCGATGAATCGAATGTCTTCCGCAACTGGAGCGGCCCCGTGAACGCTGTCGCGTCGGCGACTGAATGCGCAGGAGGGAAAATATTGCTGCGAAGACGTCTCCTCTAGACGACGGTAAGGCACCCCATTGATATGTTGCCAGTGTGTGCCAGGGTATCGCGCGATGGTGAATGAGGAATGATGAAGGGTACGGTGGGACTGTAGACCTGTTACCTTCTACTAACACGTTATCAGGTGGAGAGTGTCTTGTACTCACGTTATCAGGTCGAGAGCGTATTGTAGTCACTCTCTCTATTCCTGTACTTCATTACGTTTAAGGTGTACGTATAACTTCTCAAAAAAATTAATGGTCCACAGTCGTGTCGGAAGGGTACGGTGGGACTGTAGACATGTTACCTTCTAACACGTTATCAGGTGGAGAGTGTCTTGTACTCACGTTATCACTATATCAGGTCGAGAGCGTATTGTAGTCACTCTCTCTATTCCTGTACTTCATTACGTTTCAGGTGTACGTATAACTTTTCCAAAAAATGTAATGGTTCACGTCTTCAGATAGAGAGCGTATTGCACCCATTGTCTAGTCTCTGTAGTGCATTGAGATTTAGTTGATCGAACATGAAATGGATACACAGACAAAGCCAGGCCAAGTACATGGCGAGATGTCGCCAGAAGAACGTCTTCAGGTAGAGAGCGTATTGCACCCACTGTCTAGTCGATTTTGTGGATCGCACATGAAATGGATACACAGACAAAGCAGGCCAAGTACATGAGAGAGTGGACGATGTGCAGATCGACACGGCCTGCGGGTACTTCATTAAAGTTACCCGTGACATAACTAGGATAAAAGTTAATCACTGCAAAAACATTGCCAAATATGTGAGCACTTTGGACTTGACAGAAGAGTGCACGGGCGACGTTGACAAAACATACCGCGGTGACTGTCACTATCATGACAGCAGGGCACATCGCACGCAGCATCGCAGATCGTGTCGAATTGCGCATCATAATATTGCAAAATTGCTCCTGTGCATGCAAGTGGATTTCATTGCACTTCTCAGTTTGGGAAATGCTCGATTATGACAATTCTCCGTGTGAGTGCACTAGCCCTGAACAGACATGTAGGTGAACTGTTTGTGGTGTCTCATAGCCTACCTCGCGACCTTCTGCTTTCTTTCTTCATCACTTGTATCTTGCAGGTCTATCATCCCGTGACGACCACATTGAAGTCTGAATTTGAAGTGTGAAGATGCTTCAGCAACCACATCGTACTTTTCCATTGCTTTCATTGTGCTTCTACTGTGCATGTGTGTAACTTGTGGGGTAAACATGTGATGACATTGTATGCTGGCCACACGGTCAGATGTTCATGCGTCTAACGTACACCTGCATGTTATGCATTGAAAAGGGTTTGCCACTTGCGATCCTGAGACGAGTATCAGGTCAGCTTTGTCCTGTGTGGGCTGTATCAGATTGCTGTTCACTTCTCTATCTGTTGGATATGTGACTTTCTGCAAGTTTCTGGTGTATGATGGCCACGTCCTTGCTTGTCACTTTGTATGATATTACATTCTGTATTCGCTGCTTCCATGGCATGGTCTGCAAACTGCAATCCTTGGGCAAATGTCATGTTTGCTATGTTGTGCTTTGGCCGTCAGCTTGTCTACACGCTGTAGTTGAATTATTTTTGTTTCCCAACTGACTTCCTCAAGTACGGTGGCCACTGCTTTGCATGGCATTATACATGAAGAATTTCCTGTTTGTGCCGTGTGCATGTGCATATGTGTGCGTGGCCACGTGTGTGTGCCGTGTGCATACACATGTTTGTGTATCTGTGTGCGGGGTAGCGAGGCGGGGAGGGCTGGTATGTATCAGTGTGTTATTGCAGTCGCATGGCTACATACAGTACATCGCGCGCGTGGTCATCATGTTTACCTTCGGGGTTGGGGTGGGGAGGGAACGGAAAAAGAGCTGAAATTATCCATATAAAAATCGCTCTGTGAGCGGTTCTGAAAAACCTTTACTGGTACTGCCCGCGTCGTAAAAGTAAGAAATTAGAACTGGCCCATTGTCCCCCCAAATGCGAACTGATCCACCTAAATCGCGAATGACGGGACCCGAACGCACCAGTAGCACGAGGTTCCTACCTGTGGATGCAGATGGGGACGTTGGTCCGGACCATAGGCCATGTACTGTACTAGCGGTAGGCTTCCCTATCAAAATAATAAATTCTACTACTACTACTGGTGTTACCCTATGATAATTGCCGTGATCCTGTGCCCTCCCGACCTTGTGCTACTGGTGCGTTCGGGTCCCGTCATTCGCGATTTAGGTGGATCAGTTCGCATTTGGGGGGACAATGGGCCAGTTCTAATTTCTTACTTTTACGACGCGGGCAGTACCAGTAAAGGTTTTTCAGAACCGCTCACAGAGCGATTTTTATATGGATAATCATTAATATACCCTACATGCAGGAAAAGGAGGGGCCCTAGGATGGATCCCTAGGCCCTGGGGCACTCCAGACACTCGGAACAGGTGAAGCATCTGAGAGACGTCCACCTACAAAGACAACTTGCGTTCTGTCGGATAGGTAGTCTGTAATCCACTCCAGCGCTGAGCCACACACTCCGAAAACTTTGGAAAGTTGAGCAAGTAATGCACACGGTGCGGGTGTCGGTGCCACACGGTGTCGAAAGCTTTCTTGAGCGCAAGGTCGAAAAAGCACATGGCAACCAGGGAGTCGTAACTTTCCGCCCCATGTTTTTTATATATGTATGAGATAATGCCTAATATAAATATAGCAATAAAAACTGCTTTATGGCAGTTTTCTAAAAAAAGTTATTGTGTTCTAGTCCATGGACCCCGTCTAAAAAGTAAGAAATTAACGAAATGTGATAGCTGAAAATTAAAATTTCACACAAAACCTCACAATAATCACAACACTTGAAATGCTGCTTTCAACTTTAACTTGTACTGCACCCACAATTGGCAACACTCATGCATAGGAAAGAGGATCACGAGGGGAAAAGGTCTTCTACATGCAGCTTTTAATTCTGTGTTTGATTATTGTGAGGTTTTGTGTGAAATTTTAATTTTCAGCTATCACATTTCGTTAATTTCTTACTTTTTAGACGGGGTCCATGGACTAGAACACAATAACTTTTTTTAGAAAACTGCCATAAAGCAGTTTTTATTGCTATAATTTCTTTTGTTTTTTTCTGTCACCAATCAATGGAATGCCCTATATCAATATGTAAATGATTGCCTTCACATCATATCAAGAGGTTTATGTACTCTTGATCTTGATCATATCAATACCGCATTATACACATTGATGTCCAAGCCTTTTCTTGCAGAAAATGGCACTAGCATAATGCATGTTCTTCTGCGGGGAAACATGTGAGTAGTGGTGGTGAAACTTTTTTATACGGAGGTCATTCTGTGCATGTTGCTGTTGCAGAATTTCATGACTGCCTTTCAGATTTCCCCACCCTCGATCAGATTTATTTGAGAAATGTAGCCATGCGCCAGGTGCGTGTCGCAGATGTTTTTGTTGATTCTGTGTTTATAATGGTTTATAATCATGGGTTATCGTGATAAGGTCATCCAGCATCATATTGCACTGAAATCGTAATCCTGTTGATACAACTTTTGGAAGTAGTTCAATGACTTCAAACTGTCAGTCCCCGATTTTCTAAAACAACACAGCAAAGGAGGAACAATAAACATGTATTAAAATGTAAACAAATACATTGCTGAGTCCGACACCTCGTTCCAACAACTACACTGATCCTGAGGATAAAAGGGTCAAGGCTATGGTTGGAGGTACTGATACTGAGAGATAAACAAGGCACTCCATGATAATAAAATCTTACACATCTTTTGGCGAGTGTGAATGATATTCAGTCGAACCTCTTTAGGACGAACACCAAGGGACCGATGGTATTTATTCTGTGAGTTTGTCTTAACCTACATGTATTTTATAACCAGTGAATACAATTATTTCTCCAATAGACATACGAATAGATTTCTTCTGCAGCGAAAGATTCTAAGCCACACCGACTCATTGACTCGTCTCGTATGAAACAAAAGAGTCACTAGAGAGGTTCTGCAGAACGAAAATGCGTACAAACTTTCGCTCTACATCATGAAGTGAGAAACTACGCACGAACTTTCGCAACTTTGGACGCGAAACTTGCAGGGAACGCGAAATGAACTGTCGTAGGAAATTTCGTGAGATCGGGTCATGGCGTACGTACACTTGGCCCGCGCAAACTACGAAAATGTGCAGAACGCAAAATTCGTGCAAAAATTCGTACACACTTTCGCAAGGACTGTCGCGAAACTTCGTTCGGATTTTCGTTTTGCAGAACCTCTCTACTGAACCTTTCTTTAGCAACATGACGGCAACTGAAACAGCAACAGAGAAAGTATGATACATGTACTGCACATTCTTGCAGGTACTACAGGTACTACAAACAGATTGCAGATCGTAATTCTTGCTTTGGCGGCACGAAATTATATTTGGGGCAGTGCAATCTCGGCGGTACTCACAAATCAAACAGCCCAGACTCGAGTAAACAAATCCAATCATACAAGTACGAGATTTTCACGAGACGAGACTGCACCCATTGGCTTGTTTCGTATGCAGCAAACAAGTTACTGAACCTCTCCACAATGGAGATATTCCCTGATATGCGAATATATTTGGCAAACTCGGTCAATGAGTCCTTGAACCTTTCCCTCCAGATTGGGAACTGCCAACGATAGTATGCCACTGACCAGTGCCTTATTTGTAACGTACTAATGTGCAATGAATATGAGTATTTCGACAACACATCTAACATAAGCCTTACCGTCAAGAAGGTGAACTCGCGTTCTTCGCACACTGTACAGGCGCGTGCTCGGCGATGGGCACGGGGGGCACGTGCACCCCCCAAAAATTTTCAATCTGGGTAATTGCAATTGTAATGTATGCAAATATGCTCTAAAATTCAAGAAAGATTGCAAAAAAATTGCAGAAAATTGCCGGGGCCCCCCCCGGGGGGCTCCCCTCGGCTCCCGTGCACCCCCCTAGTTAGGGGGCCGAGCACGCCCCTGCTGTAGGCAAGGGCAAAGAGATAAAATGGATCTAAATCCGAATAAAATCAGCACACGTTTCCGTAAATGAAAGGGTGAGCATAAGCAAATGAATCGAAGGAAACTGGTCAACTTATTGATCACCTGTCATTGAGTATTCTGTAAAAGGAGGCCTCGGCAGCGGAAAAGCTAAATTTAGAAAGGAGATCCTGTCAGCTTTTCCATTATTTATTGCATTCCGCCTAAAATCAGCACACTTTTCGTAAATGAAAGAGTCAACACAAGCAAATGAATCAAAGGGAACTGGTCAACTCACCTGTCATTGAGTAATATTCCGCGAAAGGAGGTCTCAGCAGCGCCGAAACGAAATGAGCCAGGCCAGGAGACGAAATATCCGAAAGAGCTCATGCAAGAAGCAGTTCCAAAGAAGAAAGTTCCTCGTGCATGCACATCCGAAAAGGCAACAACAAAAAGTCTGCAATGCACACGCATGCGGCCAGCCAGCCGCGCGATGGTACGTAGGAGCCATGGAGTAGCTCCCTGGTCCAGGACCAGGTACCGAGCATCTTACGTAGAAACTTACGTAGCTACGTAGACAACGTGTCTGAATAGCGGTGTCGTTAGGTAGCGCCATGTGAACACAATAATAGAAAAGCTGACAGGATCGCTTTTCTAAATACAAATCATGTGACATCGTGCATTCCCAGTTGCGCCACATGCATATGTCATCGCTGTATGACGTCAGAAACCCTGCACATAAAGATGTATCTTTCGGCGTTTCGCTAGCGGGCCCGCGGCCCCGGGGCGGGCACGGGTCGCGGGGGGTCATGAGCATTAATTTTGATGGTCATCGATCTGCGCTGCAGTATTCTGCACAACGCCCCTGCCTGTTGACCCGTAGAGGGTGGGGTCAGGGTGGGGTGCTTGGGCGCGGTCTGCATCTGGACTCTGAGTCTGGTTTTTCTGGTTTTATCGATGGACATGTTTGGCGCCGGCGCCCGCGGACCCGGGCCAGGCGCCAGCCGCTACAACAAGTGTTTGTTTTCGTTTGTGTGTGTTTGTGTACTGTCTGTGACTGCATGAACACACATGTCGAGTCAGATCAGGACTTGATGCATCGATGATTGATCTCGTATTCCCCCTTGTATTGCGAGTACCACCCCGGTGTAGGTCTGTGGACGAAGTCAGAGAACTGGAAAGGCGGATAGGCGAAGTGCTTTGGTGTTGTGACAGTCACTCGACATTGTTTGCACTGCTTCCGGATCAGGTCCAAGGTAGTTTCTTCTGCTACTAGAACTTCTGGATTTGTGACTTCAGCCAGCTGGTCGAAAGAAGACGGAGTTTCTACCTTCGGAGTCTAGTGGCGTAAAAAACTTGGTCCTGATTTATTGTGTTCGGCGGCAAGTTGGAGCTAGCTCCTGTAGGAGTTGATGCCACAAGTCTGGTGGTCTGTTCTGGTTTGATGTGCTGGTGGAGCATGAGTTAGGAATTGCTGGGAAATGGTCGAAGACACTAGCATCATCGATACTCTTCGAACCAAGCTCGAAGCTGGTAAACCATTCGTAAGTGATTACCCTTTTGTCCCCCCTGGTATGGATTGTTTCTTGCTCATCATCTCTAGGAGAATGCACACTTGTCGTAGGCAATGTGGTGTGTGTGTGTGCGTGATGATGGGGAGGGGGGAGGTGATTGAAATACCCAAAGCGCTGAAAGCGGCATGGTCGTTTGTCAGCCGCATTTTTTTCGCACTCTGGTGTATGGCATTGTGAAGTAAAAAATTGTGCGCGTGTATGGGTTTGCGTGTATGTGTGTGCGTGCTGGTGGTTTGTCGAGGTGCTTGCGCGCGCACATGTACATGTAGATGCATCTGTCACTGTCCGACGCATTGCTGCTTTTGTACTATCCCTCCCATAGACCATGGGGTTTGTCTGCATGGTACCCACCTGCCACTATTTGTAATCCCTTTGTTCCTAAGCACATTGCACAGAGAGTATATAGTGCACACAGGGCTAGGGCCGAACTGGCAACAACAAAAAGTTTGTGAGTGACCAAGCCCTTGATAGATAGAAGCATAACCTTACCATGATAACACCATGCTCACAAGTGGAAGCATGCTTCCATGCACACACACACGTACATACCGGTACATACGATACTAGTCTCTGTACACAATACGGTTGGTCTTGGGACCGCAGAGTATGGAGGGGATGAGCAGTGATGCAGAAACCTGCCAGAAACCCAATCCGGGGTACATTGACCGTGGACAAGTTGATGTTGTTTGCAAGATCTTACAGACATGGACCCGAAAGCCACTGGTGTGTTTTCAGGAGTGTCCAAGAACCGGGGCCCACCTGGTAGCGGTGGAAAAAGGGACAGACATTCTAACATGAGAAACACAGAATTCTGCACCACATTTCCCCATCCAGTTTATACATGTCTGAATGCATAAACACGCACGTACACATACCCATACGCTCACGTGTGCGCACACGCCCATGTGTGTGCACTTACTGCACTGGCACTCGCACGTTCTTGTGTTTTACCCTCCCTGGACTTGCGGTCATGCTTGAAGCATAGCACATTCAGAGAGGACAACTAGTTTGGTAGTTTCGGCCAACATGTCTGCTATCAATGTGCGTTTTTTTGCTCAATAAGTCATGTACGCCTGTCACACCGTACATGAACGTGTGAAACGTGATGGTATTCCTAGACACAGCAAAATCTGTTTCCGCCAGTTCTGTAGCATAGGTGCCTTCCTTTGTGTTAAATCTGAGTGTTGCCGCAAGAAGGACAGTGGCTTTCCTCTAGTCTGCTGCACCAAGTAGACCACTTCGCTGTAGTACTGTCTTGTTCTCATTCCTTTGGTGGTTCTGCCATGATGTGTTGGAGTAACAAATTGGCCTTTCACGAATTGGCCTTTCACTCATTTGCAGATGGATGAAATCTCATCAATCCCGTACATCCTGCAGTGACCCTGATGTGGTTGTAAGAGGTCTGCCATGATACCATATTGGTGCCCCCGGAATTCAGAGAAATAATTATGCATTGAACACTGATATGGATGCTGGACAGTGGTCTCCTACCCAAGAGAACATTCACCTGGATGGTATAGAGGTTCAATGTTGGCGAGGACTTTGACATTGACATTGCCGTAATATGATCGATAATTACGGACGGGCCCTTACAAGAGTGCTCTGTTTCGAGCATGATGGGTGCCACACAGTAGCGTGCACTAGTGTCACCCATGGAATGGCGAAAGCACAGTTTTCATGGCGTAATGAAAGCCCCTTTTGTGCGTATTCATTTTTAATTAATAATGTTTATACTTGTATTACAAATGAAAGGAGGTGCGGCATTATTAACATCGCTTTGTTTGCCTTGTTTGCTTGACAACAGGTCAACTGTGGGCCAGTGTTAATTACTTTGAACCCATACCAGGACACCGATGCATACGATGGGCCCGTTTCGTCCTTCTATCATGTCGAGCGCGAATGCGGCCCCAACAATGTCCTGGCAGCGCGGTCGCATGTATTCAGCGTTGCCCGTATCATGCGCCAGCTGCTGCTCCTGCACAACGGTGTACAGGTAGCAGTGTTTATGGGATTCAGCGGCTCTGGAAAATCGTACGCAGCAGACACGCTCATTAGGCAAGCAATTCGTCCCTACCCCATTGCCAGGTATGTCATTCTCGTGTGGCTGAAAATTCTGGAAGCATGATTGTAGCAATGTCTGGCTCAGGTGCTGTTTCATGTATAGTCAACCTTGTGAATAATGACCTTGGCCCGGCTTGGGTATAGTAACAACTCGCCAATAATGACACAATATTCAAACCTAGTGACTAACGTTATTTGTAGTGCTGAAACGAGTACGCCGAGTACTCGAGTACCCGCTCGTTGAGTACTCGACTCGATATCAAAAAAGGACTCGATAAATAAATAAATAAAAAACTTGATAGCGACGTACACATCCGCCGTCCATGTGGCTTTGCAATGAAAATTTGTGTTTATTGAAGGAGATTGAATTGTGTAAATGGTGTGCAAAAAATGGGTATGTGGTACTGACATATATGCGCATGTGTGCTTATAGAGTACTCGATACTCGACTCGATAGTGACAGTACTCGCTCGATAGCTTATAGAGTACTCGTTTCAGCACTAGTTATTTGGCTGCATGCTTTCAACCTCACGAATAACGACAACTCGCTAATAAAAGCACTCTTCTCTTTAAGACAATTGAGGGTCATTAGCTAATAGCCAGGCTGATGTTCAGACCATGTTCCTATTCAATTTATGTTCTTCATGAGTCATGCCTTGTACACTGTATTAGCATATGCTTGGCGCTTTGTTGGATTCTGCTTCTGGGAGCTACAGTACCACAAGAAGCCTTCCTTCACATTAGTGCCATACCCCACGCCTCTAATTCATTGTTCTTTTTGATGTTTTCCTCTTTTCTGCCAGATCAAAACCTTTCTCCCTCAACCCTGCCGAGACCGCTCCCCTAGGTGACCGTGTGACGAAGGCCATTGCGCTGATCCGCAAGGCCATCACGGCGGGTGGTTGCCAGAACAGCACTTCGACGCGTGGCATCCTTGAAATCGGCTTGCGCTTCCAGTTACCTTGTGAGTATCAACTACTGTTGTAAAGAGCTGGCAATAAACAATGTATAATGTTCTAAGAAAGGGTTTGCTCCCCACACCGGAGCTCGCGCTATTCCGCCGACTTTACTTGACACTTGACTGACTCACGACTGCCATCCAGAGCACACGAGAAGGCCATCGAACCTTCGACTCGGCAAACCTGCAAGAAAGCACCACTCCCTGCTCAATACACAGTGTTTCGGGGAATTCACCCCTCATCAGTTGAGCTTGAGTAGGCTGAGGAAGATTGTGCCTGAAGAGCACCACTTATATAGTGCTCTCCAGGCACAAACATCACCAGGGATACAAACTTACAGAGACGCTCCGTTTCCAGCGCGACAAACACCTCGTGAACACCAGATAGCAGCGTGAGTCAGTGTCGCTCCTGGACGGTGAGACAGACGTCGAGGACCCTCGGTCATTCGCAACGCTGTCACCTCCAAACCAACTAGTCGCAAGCCCGCGCTGGGCACAACAGTACGAAGTCGCAACCACTACTTTATAATGTTCTAGGCATTTCAATGAAGATTATTTGCAGCACAGGAGATCAGGCCAGGCCTAGCGGCAATAGAATTAATATATAAATTCTCGAAGCTAGACTTTGGAGCAGGCTCGTGCGTTCATTCCCAGCACAGTCCTCTAACCTGATGCTGTGCATGTGTGGACTGTCCTTTGTGCAGCTGCCGGGTCAGAGAATCGGGCAGGAAACCTGGTTGGAGCCACGTTTGCCATCTACGGCCTGGAAAGATGGCGGGTGGCGCTGCGTCGGCCAACGTCCTCCCAGGACTCTCCGTTCTTTATGTTGAATGAAGTCATTGCTGCCCTAGTGTGCACAGGCTTTAGCAACGAAGCGCAGCGTGTCATCGAGAATTCGTGGCGATCAGAGGAGCGGGAATTCCTGACCAACCTTGCCCGGGCAATGCTTGGCAATGAGAAGCCATCGGCCGTACGGGTTAGTATGCAGTTTATCTAGGTTGGAATATTCAATCTTGTGACATGGATTCCTATTACCAGCTGCTCTATATCTGCATCTGAGCGAGGTTTTTATTTTCGATTGTAGGAGCACATTTCTATTTTCTAACAACTACACGTATCAATTTTTGTTCGCATTGTGCAGGAATGGGGAAGGAGTTTCGAGGCTACAGTGCACAGTTTGTTTGGCTTTGGAATGGCCAACATCCAGATCGCTCACTTGTTCCGCGCACTGTCCGCTGTGCTGCTACTAACAAACATCGACTTCAACACGACCGGTGGCATTAACCCACTCTATCTCTCGGCATCTAGCATGGTGCGTGGTGCGGACTGGAGACAAACCTGTACGCATGCTCAGTGGCCTGATGATCTCGGGGCAGGTATCAAATGCACACTAGGTGACGGGGCCGTCCCTGACGCCGATGCTGTTATTGAAGGTGAGCTTCATGTACACGGTCTTCCTCTGTTCTTGTACGCCACGCGGTGCAAGTCCGAAACGCTGAGTGCGTAGCCAGGAAAGAAGCATGGTACACATGGCACACTTTCACGATCTCCACCATCAACTGCACTTGATTTACTGGTGTACGGTTTAGTGGTTGCGGAATGGGGAACAGAGGTGCCTTTTCTCCTTGATCTTGGCTGAATTGCTGTTGTTGTTGTTGTTGTTGTTGTTTTGAAATCTTTATTCTCACGTTGCTATTGTTGCTGAACAGCCGAGATGGCCCGCAGACCGAAAGCTAAGCAGCTGATGAAGAAGGCTACTCGCTCAAAAGCAGACGGTGGCCACGGTATGCAAGCAGCACCGGAAAGAGGCCTCTTCAGCAATTCGCTAGCATACACCTTGCCCTTGTTCAGTCACATGGGAATCAACGAGGACATGCTTCACGTTGCCGCTGTTCAAGGTGGCTACAAGGGCCTGGCTTCGGAGGCGGACTTGCGCGGCAAGCTCCTAGATCGGTGGGTTGCCCCAAGCTGCTGCTGCTGCTGTGTGTGTGTGTGTGTGTGTTTGCTTCAAACATTCCATGTGGGAGGGAGCTCATAGGTGTCAAATGAATGTTTATCCAGTATTTTAAATTCTTAAAAAGGAAACAAGGAAAACGGTGGGGCACAAGTTATGCATTAGAGTCCACCAACTTAACCAGATTTTGAACAGTCAGACATGCACTTTTTCCTTATACCCATCCTCCACGAATTCCCTGCGCACATTTGTATATTCTTCAAGCATCATTTTTGCTGAATGTTTATGTTCCAAGCATGCCATTCTAATCCCAATGTAACCAAAGAGTACAGTTCTGAGCACTATTGAATTTAAAAATATCAAGGAGAGCATACTGTGTCTTTCGTTGCTTTCCAATTTTGTCATGTCTCGTAACACCTACTGAGAGCTTCATATCTTCCTCTACAACCTTGTTTCCTTGACGCCGGTATTGATGATAGTTTCCTTGTTCTTCTCTTCATTATGCCGTGCATTTTGGTGTCTTTTTTTTTTAGACTTGTCATGTGTGGTGATCGGTCATGGATATCTCCAAACGGCAGCCAGGTCAATGCGACAATCATCGACTTTGTTGCCGATTTGTTGGAAGTAAGTCATAAAACACGCTGCCTTCCTTCTCTTGTCATTTTGAAATTCTCAATGCGTTTGGGAAGCCTGTCTGCAAAGCTGCTCGTTCATGGTATGTTCACACTGACGGGAAGTGCTGGCAGCGAGGGACTTTTGTCATGGTTGCAGAGTCACGAGATTCTGGAATCTACATCATGTCATCCACCTACTAGCTTCCCGTAAACGCCGTGGTATGGAAATCTTCCGAGCTGATGTTTGGGTGCCAGCAACCTTCACACCCGTGTGATTGCACTTGCGGTGTATTTGAACCTTTGTTATCCTATCCTGCCCACACCTGCTCCTTGGCTGCTTTGTTTTTGTGCATGCAGCTTGAGTCCGCTGACCTGTATGCATCCCTCACACAACCGACCCAGAAGGAGAAGACTGTCAACGTAGGAACTGTTCAGCTAAGGTGCGACGCTCTGGCGTCATCTCTCTATGCCGGCACAGTGAACACGATGGGTAAGCTGGGCTTTGAGCGCTAAACTAATTGTGCAGATCTTAATCATTGAGGTGTTATGGCAAGCACATCTTCCCGGTCTACTTTTTGCCGTGGCTTCGCTATTACTCTCTGCTCTGGAGCACCAGTGTACTCTCAATATCATATTGTCTTGTATTATATATATAGCCACAGGCGAATACTGTTCTGAGACTCTTTAAGGCCATATTCTCTGTGTCTTGAGAATGTAGTGAGTAAAAAATGCTGCAAGTAATTCCTCTGGAACAGAAACATCGTCACGTTGATTGTGCTGTCAATTCTGCTGAGGTGAGCTCTGAGGAATCGAGTGATGGTGACTACGGTGCCAATTTCTTTTGCATACATGTAGTAGTGCATATACTTCAAGAAACGTTAGCCGCTCATTGCTTTGAAGTTTTTGTTCTGTTGAACCAAACTTCTTGAGCACAGTAACTCCTAAGAATGTAAATAAAAAAGGCATGAAGGTTTCATTTCCGGAGGAAAAATATAAATAAGTGTAAGTGCTTTCCCTCCTTTGTGCTCGTTGTGTCTTGATATCCGACACTGTCAACACTGTCTCATTTGTTTTCTGAACTGGTTTCTCTCCTCCCATCATGCAGTCGACGCCATTAACCTCCACTTCGAATGCAACACAAAGAACACAAACATCATGTATGTCATTGACACGCCTGGCTTCGAGGACACGGAAGGTGCTCACTTTTCGCAGCTGTACCGTAACTTGACTGCCGAGCTCTTCAACAGCTTCTATGTCTCGAAAACCTTCACGATGTTTGAGGTACGGTCCTTGTTAGCTACTGTCGTTCGTCTTTTGAATCATCTGCTGTTGGACTAGCCTGTGCTAGTGTGTGATCCTCTTCATTGTGCTCGTATTTCAGCACATGGAATTTAATACAATCATGGTGTTTCACTTATTGATCGATGCATGTGATGGCGTCATTTGACCCAGAACTCGTTACTTGTCGTTATTTGTTTGCACATACTTCTGACATCATCACTTTCAAGTCTTTCTGTAGTAGGCTGCACACTTCAACTTCCCCTGTGTAGCCTACCTGAGGACTGGATCCTATTCGTAACTGGGAACTGTGTGTAACTCGGAGGAATAGGCTAAAATATAATTATTTCAACATGCGTGTATATGCGCAGTCATTTTCATGGATTGTGGGAGCACAGCACATGCACACCTTCACAATCATGCACACAACTGCACGTGACCCAGAAGCTCTCTGGTTCATGGACCTGTCCGGGTCAGAGGACTTCCAGCATATCTTCTGTTTTCAACATCATCTTGGTTATCTTTAATCCATTGTAACTGAAATACTGGCCTACTTTGGTCATTTAAAAAGCAATGTCAAAAATATTCAACGCAATACAATATTTCGATTGGAATTGTTCAATTTGTTTGTCGATGGTCCCTGTCTTATTTCAGAAACATTGTCGGGATATGAATATCGATTGGACCCCTGTTGACTACACCAAGGTCAGCACGCAAGTTCTGGACACCTTCTTCGGCATGCTCCATAAACGCGTAAGCTTGGATGTGGTGCTACTCATGCTAAACTGTTTGCATGCGATTCATGTTGTGATTGAGGTACATGTAGCAAGAATGCTGTCACCCGGGAAAATGTTAGCAAGGTGATGTGCATGATTATGCTCGTGTTGATGTGGATTTATAAAAAATAAAAAGGGCCAAGGAACTACACGTTGCGCTATAATGTCCACTAACACCACCAGTTCCTAAACAATCAGCTCATGCGATAACATTGCACGACACTGACCGACGGTACTGAATTTTATAAATTAATCCTTGGCTCTCCATCCGAGTCCGTTGATGTGGATCTTTGTGTTTTGCCCCGTTTCTTTTCTCCACAGGAATCCGTGAAGGAGACTATCGAGTCTGCCAACCTTACGTCTGCGCCGGCCTCTCGCTACGAGTACAGTAAAGAAGTCCTCGCAGGCTTGCTTGGGCTGCAACAGCAAGAGATCTGGTCCAGCGATGAGGACTCTCGTGCATGGGATATGGTACGTTGTTTGATAAGACTTGTTGCCAATACAAGACTCTTCTTTAGCATTGATAACACTGCTAGAAGGTGGGCCAATTATCGAATCAACCTGGGTTAAAAAAAAAAATCAGTGCTCTGTTGTACTTGAAGTACTGTAGAAGCCACACCCAGCATGTACTGATTGCATCCTGCATTTATGTTCCTGCGTTTTGCTCACAGTGGAATGCTTTGATGAAGAACAAGGAGAAGAACATCATCAAGAAGGACAAGAAGCTGCACAGGGATGCTGAGTTTGCCTGCAAGCGGTTCTTTGTGAATCACTACAGTGGCAAGGTAAGTTCTTGCATAATTGCAACACTGCCACCTTTGCAACCTTTTTTTCTTTTCTTTTCACCAATGTCTCATTACTTCTTAGCCACATACATGTAGGGTTGAACTTACCACTTCTTTAAATTTGTTGCAGTGTTGACTACAGTCTCATCTGGCATACATTTGGCCACCAGGTGGACCCAGAGCCAGTATAGCTAATTTCCCTTGTTGTTTTGTTGTTGATTTTTCTTGTCCCTTGTAGGTCCAGTACAGTGTTGAAACTTGGGTAGATACTAACCGCTGTGTAATGCCCCCATCTCTCATCGAAGTTGTTGGCACAAGCTCCAGTTCTCTGGTCCGCCGTGTAGCTGAGGTAAGATTGCACCACTGTAGTATGGCATTCACATTACTTCTTTCCAGTCATTCCACTTGTATTGCTCCTGTAATATAGTGCACAGGTAAATCATGTTAGCGTTGCGTTGTGTATGTAGTGAGGTGAGTGTGTAGACTGCGCTCTCTGTTTGCAGCTTCAATGGCTCATCGCAGATGGCAAATATCTCTCGTTCGGTGTCAGGTGCAACCTGGCACGCTCTGGTTCATGTACTGATATAGGCTTATTCAATCAAATTGACTTGTATTGACTTGATTGGGGTAGTCTGTAGACCAGTCTGTTGCATTCCAGCATCTTTCAATGCTGGTATGGTTTGGTTTGTGTGGCCTCCATGTTGTTCATCCAATCTTACGTGCCATTTTGTGATCGGAATGATACCATTGATAAGGATTGTCTTGAGCAGTGTTTATCCTGTTGTGTTATCTGCGTGTCTCAATAGAATGCGGCGGGCAAGAGTTTGCTGGGGGAATTCCAGGTACGATTCCTCTGTTGCTGGACTGACTTTGGGCTTTTTGGTTCTTTTCAGCCTGCAGTAGTGTCTTCAACTTGATTGACTTGAATTTGAGTTGAAGAAGTTGTCTGATCTGATCAGTTTATGCCATATGTGTGTCAGCAATGTATTTCTCTTTTTGCTTTCCGTGTGTTGTTGCCGTAAATCTTAACGTGATGCTGGTCCTTTTGTCTCCCTCACCCTATAGGAGTTTGAACGAACTCTCCTTGCCAAGCTGGGTTCAACACAAAACCACTTCATCCAGTGCATTCGACCGAACAATTCTCGGGTAAGCATGCACGCCTATAGTTTGTCACATGTCGGTGCGCTGTGGCTGTCATGATTCCCACATGATTATACAAGTTACAATAGGTGAACAGCGACGGTACAACCAAGTCGTCTTTGACGGCAAGGAAGGCTTGGTTGCACTGTTGCTGTGTGCCTACTGTATTGTTTGCTCTGTACATAGCCTGAAGACTAATGGATACATGTTACGAAAGAAGGTTGGTTGCTTGCAACACTCGAGCTCGCGTCTTTCCCGCCGACTTGTTGGGAGCAACCAACCTTCTCATAATTGTTGCCGAAGTTGCTACCACTAATTCGATGTGATACACATATTTACCTGGCCTACCTGCTGTGTGTTGGTACAAGTATCAATGTGAAAGAGAATCTAACCTGTATTGTGGTTGCTCTTTTCCACCGATGTTCTACAGAAACCGAACGTGTTCGACACAGATCTGGTTGCTACCCAGGTGAAAGCCATGCAGCTGGGTCCCCTGGGTAAGACCTACGGCCTCGGCTTCCACTACTACTATGGCGTGGCCGACTTCATTCAGAAGTAAGATACGCAGCAACTAAATTGGACTTTAAATACATGTTTCACTTTTTGCCCCCTCTTTCTGATGATGCTTTGTGTATGAAATTTGAAGCCGAAAGAGCCTCCTCATGTGCCACCTTCCAGATGTTCCGCACATCTTTTGAATATACGTTTGATGCTTTTCATATCACATTCGCTCAGTGTTGGCTCTGGATCACGAGTAATAAGAGGGATATTCTTCTCTTCTTCTAGCCAGGTTGATTGGCCCTTGGACTGTACAGGATGCATGTACTCTTGAAACAAGCCTGGAAAGCCACCCACGGATAAAACAAGAACTGGTGTACAGTGTGAGGAGTTGAACTGTATTGCCAGAGTACTAATATGTACATGTATGTGCTGACGCCGATTCCCGCTTTACCTATCTTCAATCTGTTTTCTTTCCGTCACTGCACAGGTATAAGGATCTGATTGTCGGTGCTATTCCTCCCAATGCCAGTGACGCGGATATTTGCAGGCTTATTGTGGACTGCACTGGTGTCGCGGATGCTAGCCGAGTCACCAAAGGAGTAAGTCATGGGGACATAATAATATTATAATGTCTATCTTAGATGCAGCCGATCTACCTTGTCCTTGCCATGACCAGGAAGTTGTTGCTTGTTTCTGGCTGTGCGTCACAACTCATGCGAGATTCTTATTCCTGTGTGTGTCTCTCTTTTTCTCTTTCTCTCACAGGTCCTCATCAATCATCGTGCCAGAGGGAAACTAGTGGAGGCTCTCATGAAAAACTACCGGCAGGTGCCTGTAAGTTTCTGTGCTATTCATAATTTGCTGCCAGCTACCCTATTTTTGTCCTGTTCTTTCCCATAGCACACTTTAACGCTTTTTGGTATCATTGCCTGTTGGTACCCACCACTACTATATCCTGTCTTCCAGTCAATTCACTCTCCTGTTTTCTTTGCCCTCTCTCACCAGACGTCATCTGCTAATCGCGCTACCCCGAGTGCAGTAAGTTGAGCTTGTTATGTGTTGTCACTGCTGTCCATTGCAGTTTTGTTTAACGTTGTGCACCAAGCACAGTAGTGCACCGTATGGTGTGTATTGCCTGTAGCGCTGGGCTTCCGTCCTGAGCATGTTATTGGCAACTTATTGCTATACAGAATAAACCACTGTGCCTAATATGACATTCTTGGGTATGCGAAAAAATCACGACTCGCATCAGACTCGGCTAGAGGCTGAGGGTATGCACGTGGGGTATCAAATAAATAGGCTTGCTTTTTGAGATGCGACAGCCGCGAAACCGGGAAATCCCCAAATTGCAGCCAAATCGCACCCCATGCAACTGCCGCAACTGGGCCATCGCAGAAGTTGAGCTTGGCTCAACTTCGCGACAAGCGATTTGGCGTACGATTTTGACCTTTTATACAGCAAAGTTGTACAAAGGTTCAAGAGTTGCCTGTAATCTTTACAAGTTGTACCAAACTGCGCGAATACCATGGTGACGTACCCACCTGCATTGAACTTCGCGCCAAATCAGCAAGGTGTTGTCGCATCGCTGACTTCTTCTGTGAATGGTCTTTCGCGAGTTCGCATCGCACTATATTTTTACGTTTCGGCATTTGGACTTCATGACTCATTGGAGGTGACATAAATCGCGTCTTTTTTTGGCGTTTCACTCTGCGTATATATATTGCTCCTGTACTGTGAGCTGTGTGGCTTCCACTGTATTCATTTTCTTATTACCTCGTGATGGCTAAGTGCCGACACGTAAAATAACGGAACTGGTTCGGATGTGCAGCGCTATGGGAATGGGTGTTTCCCGTATGTCACGTGATTGTCGCCTTGGAGTTGACCAATGACAGATCAAACAGCGCGGGCTGGAAAGCGCGGTCCTGCCTGCTCAAAGGTGATGGAACTGGATCCACTTGACGACGGGCAGGAACGGATTCCACTGCCCGACGGGCTGGAACGGATTCAACTGCCCGTCGGGCAGTAGCCACTGGACTGACTCTACTTCAAGGTCTTTCATTGGTTACTAATAAAATAACTAAAGCAGAAGAGCGACTGTTTGCAACCACAACTGTCATCATGGTGCTCCAACATTTGATCTGGAACTGGGAGAAAAGAAGCCCCTTTCTTGAACGATATTGGCGATGCGAATGAGCTCCTCCGAAAAGTTGAGGAAGAGACTTTTATTGCGGAGTCGCTCGCGAAGGAGATCTTGGACAAGCCGGATGAGCCTCAACCAAAGCGCGCAATGCTCAGCAACCTGCAGGATCCGCGCAATTTGCCGAGGTTTCCAATCAAGACGTGGGAAAAATCCGTAGGAACAGAACAGCCAAAATGCCCGATGCCCAGTCGACAATGTCAATGGCACCGCGAGAAAAAAAGCACTATGCATGGACTACTACAAAAAAACTGTACCAGAAAACAATCACAAAACACAATGCAGGTGTGTCTGTCATGTATCTCTTTATTTGGCTTGGGTGCACACGGGAAACACGTTCCAGTCACTCATACTCGGCCAGTACCGCTGTTCATCCAGCCCTTGCCGCTATCGCGGCGCGGGCTGGATTCCGCGGTACTGCCCTCGTACTCGTGCAGGAACCTGTACGTCCACCCGAATTCCTTTCAGAGATGTAGCTGCAGGAAGCCTCAGCCCTTCAGTGAGGAGACTGTTTGTAGATTATACACTACCTTGTCATATCAGTTGTCTTGGATTGGATTTGGATTGGTTACTTTGTCTTGCATATCCAGTCCTTGATTGCTGTCCTCTGTTCCACTTGTGTCCATGCAGCCCAGATCCGGTGCACCTCCTGTCGTCCCCAGGCCGGTTAACTCTCTATCGTCGTCTTCACAATCATCGGCACCTGCTGATGACGAAGACATGTATATTGATGCCACCGAAATCAATCCCCGTGGCAACAGAAGCGAAGACGCCCCTGCACCAGTGCGTGCACCGTCTCGTCCTCCAGCTCACACCGAGGTAGCTGCTGAAGAGGATGATATGTACTTGGACGTTTCGCAGATCCAGAAACCTACTGACCAGGATCAGCGCGATGAAGATCCTGTCGACCACAGTAGTAGCAGTGACGCCTACCTGACGTTTGATGATGTCAATCAGGACATGTACTTGGACCTGAGTGAGGTACATGCTCAGGAAAGCTCTCCACAGCCAATCAGATCAGTGTCTGCACCTCCAGCCAACAAACTGCCACCAGCACGACAAACACCGTCGATGCCGGCTGACGATGGAGATATGTACTTGGACCTTAGTGAAGTCAATGCAGCGACATCCATGCAGGCATCTTCATCAGCGCCTACGCCAGCGGGCATCAAACTGCCTCAGCCTGGACAGGCTGCCGCAGCCGATGATGATCTCTATCTAGATTTGCAGGACATGCAGGCTGCTGCTCCTACAGTGGTGCAGACTCCACCAAACAAGCTGGCCGAGCGTACGAAGTCAGACACCAGCCATCGTGTGTCAGGGGCGCAAGAGCTGGCTAAGCTGCCAGGAGCGAACCATGCACTTCAGATGCGAAGGAATACTGATGCTGCGTCCGTTTCACGAGTTCCACCGCCACGCCTGCCTCCCAAGGTGGGTGGTCCTCCCCCAGCGCTCCCACCCACGGGCCCTGCGGACGTTCGTCTTGGTCGCCCTGGCCGTTCTATGTCGGATGACATGACACCGAGAAACCCTCGATACCCATCGGACTCTGTGGTAAGTTATGCGTGCTCGTGGACTTTTTTGTGTGTGTCGAAGAGTAGCACTGTATAAGCAGAAATATTCGTCTGGAATTTAATTTCGTCTTTTTTGTCCAAGGAGCTTTTGGACTAAATTAAATGCCTGACGAATATCGATTTGTCCAGCTTTTCAATACACTCTTATGATCCATGGACGAAGTTTACAACCAAACGAACTCCCTTTTTTCGAGTTGGACGAAATTTTCTGCTTATACAGTATTTGATTTTTTTTGAACGACAAAAATCGCTTGGGCAAATAATGGAATTCTTGGATTTAGTGCTATAGCTTATAATAAGCTGCTTGGATGACGACTACACCGTAACTTGTTAGTATAGCATCGCTGGCCATAAGCGGGAGCCCCGGATTCGAGTCCTGGTGGTGACGGTCATTTTCTCTTTAGACTTTTCCCATTTTACGCCTTTCCCTCAAACTTGAAGTATTAAATATAGCTTTTTTTAGTAGCTCATGTGTTTGGTCTTGTTGTGCTGTGGTGTACAGGTCCCGCCTGCTCTGCCTGGTGCATCTGGCCCACCCATGCCTGCAAAGCCCACAGAGGCGTAAGTACTAACTAGCTTTCTATCAAGTGGGGTGTGCGCATCGCCAAGCATGTGTCAACTGGCAATAGCTATGTGTGTGTGTGTGGGTGGGTGGGTGTGCTGTTGGGAGTTTGTTTCCGCCGCTGTTGTCTTTGTAGCCCTGCTTGTAGTGGCCTACTTTAGCACAATTGATCAAGTGTTTGTAGCTTATACTGGCCATGCTCTGAGACCTACCGCAGCAGGCACTGGGATTTGAGACCTGCCACCGCAGGCACTGGGATTTTCCTGGCTGTGAGCAAGAGTACATAACTGCCCAGAGTGTACAATTCCCCACACATCTTTGCCACGTCTCGTTTAAGAATTATGTCATTTCCCGTGTTGTAATGCACTTGATTGTATACGAAACTGCATTACGGACGGTCAACCTTGCATCTGCAATGCATGGATAGAGCTGATTGCATCATGAAAGTGGGTCATGACTCATCAGTCATGACGGCTACCCATCAGTGGCTGCGCACTCTGCGTAGCTACTAGTATTGCACTCTTCAAATACAGTGCAGCATATACCTGGACATACTTTTCTTTTTCAGTTCCAACAAATAAACACTTGAAGGTGATGCTTTGCCTTGAAGAGGAGCTGCAGTTTATGCACCAGCATACAAAAACGTCCCAGAAAGTTCTGTACAAAATGTGTAGGTCTTTTGACTAAGCAGCTTGTTCAGTACCCGATAAGAGAGACTTGCTCGCTCAGAACGCCACCTGTGGAAGTTACTCGCTGTTGTGTGATGCGGTGCAGGCACTATCTTTACCAGTCCATTCTCTTTGTTTACCACCATCTACATTCCTTCTCATTGAACATGTTGCTCCCTCTTTTGACATAGTCGCATGTGGTTCTTACTTCTAACTTTGTGCAGATGGTACCACGGTGTCATGGAGCGCAATGAAGCTGTCCAACGCCTCAAAGTATTCGGCGGTGACTGCTTCCTCGTGCGCGGCAGCACTACGCGTGAAGGCTCCTATACCCTTTCTTTTGTGTAAGTGATGGCTTAACTCTCCAGTATGTACTGTAGCGGACATGGAAATCCAGTCGATTGACCGGGGCCGGCGCCCTCAGCGTGTACACTCGGTACAGAACGCTGCATGCAGTGCACATGTTGATCCGATGCGACCAGCGGGCTGCAGCGCATAAATGCATGTGTGTACCGCATGGCCACGGCTGCTTGGCCAGCGCCCTGGGGCCGCTAGACGTGCGACCGGATTTCCATGTCCACAACAGTAGGTACTGTATTGAAAACTGAAATCCCAATCACTTCGCTTCAGAAGAACTTTACCTAGTGCGAGGCATCCCAAGTTTTTGCAGAACAGAGCTTGCTGGGCTTGTTTGTTGACCCCAGTCATTATTTCCTGCATTTCTGTTATGCCAACAACAGCTCATTCGTGTCAAACGGAGCCTGTAGCGTTTTGAATTTGTGATGCTCCAAACCTGGATAAATACTGACAACTTTAAAACTCTGGTCTGTTCCCTGATAAAGATGTACAAGTATCTGTTAAATTGTTTTTGTTCCCAGACATCAAGGTCAGGTCAACCACTTCAAGATCAGTGTAATGAAGAATGGATCCGTTAGGATGCCTGGAAACAAGGAGCAATTCGACTCTCTGGCAGAACTCGTGGAATATCATCAGCGCACACCGCTGTCCAAGGACGGCAAACTTCTCCATCAGCCGTGCATCAAGAGATAGAAAGCGTTGTGCAGTGGCTTTCCCTCTCTCAGGTTCCGATATTTGACTCTGTTCACTCGTGTCAATCGCTTCTCTCCATCCCAGCGATGTCATGTCCAACATCTGACAAACTTGTAAAATTAATCTCTCCTCCCTCTATTTTTAATGTATTAGTTCTATTGAGTTGCATTGAGAGTTGTATTTGCAGTATTTTTCCAATTCTCGACAACACTATTTATTTGCCTTGAACCAAGGCTGCATGAATGTGTATGCCTCTGGGTGATGTTTGTGCTTGTATCTCGCTTCCACGTTATATCCTTGATTTACCATGTGCTTGGTTACACCCAGGCACTTTGCCATAACACCATTAGTATGTTTCTGGTGCCTGGAGGAACTTTTGTTTGTCTCTGTCTGTTCCCTTGTTGGTGGCTGTTGTTGACTGTGCAGTTTCTTCTTCTGAGCTACACCTTACCGATGCAACTTGCTTTCCCTTTAACTCTTTCTATTTATTCATCATCGCGCACGATGAAACGGGTTTCCGCTTTCGGTTCAACTGGTGGTTGTAAAAACAGATCAGCAGTGTATTATATTTACACATACTAGAAAGGCCACGAATGTCTGCTGGTGGTGGGTGAACTGGCAGCATCTGTGGGCTATGCTGTCTGGAATCTACAAGAGTAGGGCTGTGTTCACATGAGAGTTTTCAACACGGGTCAAGTTTCAACCCACCATGAACACAGGTTGACTAGAGTGTTAACAATACGCATTGTGCCTGACCCAGGTTGAAGGTTCAACCCTATCCCAAGGGGGGGTCGAGAAAAACTCCACTGCATGCAGCGTATTACTGGCATTTGAAAACACCTCCATTCCACGAACCGGTTATCAGCTACACAAATGAAGTAACAGTTAGTTGCCAATATTTCTGCCATTGGCCATCATTCAATGCCGTGATGAGTTCAAGTAATATGTTGCAGTGGAGTTTGAGAGTTCTGAAGAAATGGTCTGGCAGTATACCACGAAATCAGTTACAATTGAGTTGCTGCTAAAAAAGACAAAAAGTGTACGTAGTCAACTGCGTTTCAGGCCACAATTACATGTAGCTAGTACTAAGCTAGTTAAGTATCTGGCTCCGTTACCATGGTTACCATGATCAGACGAGGCATGTCTGACGACAAGTGTCACGAAAATGCAGCCAAATGCTTTTTTGCACCGATAATAGTAAACGCCTAGTCTTGGTCTTGACAGGTGTATGCTTGAAAGGTGTATGTTTGACAGGCATACAAATACATGTACGGGCAAGAAGCCACTGAAGAAAGAAAAAAACTTCATTATATGAGTACATGACCGTATCGGAAATGAATCCCTCAATGTTGACCATATTCTCTGGAGTACATTGTAACGACATCTAGCTCCAGAGTTCAAACACATAACATCTACATCTATCTTGAAATTGATGTAGCTACTCTCAAAGAAATCTAGAATCTAGAATCACGGCCAATGGAAACTAGCCGGAGTGAAGAATACAGTCCACCAGCATCACGGCGAGAATAATATCGCACTGGACATTAACCCGCGACGCAACGGAGCACGAAGCAGGGAAATCAGCAACAAGCGTCAGTATAGCAATAGCCTTGTTACGGCGAGAACCCCATTGAAAACTGGGACAGTACACAATAGTAGGCACAATCAGCCATGTGTTCCGTCTGCAGTTATCCACATGGGTCTGCTCAGCTGCTGACAACTAATTACTTTCAGGAAAAGAGCCAACCAGGAAAGTACATGCTAGCACACCAGGTAGAGGGAAACATTGGAGCTTTTGCACGGAAGTACATCCTTTCACCTTGCATATGCATACGTAAGGTTTCTTACAAAGCATCCGCTTCATGTGGTTGACGTTTGGGCATTGAACCGTTCCAGCCTCTCTTTCACCCACGCTACCACCGCCTCTTGCAACTCTTCTTTCATGCCGTCTGGTTCCATATGTAATTCATGATAGCCACCTTCATATTCCTGCCAACAGCAACAGCAGCAACACAGAGGACACAGACATTATCTTACCAGTCACAACCCATGCAGCAGGAAGTAAATAGTCATGGGGGCATGCTACGTGGTAACGCGGACAACGCCAGCTACCACCATAATCGTTGCATGGGATGCTACAGCGGATAGCCCACAGAACACATCCATACATGTGCCCACAATGACAGCATACAGTCACGGTCAGCGGTTCAACATAAAGAGAGAAATATATATTGCCGGATGCCCCGTGAAGTTGAGCGTGAACTGTTGCGAAATTACTGCCTACCGTACACGCGCTATTATAGCCCTCTCTCGAATAGTGCCCCTGTCTCTGAGAGCCATGAAAAAATAAAGCCCTCTCTCGAATAGTGCCCCTGTCTCTGAGAGCCATGAAAAAATAAAGCCCTCTCTTGAATAGTGCCCCTGTCTCTGAGAGCCATGAAAAAAATAAATCCCTCTCTTGAATAGTGCCCCCTCACCGGGCTTGTGATCAAGTGCATGCGTAAGTTTGCCAATGTTGTTTTGCTACTGTTCTTGTCCATGTAACTAAACTTGTGGATTCAGGATCAAAATCGAAGTTCGTGTTGCAGTTTCCGTTGAGGCATGATGGTTTATAGTAAACTTTAGACTCTGCTATTCTTTGCCTTTTATTTTTATGCTGGATGACATAAACGTACATGTATCAGCATAAAAAAACAGCACCCTCTCTTGAATAGTGCCTATCTGTGATGGGCTTTGAAAAATAACGCCCCAGGGGCACTAATCGCACGAGTACGGCATAATGCTAAGGTTCACTGGTACATGGTCAAAATGACTACAGTCATACTTGAAGTACCTTCAAGGTTTTATCTTCACTGCCAATAGCTGCCATTAGCTGACGCGAGCCTTCAATCGGGCAAAGACCATCAGCAGTACCATGGAACACCAGTATTGGTGTAGTGAATGACTTGTGCAGCTGCTCAGCCTCTGCTTGTCCTTGCAAAGCGGAAACAACAAATGCAGCCTTCATTCCGCCTTGCCAAAAGTAGGGATCTTTGCTGTTGGCTTCCATCTAGCTAGCAGAACATTTCAGATCGGAATGAAAGAGAAGCGACGAGAACTGGACAGCCATAACGTTAGATGTGATCATAGATACGAGCGTTTGTTTGCTGAGATCATGCAATACACAAGCATATAACACCTAATTTTGTTGAAGGAATCAAGGTAAAAGATGCATTACCTTACGCCAGTATGATTTCCACACAGGCACAGTGCAATCAAGGTAGCAGGGTGTATACTCCGGCCTGGTTCACAGATGGACAGACCCATCACAAGTATACAACTTGCTCATGATCAGCAGTACTCATGATCCAGTGACCCCCTCTTGAACACAATCATGCACATGCGCACCCAGATCATGTGCAGCTTACCACTGATGGATCACGAGAGATGAACTCTTGCGGTAGCTTCCCCACTTCCAGTTGCGGCGTGATTCCACCTGCAACTTTCGCCATGAATATCTGCTCAAGGCAAGCAAGAAAGACAGAAAACAGGCAGACAGAAATAGACACACACATAGGTACTTAACCAGTCATGTACTGCAGTATTGGAACCGGCAGTACACGATCGTACAACGTTAAGTTTAGCATCACCTTGGTACCAAACCTATAGTACATGTAGTAGCGAAAGAGCTACATGCATAATGCAAACAGAGTGGCGCCAACCAAACCAACCTTGACCGGAGTAGCAACATCTGGATCACCGATCAGGGCAGGAGCACTCAGCAAGACAAAGTCCACGAGGTCCGTGTGTCGAGCAGCGGTCAGGAACGCAACCAGTCCACCCTGGATCAAGCAACAGCATGAGACACGATTGCAATGGAGCGAGCTCGTACCGAAATTAAGGATCCCTACCTGGCGACAAACACTAGGATAACAGACGTACTGGGAGTAGAATAGTGCCAGCGGGCTAGTAACGCATGCCATGGTGCAGCGTGTCATACTTACCATCGAGTGGCCAAGAAGGAACAGCGGCAGGCCGGGATGCTGCTCGCGTACTTCACGGAGTCTCTGCACCACATCGGTGACATACTCTCCAAAGTCACTCACATGAACACGGTCTCCTTCACTTCTGCCATGGCCGACTAAGAACACACCAAGCCAAGCAGCACCAACGCAAGTCGACATTGTACGTATGCTGAGGCATTCCTCAAATTTCTAAACAAGCATTGTTCCACAATGTAGCTAGTTGTGTGGGCATGCCATCTGTGTGTGAGGCTGCGGTTCTTGCTGTGTAGCGCCAGTATTCGGATCCGAAAACAGAGGCCATTTTGTTCATAGGTGCTTCTAATGCGTTTAATGCTGTTAACAGACAGGCGGCGCTTCACAACGTTCCTCGTGTATGTCCAGCTGTATCTACAATCTTCCACAACACATATGGTGCTCCAATATCGTTGTTTCTACCGGGTGGTGGAAGGATCTTGTCTCGAGAGGGTACTTGCCACGGCGACCCTTTGGCCATGGCACTGTTTGCGCTGGCCATTAGCCCTATGATCAAACGCCAGTCAAGTGACCACCCATCCATTGGCCAATGCTGGTACGCGGATGACGGCGAGGCTGGTGGTAGGATGATGGACGTGCATAGGTTCTGATTGGCTTTGTTTGACATCCTCAGTATGGTTATTTCCCCAATGCCTCAAAGACGACACTCCTTGTCAAACTGGACTTGGAGCGGGCGGGCACTGATGTGTTCGATTCCACCGGTATTGCTATACGAACTGGCGGAGTGAGGTACCTGGGAGGTGCCGTTGGCCAGTCGTCGTTCATTCTGATAATCTTGATAGACACATTGCGAATTGGGTGCGGGAGATGAGCCTCCTGGCAGACATCTCACTTACACAGTCTCACGCCGCTTAGTCCGCATTTGTCCGTGGTATGAAGAGCAAGTGGAACTATCACATCCGAAGTCATCCGGGGTTGCCTTCCTCGTACAGACCACTGGATGATGTTATAAGTAATAAATGTATCCCCACATTAACTGGTAGGACTGAGGTTTCCCATTCGGAGCGGAAGCTGCTGGCATTGCCAGCACGGTATGGTGGCCTCATTATTCCTGTGGTGTCGGAGGACGCAGAGGTGCAGCGCCGGATCAGCAAAGTTGTGACTGGGCCCGTCATGCGTATGCTGCGGTCTGGGTCCAATGTGTTCACGCCGGCTCAGATTGTTTCCGAGACCAGTGTTCTCCGGAGAGATCAGAACAATCGACGTGCTGCCATGCATAGGGCCCAGCAGCTGGGAGCTAGCCCCTGCCCTAAGTAGCCCTCAGCGTGTTCTGCTGGAAACCTCCAGAGATGCCAGCGCGGGAAGTTGGCTTACGGCAGAGCCGCTTGCCTCCTGTGGATTCGTCCTGGACAAGTCTGCCTTTCGAGATGCAGTGGCAATTTGTTCCGGCTGGCCACTGGATGAACTACCATCGTCTTGCGTATGTGGAGCGGCCATGTCGCTTGATCATGCTGCGGTGTGTCCAACAGGGGGCTACCCCAGTCTGCGCCATAACGAGATTCGGGACCTGTTGGCGGAGGCGTTTTCGGCCGTCATTCCAGATGTGAGGATAGAGCCTACGTTGCTGCCTTTGACTGGCGAGTCATTGGGTGGTGCCATTGCCACTCATTCTGCCGAGGCTCGTTGGGACATCTGTGCAAGGGGCTTCTCGTCTTGACAGCAAGATGCATTTTTTGATGTGAGGGTCACCCACCCCTCGGCGTCCTTGCTGTCGCGATCGAATGTACTTGCCCAGATGTCTCGTAACGAAGCACAGAAGAAACGGGCCTACCTACAACGTGTGACTGATGTTGAGTCAGGCACCTTCACACCTTTGGTTTTCGCGACCAATGGTATGTGCGCTTCAGAATGTTCCCGTACTCTAAACATTTCTGGATCAATGCCGTTTGCTCCAGATGTGAGTGGAAATATAGAAGGCCCTTCATGTGCTGTGGAGGGCTTCTGGTAATTTCAATATCTTCCTGCTGTAGTTATACTGTGGGTATACGAGAGAGCTTGGAAGCTCAGGGCCCTACGCTATGCTTTTTTGCCTTGATGACCTAGACTAAAAAAGCATAGAGATGTTATTTTAAATATTCTTATAAATTTCTCCTTTAAAAAAAAAACATAACCTGGGATTCGAACCCGCACTACCGCCCTGCATGCACCCCCCGATACACTTCGCATACATACAAATTCTTCCAAGTTGCTTCACGTTATGATCTTGCATTTGAAAGCCCTATTTGAATATGCATTGTGGCCAGCCGTCTTTGATGGTACGGTACGGGACAGGTACGGTCGAGGGTAATACGACAGCGTCTACCGCCTTGTTGGCCTAGGCAAAAAAGCATAAGGATGTTATACAGTCAGACCTCGCTTATCCCGTCCTCGTTTATCCGGATCCCTCGCCATCCGGAAGAAAATCGATGGTTACCGATGTGCAGCATATGTTATGCATACAACATAACCGGACCTCGCGATCCGCATACCGGTGCATGATTTTGTATACAAACTGGTTAAAATGTGTACAAAAAGCTTCGTCGTATCCGGTTGCATGTGGCTTGCAGAAACTAGAATCACGGAGTTGTACAGGCAAATGAGGTCCTTGACCTGCTGGGTGCATGTGGACAGCACTCAGTTGCATGCACTTGTCATTTTTCTCGCTTGTTTTACATGTTGTGCAAGCTAGTTGTACTGCATAGGACCCGTCTACATGTATGTACAATGTCACTGCTTTTGACATGCCACATGCAAATACAGTATGTGTGTTCAGTTATCCGGTTCCCTCGCCTATCCGGATATTTTTGTGGAAAACAGATGTGTGCGGTTAAGCGAGGTCTGACTGTACATTTTTCAATTCTCCTATTTTTTTTTCAGGCATAACCTGGGATTCGAACCCACACTATCGCCCTACATGCATTCCCCCATAAACTTTGCATTCATACTCATTCTTCCAAGTTGCGTATATAATACAACCCAACAGTACGCTTGTACGTGAAATATAAACCGACATACAAACCGAGGCGAAGCCGAGGTTTGTATGATGGTTTATATTTCACGTACAAGCGTACTAGTGGGATGTATTATACTTACTAGTATGCTGGCCTTCATACAAACTGACAGTCAACTTCTTCCTGTTTCTATGGTGGCGGTCTATATGGGGTTTGTATGGGGTTTGTATGAGGTTTATATGCCCAGTATAAGCCGCCAGCATGATGGGCAAGTTGACTGGAAGTTTGTATGAAAGGTCAGCATAATTCACGTTATCATCTTGCGTTTGAAAGCCCTATTTTAATATTTCGGCCAGCTGTATGTGGCCAGCTGTGTTTGATGGTACGGTACGGGACAGATACGGGATAGCGCCAGGCGTGACACAGACACACAAACAAACACTGAATTAAAGCTGTGTGGACCCTGGCTAGCGCCAGACGTTACTGACGTAACGTCTTCTGCATAGCTACGGGAATAATACAATATTTGCCTGCTCCGTTGTGGGTTCATACATGACTTAATAATATCCGGCTGGCATGGTATAATAACCTTTTTTTTCATATTTACAATGGCCATTTTCCTCAAATGGTTCTTCACTTTCTGTATCACATTTCGTGGATTGAACAATAAAGATGACGACGGACTAGCTACATGTACATGCAGTACTCCTAAGCATGACAAGCAAGGAATACATCAAACAGATTCGTGAATGCCAAGTTTCAGAGTGTGCAACTCCGCTGCTGGTCAGACCCATAGGGGATTCTTAGATGGTGTCAAGGCTTCCAGTGACCTTTTAAGCCATGACGTACAGCTTCATACAAGATCTGCATAGCGCAGCTGCATGTAGCTACTCCAGCTGGTTCTGCACCTAAGGAATTTACTTTTTCCCTTGCAGAGGAGGTTTTTGCCACCAGTTTAAGAAAATACAGGCGACCATACATGGTGTTGCAATAAGAATGAAAGAATTTTTTCCAAATTGCGAACCTCACATCTGTACGTGATGACTATTGATCTCCGGAAAAGTTCACATGAACAAAAATTCAGCCGTGGGGAGTGGGGCTGCACACTCTGGTTTACCGTAATTCCGCGCATATAAGCCCATGGGCTTATAAGTAATGCAGTTTGGGGATCAAATATCCAGTAGAACATGTTCGTTTTTTAGCCCATGGGCCAATATTCGAATTTTGAAGGTTCATGAAAAAGTACAAGTCCGTGGCCATAGTGGGTCTACCATACTCTACTGGTAAACTGCACTGACCTGCTGTACCATGGTAGGAAGCGTCCATATTGTGAAAAATTCTACTTTTTATTAGCCCATGGGCTTATAAACGGAGGTGGGCTTATATGAGCGGAATTACGGTACAGGTGGAATCCTGATAATTCGAATATGGCTTAATTCGAACATACCGCTTAATTAGAAGTTTTTCCAGGACCGATTTCTGTCAACACGATTCCCACATAAATTTTTCTGATAATTCGAACCTCGAACCAGACATGTCCGGTTAATTCGAAGTTCCACGGATTCCACTTACATAGAAAATTTGTGAGATTTGTGCTGATAATTCGAAGTTAGCAAAGTGTAATTCGAAGTTCACTGTACACTGTACTGGTCAGTTCAGTTTGCATGAGCAGGCTGTGCCGGTCAGTTCAGTATCCGTGAAATCTGTGTCTAAGGTCCATAGCTCAACTCTGCGTGACCATGAGAGCATTTTGATATACATATTGTGTTGTGGGTTCATGTTTGGATAATTAGAATGTCCGGCTAATTTAAAGTTTT
Organism: Sycon ciliatum; assembly: GCF_964019385.1. NCBI lineage: Eukaryota > Metazoa > Porifera > Calcarea > Leucosolenida > Sycettidae > Sycon > Sycon ciliatum. The sequence continues at coordinate 28,256,246 of NC_088646.1, forward strand.
TTCCTGGCATTTCGAGGTTCAAATTATCAGGATTCCACCTGTATACACTCTTGGTGTCTTTGGAATGTATCTACGAAATGGCAGAGCATCCCGGGGTGGTTGTTACAGATGCATTGCACAACAAATATCGAGGAAATACATACATGTACATATGGCAACGGCATTGAGATAGGCAGCATATTTCATTTGTGTGCTTATAGAGGTCTTACCATGGTCATGGCCATACACAACCATGTCAATGTCCGTGAACCAAGCCGCCATTTCACCATAGCGCTCAATGTGCTCCGAAACACCATGGCTTAGGTAGACAATCCCTTTGGGAGTACTGACAATAGCAAACAACATCCATGCACACGCGCGCGCGCGCACACACACACACACAAACATGCATGCACACGCACGCGTGCGCACATACACACACACGCACACAGATGCTCGCACACACACGCAAGCGAGCGCTCCTATAAAGTGGAATTCTAATGGAATTGTGTCCGTGAATAATTAATTGGAACCTATCGAATAATTGTATAGCCGGTGGTAACGCGGATTTGCGAACTTTCCTTTTTTCTATCGAAAAAATGTGACTAGGGTACTGTACAATGCATTACCATGATTACATGGAGCTTGAAAGACGTCTACGTGACTGGTAGAATCATGTGACTGGTGCTAAAATACAGAGAGGGGTGTGAAATGGGCCATCATGTCACCTCGTGAGTGGATCCACCCTCAAACTACATGTACATTACTACTACCAGTATGCAGGATCTACCATGAGCTAGCTTATCATTCTACTCACGAGCAGGAGTCTGACTTCCAAGCGCGAGTGTAAAGCCTCTTTCCAGCTGCACTGGTAACGTGGGACACCGTTGAGTAGTCCACAGCAGGAAAGATTTGGCTTTGCCCCATGATGAGACACGAGAGCAGATGCGAATACACCGACTTTCTTTCGTATTGTGTATCTGTAGATGTACTGAATTGAAGGCAACGTTTGGCTAGCTTGACAAACCAAGTAAAGACTGACGTCGTGACGATGTTTGAACAAACTTCTTGTCTTTTGTTTTGATTTGAAAAGTATTTTTTTACTGTTCCCGCGTTTTAAATTCTTTATTTATTTTTTACATTTTTATGCACTTTTCAGTTCTCAAGCTAGCGCATAGCTAGCTAGCTAAGGGCATGTTCGATTGGTAAGGATCGGGATCGGGATCCAGATCTCAGATCCCTCGGATCCTTCAGATTCAACTGAACACTTTATCTTGGACCTTGACTGTTGCCATGTTGAAAATGGCGCTCACAAGGCACCCAAAAGGGTGAACGTCGTACTCATCGCGTGCGTCGTACAAAAAGTCAACAAGCTCTATCTCCATCCACGTGTGCGTACCACAATGTGTACAAAAATGATTTTTACCCGCCATATACGCACAAAGGTCACATTTGGATCCGTTGGATCCGGTCAACCCTGCTCCCCGAGCGAGGTGGGTTGACCGGATCCAAATCCGAAGGATCCGGATCCGGATTCGACCAATCGAAAGGGTGCGAATCCAGTGGATCCGGTGGATCGGGATCCCGATCCTACCAATCGAACATGCCCTAAGGGCCTGGTCAGACTGCGGCAAAATCGAAATAATCCTAGGATTATAATCCGAATCTCCATAGTAACTTGCCGCTTGAGCGGCAAAAGCGAGAGTTGACGCTCCAAAAAAAAAGCAAGAACGGACCACGCTTTTCCGCTCCAAACAGGATTTGACGCTGATACGCCATTGACGCTGATAATCACTGATTTTTTCATCTCGATATCGAGGAGCTAATTGGCCACGGACAACAACAAAACTCATAAGGATGGCTGCAAGGATTGCACTGAAGGTGTTGGCGATCCCCAAGGTGAAGGAATTTGACGTCGTTCGTGGAGATTACCACTTGACGCTCGAAATGAAGTTTGAATTTTCACTCTCCCCACATGTGTAGTGTGATCGCGATTCAAATTCTGGACGCTGTTCTGTTTTCGTCAGACAACCAAAATTTGCCGCAGTCTGACCAGGCCCTAAGCTAGATAGCTAGCTGCACAGCTATTATCTGATTATGTGCATGCGCCATAAATATCGATCCCATGAACTTGGCATTGGTAAAAATTATTATCGCGATTTGGCTCAAATCTGCAATTTTCTGCAAATATTTCCGCGAATTCCTGGCAAGTTCCGCATCTTGCCACACTTTTCGTTGTTTTCTGCCGCAATTTCTTGCGCAAGTTTTCGATTTGTCCGCAAATTCCCACAGGGACAGCCTGATGAGTTCAAGTAATATGCTGCAGTTGAGTTTGAGAGTTCTGAAGAAATGGTCTTACAGTAATACCAAGAGTCCATAACCAGTTTATGGACTCTTGGTATTACCACGGAATCAGTTACATTTGAGTTACTAGTTAAAAGTGTACGTAGTCAACTGCGTTTCAGGCCACAACTCGCTATACTAGTATCTGTCTCCGTTACCATGATCAGACAGACAAGCCTGTCTGATTACAAGTGCAAGGAGAATGCAGCCAGATGCTTTTCGCACCGACAATAGCAAATGGTTTGTCTTGGTCTTGAAAGGTGTGATGTATGTTTGATACTCATACTTGAACAATATACAAATACATGTACGTACAAGAAGCCAATAAAGAAAAATAATAATACTGCACTCCATGTATATGTATGAGCACATGACCGAATTGGAAACGAATCCCTCAATAAAACTCGGATGGTGAGCATATAGTAATATAATGTTCAATGTTGACAATATTCTCTAGAGTACAGTGTAAAGAAATCTAGCTCCAGAGCTAAAACACATAAATCTACGTCTATCTTGAAATTGATGTTGTGCCTACCCTCAAAGGAATCTAGAATCTAGAATCACGGCCAATGAAAGCTAGCCGGAGTGAAGAATACAGTGCAGCACAGCACAGGTCAGCACCAGCATCGCGGTGAGAATAATATCGCACTGGTCAACACCAGCATCACGGCGAGAATAATATCGCACTGGACATTAACCCGCGACGCAACGGAGCACGAAGCAGGGAAATCAGCAGCAAGCGTCTGTATAGCAATAGCCTTGTTACGGCGAGAACCCCATTGAAGACAGGGACAGTACACAATAGTAGGCACAATCAGCCATGTGTTCCGTCTGCAGTTATCCACATGGGTCTGCTCAGCTGCTGACAACTAATTACTTTCAGGAAAAGAGCCAACCAGGAAAGTACATGCTAGCACACCAGGTAGAGGGAAACATTGGAGCTTTTGCACGGAAACATCCTTTCACCTTGCATATGCATACGTATGGTCTCTTACAAAGCATCCGCTTCATGTGGTTGACGTTTGAGCATTGAACCGTTCCAGCCTCTCTTTCACCCACGCTACAACCGCCTCTTGTACATCTTCTTTCATGCCATCTGGTTCCATATGTAATTCATGATAACCGCCTTCATATTCCTGCCAACAGCAACAGCAGCAGCAGCAGCAGCAGTGGCGGCAACACAGAAAACACAGACAAAATCTTACAAGTTACAACCCACGCAGCAGCAAGTAAATACTAAATACTCATAGGCATGCTACGCACCATGATCGTTGCATGGAATGCTACAATGGATACCCCACAGAATACATTCATGCATGCACCCACAGTGACAGAATACATCCATGTTAGGAGTTCAAAACAAGGGAGGAAATTGTACTGCAGGATGCTCCGTAAACTGTCACAACATTACTGCATATAACACTAAGGTTCAATTGAGCCTGGTCAAAATGACTATACCTTCAAGATTTTATCTTCACTGCCAATAGCTGCCATTAGCTGACGCGAGCCTTCAATCAGGCACAGGCGATCAGCAGTACCATGGAACACCAGTATTGGTGTAGTGAATGACTTGTGCAGCTGCTCAGCCTCCTCTTGTGCACGCAGGGTGTTAACAGCCCATGCGGCCTTCATTCCGCCTTGCCAAAAGTAGGGATCGTTGCGGTTGGTTTCAACCTAGTTAGCATAACATTAAAAATCGGAACGAGACAGAAGGGTTGACAACTTGACAGCCCTCATAGACAGAAGCAGTGTGTCTGCTGAGATCATGAAGATATACAATTATGTACAATCATGAAAATATACAATTATGTACTTGTACATGTACATATAGATCAAACCGAATGGTGTTGAAGAACCCGATGTAAAGATGCACTACTTTACGCCAATATGAGTTCTACACAGGCACAGTACGATCAAGGTAGCAGGGTGTATACTATGGCCTGGTTCACCGGTGGACAGACCCATTACAAGTATACAACTTGCTCATGATCAGCAGTAGACCCGGGTGCTCGAATGAGACACAGGGTACCAAAACAGAAACAGCTTGAAATTGTACCTAAACTTATTCCGATTTCGTTTAGTTTTCACAAATACCATCAACATACGGCCCGCTAACGGTATGCCAAATTTCAGCTCCGCCCGGTGAGCGGTTTTTGAAATACTCGCGACCCACTTTTTGTTGGGTCCTTGATTCGAGGATGTGGGTCTACGTTACGGTGCTGCCAAAGACCTGCTGAATCTGCGGCTCCGCTGACCATCTTGCTCTCAAAAACGAAGTAGTAAGTTACTACTCCCTGCCCTCAACTGCCATATCAAGCGTAGACGATGGTAGACCCGTGTGCTTGAATCGGAGACGATCTGACGAGTTCGCTGTTTCTGACTCGAGCACCCAATTTTCAAATAAAAAATCCGAAGGAAATACGACAATTTTACTGCGTACTGTAGGCTGTGTTGTAGCGCACCCAGGTTCTGAATTCCTGCTGGGTGGGCCAAGCCAGACTCTCTTCCCTGTTCTATCGCCTCTCCAAAAGTATATTCTGACATTGTTGAGATTTACAGATGAGAAATTTCACACCTGTCAAATCGTTTCTGATTCGAGCACCCGGGTCTACTCATGAAAGAGTAATGATCCAGCGATCCCCTCTCAATCACATGCACAGGCGCACCTAGATCACGTGCAACTTACCACTGATGGATCACGACAGACAAACTCTTCCGGTAGCTTTCCCACTTCCAGTTGAGGCGTAACTCCACCTGCAACTTTTGCCATGAATATCTGCGCTCATGGCAGCCGAGAAAGACAGAAAAACAGAAAGACCGACATAGACACACACACAGGCACATAGCCAGCAATGTACAACGTTAATTTTAACATCGCCTTGGTACCAAAGCTAGAGTAGCGACGAAAGAGCTACATGAATAATACAAACAGAATGGTGGCGCCAACCAAACCAACCTTGAACGGAGTAGCAACATCTGGATCACCGATCAGGGCAGGAGCACTCAGCAAGACAAAGTCCACGAGGTCTGTGTGTTGAGCAGCGGTCAGGAACGCAATCAGCCCACCCTGGATCAAGCAACAACATGAGACACGATTGCAATGAAGCGAGCTTGTACCCAAATTAAGGATCCCTGCTTGGCGATAAACACTAAGATAACAGACAGTACTGGGAGTAAAACAGTGCCAGTAGGCTAGTCACGCATGCCATGGTGCAGCGTGTCATACTCTGATGATGATACTCACCATCGAGTGGCCAAGAAGGAACAGCGGCAGGCCGGGATGCTGCTCACGTACTTCACGGAGTCTCTGCGCCACATCGGTGACATACTCTCCAAACTCATTCACATGAACACGGTCTCCTTCACTTCTGCCATGGCCAACTAAGAACACACCAAGCCAAGAAGCACCAAAGCAAGCCAACATTGTACGTATGCTGAGGCATTCCTCAAATGTCAAAAACAAGTATTGTTCCGCAATCTAGCTACATGTACACGCAGCATTACCAACATGACAAGCAAGGAATACATCAAACAGATTCGTGAATGCCAAGTTTGTTTTTCACTGGGCCGACATGAAGTCTGTCACATAGTGAAACTCCCTGAGTACTCATGCAGTTCATCAAGCGAATATAGTAGTTCTGGTGCAGGCAGGACCGAGCACATTCTGTGTTTTTTCGGTCACGCCTTATCGACTTACAGTCAACTTTGCGTATAACGACACTCGGCCAGGCATCAGAAAAGTGTCCTTGTTCGCGAAGCGTCGTTACACCCGAAGTCTCATTATATGTATACAGGTAGAATGGACTTTGCTATGGGCATGGAAATTCTGTCGTTATTCGCGAATTGTCGTTATATCCGCAGTCGTTATTAGCGAAGTTGACTGTATCGACCACTGCAACAAGAGACCAGCTGCACTGCCTTTAGACAGGACACCTACCGGTAGCCCTGCCTTCCAGGGTTCTTTCTGAATTACCATCAAGTGAATGTAAACTAGAGTGTGCAATTCCGCTGCTGGTCAGACCCATGGGGGATTTTTAGATGTTGTCAAGGTTTCCAGTGACCTTTTAAATTTAAGCCATGACGTACAGCTTCATACAAGATCTGCATAACGCAGCTGCATGTAGCTTCGCCTGGTTTTGCACCTACAAGTTTTTTTGTAAGAAAACTTACTTTTTCCCTGGCGGAGTGGGGTTTTGCGACCAGTTTTAGAAAATACAGGCGTCAGTACACGGCATTGCAATAGGAATGAATGATTTTTTTACAAGTTGTGAACCTCACATCTGTACGTGATGACTATTGATCTCCGGAAAAGTTCACATGAACAAAATTTCGGCCGTGGGTTAAACTGAGCGGGGCTGCACACTCTGGTTTATACACTCTTGATATCATTGGAGTTTGTTTACGAAATGACAGAGCATCCCGGGGTGGTTGTTACAGGTGCATTGCACTACAAATAGCGAGGAAATACATACATGAACGTATGGCAACGGCATTGAGATAGGTAGCATATTTCATTTGTGTGCTTATAGAGGTCTTACCATGGTCATGGCCATACACGACCATGTCAATGTCCGTGAACCAAGCCGCCATTTCGCCATAACGCTCAATGTGCTCCGACACACCATGGCTTAGGTAGACAATCCCTTTGGGAGTACTGACAATAGCATACCACATACACACATGCACAATCGCACGCACACACACACACACACATACACAGACAGACACAGACAGATGCTCGCACACACACGCAAGCGAGCGCTCCTATGTGGAATTCTAATGGAATTGTGTCCGTAAATAATTGGAACCTATCGAATAAATGTGACTATTATAAGGTACTGTACATGCATTTATACCATGATTTAATACATGGAGCTTGAAAGGTGTCTATGTACTGTACTCATGACTGGTAGAATAATTATTAATGGTGCTAAAATACAGAGAGCTAGAGGGGTATGACATGGGCCATCATGTCACCTCGTGAGTGGATCCACCCTCAAACTACATGTACATTACTACTACCAGTATGCAGGATCTACCATGTGCTAGCTGATCATTCTACTCACGAGCAGGAGTCTGACTTCCAAGCGCGAGTGTAAAGCCTCTTCCCAGCTGCACTGGTGACATGGGACACCGTTGAGTAGTCCACAGCAGGAAAGATTTGGCTTTGCCCCATGATGAGAAACGAAAGCAGACGCGAATACACCAACTTTCTTTCGTATTGTATCTGTAGATGTACTGAAGGCAACGTTTGGCTAGCTTGACAAACCAAGATGATCATCTATCGACGATGTTTGATTTGAACAAACTATTACTTGTCTTTTGAGTTTTGTTTTGATTTGAAAGCAATTATGTCGAGGTCAAAAAATTAGTACTTTGGACTCCGAATTCCGAAAGCGGCCAAGCAGGAAGTCCAAAAGTACTAATTTTTTAACCTCTTGCATGATATTTTTTGCATCTCGCAAATTCGATCGTCAAGAACATTTTTTCCTGACCAAAGAATTAGAAGCCTGTTGAGTTGTGGACTTTTGGGATTTTGAAGCGAGTGTAGAGATTGTAGCACTTCTTGCCGTGTTCTTCATCTTTGGTCGCAGAGCAGGACGTCATGTCGGAGAGATACAGCTTCAGTTTAACGACATTTAGGTGATTAGAGTTGGCGCGCAGCTATTCTGGGATGAAATCGAATTCGTTGATTTGAAACGAATGATTGATTGTGTTTTCTCTTGCACAGTCCTTCTGGAAAGCTAGTTCAAATTGAGTATGCATTAGCCGCGGTCAGCGGGGGCCAGCCGTCAATTGGCATTAAAGGTAGGGTGCCTGACTGAACATGATTGTTCACTTCTTCCACTTCACCCTCGTAAAAGAATTGGGAATATATTCTACACATTTGATTCTCCCCACGAATATCGTGAATGAAGATGTGAGCAATCATTATTACTATTAGCCGAGAGGTACAAGTGAGTGAACATAGGTTTGCAGATAGTGTAACAGAGGTGGAGCTGCGGAGTCTGCACTTATTGTAGGTTGCTGTGTTTGAATATAAGATTCAAATTTATCTGGGTCCATCAAGGCATTCTCAGCTTCCATTCCCATCATTGGCATGAACACAGTTTCTTTTTGGTGACGCATGCAGAACCCAGATTGACATTGACCATGGTGACAGGTCCCAGGAAGGGAGCAAGGTCTTTATCTACAGTACAGGGACCATCCATCTTTGTGTTGGGTGTATTTTAGTTCCCTGCACAAGTGTGCGACGTGCTTGAGTAACTGTACTAAGGCTGTGTTTACATGAAGCGTTTCAACCCGGGTTGAGTTCGACCCGGGTCAGATTTCAACCCGCCATGTGCATAAAATGAATGGCGCGTTTACATGACGCATTGCGCTTGACCCGGGTTGAAATTTCGCCCCGGGTTGATTTCAACCCTCCCCCCCAAGGGGAGGGTTGAAATCAACCCGGGTCAAGAAAATCGTACAAACGTACTTCGTATCTTGCGCCAGGTTTGAACAGCACTGCAGATGCAAATTTCGCGCGAACGGATTCACGTGACCATACAGGACTGTAGAAGTGGACTTTTGGCAGCATATCAGTATTTGACCCGGGTCAACTGTCTTCATGTAAACGCTCACCTCTTTTGTCTGTCGTACAGACTTTCAACCCGGGCTGAACTCGACCCGGGTTGAAACTTCTCATGTAAACACAGCCTAACTGAAGGATAGGCTTTACATTTTGTTTACACTTGTTCTGTTGTGTGTGGATGTGGCTGTGCTGTGCTGTGTGGTTGTGTGCATGCGTACCTTTCCCATGTGCGTGTTCATGTCTATGTGCTGCTGTAGCTACTAATGGCGTGGTCCTAGCCGTAGATAAGAAACAGCAGTCATTCTTGTATGACACATCAAGCCTTAGCAAGGTTAGTATAGCGTGACAGAGGCTATGCATTTATGTCACTATTGGAAGGTTTTGTGTGGAGGGCATCGCAAGGACTTGTTTGCTGCTCAATACGAAGCATAATAATTATCATGATATGGTCATTTGTAATGTTGCATGCATATGCAATGGTGTCATTTGTGTGACTACATTTCTCAGGATTTGCAACAAGGAAATTCCTGTTCCATGCAGTCGCAAGACCGCTGTCACAGAAGTTGACCAATGTTCAACGTTTGCGACTTATGACCTGTGGCGCACATCAATGGAGCGCAGTTTGAACTGTTTCTTTTATACGCTGGGTGTGCATGCACGTGTATTACAATGCGCTGTGTATGAACGTCGCAGAAATCAAAACGATTGTGAGTCGCATGTCGCAACTCACCACAAGTGTTGCGTCTTGCAGATTGCAGAAAGTGATGTTCTGAATTACGTTGTGTGGAATTGTTTTCTTTGCTCCTGTTTTACTTCGTAGATTGAGCGTGTCACTGATAACATCGGTATGGTGTTCAGTGGAATGACAGCTGACTACAGGTAGGGCTGGGATAGGCGCCTGGATATGGCTCAGTATGGTTTTACTACTGGTATATTATACAGTCAAATCTGCCGTTAGCGACCTCTGCTGTAGGCGACCATCTACCGTTAGCGACCGATTTTCCGTGCACCGACGGTTTCACATACAAACTGATCTGTCCAGAGCGACCATCTGCTGTGCGCGACTAGCGACCGCGATTTCATGCACGGTGGCTGCATTCAAATCTGCTGTAAGCGACCGCGACCCAGGTTCAGTAAGGTGCGAAACTGTACTTGCCAGTGCTTTGTCAACTGCAAAGTGTGAAAATGCACTGTCTTGCAAGTGCGATCGACTGGCGCCTGGCCTGTACTGAGGCTGTGATGTAGCTCTCAAGTCCAGGCAGTGTCGATCTACTGCCGTGTCGCATACGCGTACTATACGGGTATGGTCGTCGTTGAATATCCAATAAAATGATATTAAAAATCACATTATTCTCGTCGATTTGAGTACATGGAAGCATATACCTGGTATGCCGGATCTACCATACATCTGCCGTAAGAGACCATCTGCCGTAAGCGACCGCTTTTTCTTTCACCAAGGGGCGGTCGCTTACAACAGATTTGACTGTATGTGTGTGTGTGTGTGTGTGTGTGTGTGTGTGTGTTCCTGGTGACTTCCTACCCATGATAGCCATGCTGTATGTCCACTGGTGTGCTGCGGCCTGCCGTCTTTTTCTGCCGTGCTAACTCTCGCATCGTGTTGGTCTCTCTTGAAACTTTCAGATTGCTGCTGAAGCAGGCACGCAAGGTTGCGCAGCGCTACTTTCTCGTCTACAAGGAGTCCATCCCGTGCACCATGTTAGTACAGGACGTCGCCAAGGTCATGCAGGAATACACTCAGCAAGGGTAAGCCTGCCTACTGCCGTTTGCTGTAAAGCGATAGACTTTCGTGCTGCGCAAATTTTGCGTTTTCAAGGATTACGATGGTTCATGGTATGAAAATTAGCTCTTCAGTTGGACCATGCATTGTGACGATTGTCCACACTCCATGTACAGAGCAGTTTGCGGTGCTATTATATTTGCGAATGTGTGATGATGATCTCTAGCGGAAATTTCCCACTTTACAGTGGACGTGTTCATTGCGTGTGGTGTGAGAACAGTGTGTTTGGAAGGGTGCTTGAGCATCATAGCGCTATGCATTCGTCCCTTTTGATATAGTGTATTGAGGATGCTGCTATGTGTGCTGGCAAGAGTACATAACCCCCCCCCCCCCCCAGAGTGCGCAAGTTCACTTATCAGATCTGGGACGGCGAAATCCGTGTTGCACGTCATAATAATGACATCATGAGTAGGGGGAGTGTGGACGTGGTGCATGGCGTCGATGGAATGAGGCAAGTCCGACCCAAAAAATGACGTACATCACGGATTACGCCGTCCCACAACCCCATCCCAGTTGCGCACTGCGAGCATCCGGCTGATGGTGTTTGTTCATGACTTTGTGGACCATCAATCCTGTTGAGAAATTATTCTGATGTCCTTATGTAGAGGACGGTGGCAGACTGGCAGGTTTTGCAATTTTTGCTGAAGAGCTTTTATTAAAAAATAAGTAAAATAAAAAGCACCTCGCTGTCTACATGTCATACACTTAGACAAGGCGAGCTGAAAGTCTGGGTTGCTGCAAAGTAGGCACTATTTAGGCAGTGATACAATTATTTTCACACTGCTTTAGTTCTGTGAATGTGTTTCTTTGGGATCATGATTCAGTGTGTCACTGTAGTCGGAGAACAGACGTTGCCGAGACACCCACACTTCAACTCTTCAAGTACATGTTGTGAGGGACCTCCGGTGCAAAAAAAACGAAACAAAAATACAGTAAAACCTGTCAAGGCGACCACCTGCCCAAGAGGACCACCAGAACCGAGGGGTGTTATTTCCAGTCAAACGACCCTGGCTAAGAAGACCACCTGAACAAGGGGACCGCATGTGTAGGGTCCCTCGAGTGGTCAGCTTAGACAGGTTCCACTGGTATTGCGAATTCAAATAAAAAGAACAACAACAACTGTACTTTAGGGTCCGTAGACTTCTAGATGTATGGAAACACTATACCATGTATCTGAGGCGAGCATTCGTCAAGCTTCACTCCTGGACAGTGACACAACAGTCTAGCAGCTGAATGTGTGTGGTCTGGTGTTCTCTGAAAAATGAAACTGCATCCTGTAACTTTTCTCTCACATTTCAAATGCACCTTATTTCTGTAGTGAACATTGACAACAAATTCCGTGCTGGTGTGCCTTTCTTGTGCGATATACAGCGGTGTTCGGCCATTTGGTGTATCGCTTTTGATTGCGGGACTGGATCAGGGTACACCTATGCTCTACCAGTGTGATCCTTCTGTAAGTAACTGGTTGTTGTATGTACATGTGTGTGCGGTGCTGTGCTGTGTGGTGCTGTGTATATTGGTTTGTTTTCTTGCGGCAACCTGTCTTTGCTTGCACCTCATCAAGCCTCTCTGTGTCTATGTCGAGACTTGAGGAGTCTTCCTGTCTGTTCCAGTTGGTCAGGCTTTTTTCTTCTCACCACCTCATTTCTAACTTATAAGAGAGGTGAAAATGATGAGAAGAGACAGACACACACACACACACACACACACACACACAGAGAGAGAGAGAGAGAGAGAGAGAGAGAGAGAGAGAGAGAGAGAGAGAGAGAGAGAGAGAGAGAGAGAGAGAGAGAGAGAGGAGGGAGGGAGGGAGGGAGGGAGAGAGAGAGAGAGAGAGACTCTGTCTGTCTGTGTCTGTGTGTCTTTCTCGCATGTCTCATAGTGTAATGCGTGTAACTGTCTGGGCTATCCTTTTCTTTTCTTTTTTGAAAAGGACCAAATTTGAATTTGCTTGTGTCTGTGTGTTTCCATCGTTTAGGGTGCTTTCTTTGCTTGGAAAGCAACGGCAATGGGCAAGAACTGCAACAGTGGAAAGACTTTCCTTGAGAAGAGGTCAGGCAATATAAGTTACATTTTATATTCGTTTGCATCAACCCAGCAAGCTGCTGCTAAAGAACCCTAAGCTCCAGTGTCTGCCTTTTACTTGCTCCGTCCTTATTCTTGAGCACGGTGTATACTTGTGACTTTGCACACGGGAAAACACCTCACACTCTCGTCACGGCGAAGACAGTTGAACGCATTTTCGCGCTCTCTTGTAGTGCTTTGGTGAGTCTGATCTGCTCACCTCCCACCGCTTTAGGAGCTGCATCTGCGCCTTGATCCTTGAAGGGTGGTGGCGTTCCTACGGATGCGGAAAACTAACGTTACTTGGCCTCTAGCCGAGTCTCACGCGAACCGTGATTTTTTTGGAATGCGAAGTGAAGCGTGAATTGGGCCTTCCTTGAGCCCAATGTCTCTTTCTGGAGCAAGACGTTTTTATGTTGCTGATTCCCAGTGGCCATGTGAATGACCTGAATCTTATCCCGCATGTGTATATGTACTTCGAAGTAGGAATGTGATGTGCAATTATGACAGGTGATATGTATTTGTTGTCATCGGTGATGATCTGTTCACCTCAGGTATAGCGACGAACTGGAACTGGAGGATGCCATCCATACAGCAATTCTTACACTGAAGGTGAGGGGCGGAAGTTTGATATGATATGCCTCTCGTAACTCTCTCGTTAAAAGCGTTCAAGTAGTAACGTTAACCGCTGCCCCATTGTCAGCTTCATGCGTGCTATTCATCAATAAACATCTGATGGTGGTTCTGCTGTGTGTAACATATGCTTGCAGGAAAGCTTTGAAGGCCAGATGACTGAGGAGAACATTGAGGTCGGTATCGTAAACGCTGATGGCTTCCGTCGCCTAACCACGGCCGAGGTAAAAGACTACCTTGCCCTGGTCTTGCAATAGGCACTCCCACCAACCAGCGCCACCACTGCTCCATCGCTACAACCATCATCATCAGTAGCAGCCATGGTGGCGGCAACATTGGCTTGCTGTTATTGTTCCTGTCCATAGCTCATGCTCCTCTCATTCCCACTCTGTACATAGCTTCATTTTTTTATTGCTGTTCTTTTTGCTTGTAAAGTTTTTACTGTATGCAGTATGTATGTTATGATCATTGCCTATATCTTGCATACTGACTTATGGTATGCTGGCAGTGTTCAATGCTTTTCGAAATAATGCACCAAACTCTAGATTGTGCACGGTAAATGTGTACTTCAAAGTAGCCCCGTGAAGTGCCTGTATGCTAGCCAGAGTTTGTGCGGGCTCTTGCTGCTATTGCTCATGGCCTTCATGTATATTGTTGATTTATGCGGTAAATAAAAGATGATCTGGAAACAAGGTACACGAAGCCACTCGAACAAGTACAATACTCTATAGAGGATGGGTACAAAGACAGATTGTGTTCTACGCGATAACACGATTATCTGTTGCCCAAGTCTTGTGCAAGTCCTTTTCGACGATTGTGTTCGGTGACAGAGTATAAAAGCGAATTTTTGTTTGATTTCATCCACCTTCCAAGGCTGTTTAGTGTTACAAGCAACTTCAGAGAACATCATGTACAACAAACTTCAGCTGTTTGCTGGGATAATCAACACCGGACTTTGTAGCATTTTCCCACTGTTTCATTGACAAGATTTATCCAATAGGTTTTACCATGTCTGCTTTTTAAATTTACCACACTACAGTCTACACAGCTAAAAAAAACCTTGTCTGACAAGTTAGTTGGAGAGCTCAGATTCAGTCAGAGAGTTGTTCCCGTTGTGATTCAAAATGCATGACTATACACTACTTACAAGTACCAGGGATTCGTTAAAAAAATACCGTTTTAAAACAGCTTCCTGCTACTTATCATTGTTGTGCAGGGGAGGGAAAACAGAAGAGAAAACAACATTTCTTCCCATAATCGTTAAAACGTTGAACTCTGTTATGCAAAAGTATCACATCCAAATGGCAATGTATAATAATACGGTTCTTTCATGCATGCGTGGTCAGTCGCTAATCCAGCCACTACCATGTATGCTATTTCATTATGTCAAGAACTATAATAGCTGCTCATTGTCATGGCTTTAGAGAGAAAAAAGTGATACTTTGTTACAGAATTCAACACGAGTATAGTGGCTCAAGCTCAGTATTGTTACATAACGTTATTCCATGCACGCACATGATTATGTCTATACAGTTGAGAGAGGGCAAGAAAGGGAGTGCGAGAGTGAGTGTGACAGACGGCAAGAGAATGGTTCATCTTCTGTGGTATCCGCTAAGAATCCGGCTTGAAGTCCAGCCTCCAGTTGATCGCCGAATCACGTCTCTGTTACTATCGCCGCCAGCTCAGGGTCATGCTGGCAAGGCCGGGCCAGTCAGTTTCACGGTCTTGTGACGACAGCAACATGCCTACACCGCACCTTATGCGGTACCTGTGCAGCGAGGAATACAATGCAAACATGTCGTCAGAACCGGCGTGTACAGACGTGATCCTTAACTGCTGCTGTGTCTGTCAGTCAAACCAACCCCACGATGGATGTTGCCTGGTGATTCCTGTGTCCACTGTTGTGTTGTACGTCACTGTAAGACCGCATACCCCCCACAGATCGTGAACTTTTTTAAATTGACGAAGGCACAGGGCTATTGCTTACCGGGCGGTCTTTTATGGCACTTTCCAGCGATTTTCACTCCTCCACGGATGCACTGGGGCAGGCAGAACGTCCTCCCACTGCTGAGATTGTAGCATATAGAGTAGTGAGGGTCACCACAGGGCCGCTCCACAGCGCACTTGTCATCTGCAGACACACACACACACACGGCGGGAGGTGTAGGAATCAGTTCCTTGGCCAAGACCATGATGATGCAGCCACATGGTGCTGCAATCAATAACCATTCCGCATGCATTTCATTAGCCGCATGCATTTCACTAGCCGCATGCATTTCACTAGCCGCATGCTGATTTACTCCAGTGAGTACTAGCAATCTTGCTGTAAACAGTCTAACTTTTGCACAGATGTGTACGGTCATATTTGGGGCAAAGTACATAACCAATCTTGTCGGTGTGTATGTTCTACGGCAAGTAACACTAGTTTGTAAAAGTGAACTGAATTCCTGGCAAACTTACAAGTGAGGCATTCTGGACAGCACTTGTTTGCCGGAGTGTGGACACGTTGGCATGACGATGGCACCGGGGGACACTGGTTTCTCACCGATGGGCAGTGATTACGTCCACGCTGCAATCGAGACATGTACAGGGAAAGCAAAGCCAGTATTCAGTAACGGTTATACTAAGTAACTAGTAGCCAGTGCAGAGTCACGTCAACAGTACGGTACAGTACTATGGCACTGGTGTGCAGGGACATTGCGTGGGAGCCGCTGCTCGTTTTCGGCACATCCCCCTAACAATTTTAAAACCGTTTCCCCAGTACTCGGGCCCATGCAGCAACATGCTTTAAAAGGAACGCCAAGCAGCAGATAGATATACGTACCATACAGAAGCAGTGCGGATTGCATGGGTTCTGGATGACGCGCGGGATAGTGGAGCCGTTGAAGTAGTGCTGGCCATTGAGTCGACAGCCGTTAGGGTCGTGTTGAGCCACTGAGCAGTGAGCAAACGCAAATGCACACATGCACAAAGTACACCAGGTGGTGAAAACAAGTTCATTACTTTTATCTGTGAGTGAAATTCATTACTAAAAGCTCTCAAAACGACAGCCTCATTGTATAGATATTATCCATACCACCATGGCGCCTGTTTAACGGCCCGGATAACCTAGGGCACCTTGATATTGATAACTGTTACAAGAATCACGCTATCTACTTGGGGTTACATCACAGGGCACCTTGCAGTGCCAGCGTCAATTCTCAGCATGTGACTCGCGGCGACTGTACTAACAGAACACTAGACACCGGTATTGAGAGCTTACGCATTTTGGTGCAGTATGGGCAGCATTCTCCGTGTGCTGGGTCGGCCTCGGCCAGCCTCATGCGGTGTCCGGTACATCCGGGCCTTGTGCCGCATGTCATCTGCTGACAGAGAACTAGGGTTTTCTGTAAGGATGAGAAGATATGAGTGGAGAACCAGTAAAAAAAAGTATGTTATAAATGAGCTGTAGCAGTGGTCCATTTCCGTTAAACTCCACTTCAGCTCTACATGTACACCACTGAGTAGCTTTAGAGGCATTGGCTGTGCAACCTAAAGACTATGATGTCATGGGTGACAAACACGTTGTGAGCATAGCTGTTTACGTACGTTGCAGCGGCACGACGCGCAGGAAGCCCTGTCGTCCCAGCTTTCGCCGTGCATCTTGTCCGCGCCATTCCACTTGCACTTCCACAGGTCTCTCTGGCAGGCACCAAGGCGGCTGGACAGGACGGTCTTCTCTGCTTGGCACTGTGGACAGAAACACGCACAGCAGCCAATGTGTTAACTTCATTATTTGATCACAGCTCTCTTTCCACGAGAGAATGTCTACAGCAAGACACCTAACACGCGATAAGTCGATAACTGTCACATCATCCCTGAACATTTCCAGACATCAATGACATCATCAATGACAGCAATGACATCAGCAAGTCAACACGGGTTTGCTTTGCAGCAGTCATTCTCTCTGCACTTTACCTGGAGTTCTCTGGTCGCAGGAGTTGTTGATTTGCACACTTCAGGCAAGTCATCGTCGTTGATTCGTAGGTTCTGCACCGAACCCTGTCAGACACAGCACAAGCAACAGCTGATGAGAAGGAGATACCACTGAATGTGCACAACCGCCCTCGGCTATAACTGCTGAGCCACTTTGAATAGCGTACAGGTTAATTTTTGGCAGTTTTCAGCATTGGTGAGTCTAAGTCACACACCATCCGGGACTGGCTGTAAGGCTGTACACAAGTATTGGGGACGGACCCTATCAAACTATACGGTACACAAGTATTGGGGACTTTCCCTATCAAACTATACTAGAAGGCCTGGTACAGTGCTGCTTAATGAAATCCGAACGAGTGAGTTCTGGCCTGACCCGCAAAAAGCAACAATATCATCGCTTTTTTTATGTACACATTCAGTGTGTTGGCCATGGCGCATCACTATGTTTACTTACCATGAATCCTTCATTGGCAAGGCTATCTCCTCCCACGCATACCGTGCCGCGTACAAAGTTCGTGCTGCACACCACCGGCCTCGGTGTGGTCTCGTTGTACACCAGGTTGCAGTCGACGCGCATCATAACACGCTGCGCCGTCGGGCAGATGGTGATGGCCAGGTTGTACCACACGTCCGGGCGGAACTGATAGAGAAACCGATGCCAGTAGTCCGACGTGTCGTTGGAAGTGTAGCGAACCCTGAGCTGTAGCGGGTGCAGTAAAAGTGGAGCACAGCCAAGAGAAACCATCATCAAATTGTCCCAGAGCCCGAGCTCCTACACTTGTAGCTATGCCGAGTATAAACTACCGGAACTTCCTTATTAACTCAGGAGCTAATAACGAGTATGCTAGGCCTACTGTCACATGACTGCGAATGCATTGCATCTGAAACAGGACTGGGATTCTATGAAACCATAATTGGACCGGGGCTTTATGAAACCAAAATGATACTATCATCTCGGCCTTTCAGTGCAGCAGCCACAGTGTAAATCACTTAGTATGTCCTCTGATGATTGCTGAGGACGGACATTGTCTGGGGTATGCGTGTATTGCGCAATATTGAAGTATGTTGGGATAAGAAATACCTCTTGTGTTTTAAGTAGACTTTCCTGCTGCCCATGGGTGGGGGTACTGGGGTACTGGTGTACATCTGATCAGAGTACTACAGTCAGACCTCGCATAACCGCACACATCCGTTTTCCACAAAAATATCCGGATGGGCGAGGGAACCGGAAAATCGAACACACATACTGCATGTATGCATGGCATACGCTGTAAATCGGTAACCAACAATTTTCTTCCGGATGGCGAGGGATCCGGGTAAAAGAGGACCGGATACGCGAGGTCTGACTGTACTGCATATACAAAACAGTGAGCAAAGGATACATCATACCTGAAAGCTAGTATCATGATCATGATGAGCATCATCAGACTCATCAGACTCATCACCCATTCCTACCTCAGTGTTCCGGCGGAACCTGATGGCGAAATGCGATCCGGGCAGCGTGATGCTCAGCATGGTCTGCGGATGCCGGCTCTCGACGCGCACGGCGGTGGATACGGTGAAGCAGCCACCTTGGGTGCACGCCGGACGCATTGCGCTGATCATGTCCTCACGACTCTGCAAACGGCACAAGGTCAGGACAGCAATCATCAAAATCTCGGAAAATTCAATGAAAATCACAATGTTGCTTCCCACTCTAAAATAATAATGCCAATCACAATTACATAACCAAGCATCTTTTCCCATCTTTTCCAATGTCCAAAAGTTCCGCGCAAGAGATAGAAGTGCGTACTTCGAAGTAAAAAAATATTATTTGATCATACATGTAGCATGAACAGCAGGAGTGTCACCGTCTACATTAGACACATCTGCTGTTCATGCTGTATGTATGATCAAAGACTGATCATGGGAAAGCTCATACAGTGACTTCCGAGGTAGCTACATTGTAAATCAGAGTGGAGAAGATACCACTGCAGGCCTTCATTCAGCGTAGCAATCGGATACATGTATCCTCCGTATTGGCCCACGCCGTAAGAAGTCTGCATTTCATTTCCAAGTAAGTTGAACTCACGTTGACATATCTGCACATTCTGGGAGTGCCAGCCTTGAACTGGAAAGCTCTGTGCACGCTGGATTGAGGTGCACCCTGTGGCGCAGGGATGAACGACCACTGTCTTTGCATGCCATCGGACACACCAACATTCAGGCCATTGGAAGCTGCACACAAACAGGACAGCAAGTACATCCATGTATTCAGGGTAGTGCACATCATGTTTCAGCGTTTCTTCCCAGGGCACTGGTACATAACGTACATGGTTCTGTTCAACTGGAAGATGCCCAAAACACACACACATACACACACACACACACGCACACACACACACACCATACACTGTGTACAGTATTATTGTCCGCAGCTGAAGTGCACTGATTCACTGATTCACTGATTGACAATCATGCTGAAGTACCTTGAAGTTTGTAGTGTGTATGTTGTACCTCTTGTACATGCCACCGCATGACGGCGGCGCCTCTCAACCACTAATCAAAACTATGATCCCCCCCCCCCCACACACACACACACACCTCTCCACAAACACTGCCTTGTTGTTATCCTAAAAACATTGGCAGTGACCAAACGAGCAGAGGCCTCATGAGTTGACTCTTGGTAACACCTTGGCTATCAATGTCGTATCTATGCAGTAAGCCAGATCAACACACGAACTCCCTGCATCACTTAGCAGTGCACCAATCAACATCATTACTGAGCAGACCCCCACCACCACCAAAACACACTACAGTACACTACTATGTCACCAGTGCCGAACTCTTGATATGTGACATTCTCACTGGACACTGCACTGTCAGGGGGGGGGGGGGGGGGTCAAGGCTTCAACTTTTCAAGGGACAACTCAACTTTAAGGGTGCACCATACCAGTGCAGTGGCAATGTGCTGGGTCGCTTAGTTACTGTGTTGCCATGGAGGGGGGGGGGGGGGAGACACCACCATTGTTAGCTCTCCATTCGTCTCAAATAATTATACGAATGTTCTACATGAGCCTACAACTAATATAAATATTACTTACAAGTACAGGTAATTTTCTTTACATCATACCATGGCTTTGTTCTGTAAGTATGCCTGTCTATGTTATGGCTGGATCACCTGTAATGCATGTACTGGTAGATTTACATTATGTACCTAGCGGTGGCTGAGTGCAAATACATACTAGTAATTGGACCAGACATGTTAAAACGACCTAAAACCAGTAAAGAGTACCTAAAGCGTCACCACCATTGCGGTGCACGACTGTGCCTAAGCGGTCTGTGCATAAATCCGCTCGGAGAATACCAAACCGCCACTCCTATCAAGTACTTTGAAAACTGATCCTGAAAAGCTTGTAACTGCACAATGCATCGTAAAATGCAGGCTGTGTGGGCTTCCTCACCTGTCGCTAACGCCGTCACGAGCAGCGCTATCCTCAGTAGTAGCAACATAGTCATTGCGCCGGCGGTTACCAGTCGGGTCTTGAATGAAAGGCAGGAGGAAACGGAGGTCCGCAAGATGACGTTCTGCTCCTGATGCCTGGTGAAGCTTCTAAAAGAATTCAGAGGAGCTGCTCTGTGGTTCTACAACTTCGAAGTTTGATAACTCTTCCCCTGCGCCGATCTTCTTATACCAACTCACTTGTAAGTTCGAGCCATGTCTTTGGGTGAGTTGTGGGCTGTACTGTGGGAGAGCGCTTCCTGCAGCCTAGAAAGTAGGTGGCGTTGAAGGAGCACTCGAGTTTCAACTGATGTACTTGCCGCGTGGTCATTTCTCGCCACCCTTGCCATCGGTCGATATACTGTATGACCTAATCAGTGGTGGTATTGAACGTATTCACGATCACTGTTATGTGCGTTTGGCTCATGACAAACGTGAGTGGGACACGACTCACGACGCGTTGAATGCACGAGGAAATCATGGTGAGAAATCATCCACATTTCAAAACACTGCAAATGCGATTGATGAATTCATAGGTCGTAGTCGTAGAAGTCGAGGCCGGTGTACTTGAATTGCACTTCAAACTCAATTGTTTTCAGCCATGCGTTCACCAAGCTGGGCTCGGTCTTGTATGTGATTTGAAGACAGCAATTAGCAAGGCCCGAATGCAAAAGAGCAACATACTTCACGAGCTGAATTGGTCTGTCGCTACTCGCTAGCCCCGGCAGCGAGCTCTGGTTGTAGACCTAGAATAGCTAGGCTAGATGCACTGAGCTATGAGGCTTTGTACCTTGGTGAACTCGAAAGTACAGAGTTCGTGCGCGCGCGCGCGCGCGCGGTGCCGCGTTCGCAGACGCTGGGTTGTTATGTAGGCGGAGAATGCCTGAGACGACTGCCGCGACCCTGCGCTAGCGCGCTGCATGGCTGTACTGAGACTGCAGTGTGTGTGTGATGGTACGTGTTGTGTGTGTTTGTGTGTGTGTGTGGGGGGGGGGTGTATATGGGGGGGGGGTCAAGATTCGCCAACCGCGATGTGATGTGCTAGCGACCGCGTACATGTGCTAGCGACTGGAGCGGAGTCACCCGCCACGCGGACCTGGTCTGCTGCTGGGCAGGGGATGTTCATTACTGTGCATGATGCATAATGATGAGGCCTGATCGTCAATCTCATGACTGTAGTGTGGGGAGTGTAGTAAACGATCACGATTAGATGGTGCTGGGCTGGTACATGTACTTGGTGGACGATGACAATGCAGTCCAATGACCGTGGACGTGATTTGCATGTATCAGAGCGAAAATACCTGCTCATGTTCAAGATCTCAAGATCGTCTTGTACAGCCACAACCAGCTACGAAATAGCCCACGAAACTGCTAGATGCACACAGTAATTGAATACCGGTATAACAATAATAAAACATATTATTATTATTTATACGCTCAGTAAGCACAAGATTTTAAGGCCCAGTAAGTTTATAAACACTTGAATTAGTTTCACGATAACACTGTCCGTGATCATGGTTACGAGTGTCATGCAATCGTAGACTTCGTAGTGCTTCTTTCTCACAGTGCACACCAATATTGCTTTATTTATTTATTTATTACAGCATCTCATGGCACAGTGAGAACACCGGCCAATACAAAGAGAGAGGGTGTTAGCCAACCACGGCAAGGCAGGGAGAAGGGGAGGAGAAGAAAAAGGAACCGGCATGGATAAGCAGTGATTGCAACCAAATCAGAAACACAAAATCAAAATCAAGGCGCGACAAGGCTCTTAAAAAGGCGGAGGGAAGAAAGGTCCTTAGCTTCTTGGGGAAGTGCCAGCCACGCAGAGTACGCAATAAAAAAGGGAGAGTGAAGTAGAAAGGGGGACTTAGGTTTCGGAAGGGAAAGGGAGTTTCTCGTGCTACGGGAAGAGAACCAGTTGAAACAGTGGAGGTGAGGTGGACACAGATTGAGTTTGAGAGAATGGATAAGGGTGACAAGATGTGAATTACGTCTCTTAGACAAAGGGGAAGTGTCAGCAAGGGCATAAAGGGTGGAAGATGGAAGCATGCGGGGTTTTCGGAGGAGGATTTTGAGAACTTTTTTGTGTTGAATCTCGAGCTTGGCAGCACGGGTTGTGGAAATTCCAGCCCAAGCAGTATCTGCATAATCAAAAATGGGGCGTAAGTCTTTGCAGTCTTTCCAGCATGACCTTTGCAGTGGTTTAAAAAATTATACTTTTGATCATAAACCCAACTGGCAAAGGAGAAAAGACAAAGGAACAGAAGAAAAGAGCGAACAAAGCAGATGGAAGGAAAGACCAGGACAGAGACCAACAGGACAACACTCAACAGTGCGTCAGTGGGGTTGCACAAAGCAGCTAGCGGTGACGTTGGCTAAGCTAACATGAGCTGCATTGCCTGGCTGTACCTGGTAGATCTACACAATGATGGGATCTTGTCTAAACAGTAACTGGGTGCGTGTGAGGGACAGTTTGGACGTAAACATAATACTCGGTGTCGTGGGCATAACGATATTGCATGGGGAGAGGTTGGGGGTGTAGCCTAGTAGCCTTGGCTAAGGACAGAGGGTTGGAGTGTATGCCATCATGGATGAGGTCTACTCTACCCAACTGCTGTCCTCCTTCCTACCCCTGGCCTAGGTAACCAGGCCTGACCTCTGAATCCTGACCTGGATACGATCATGTACTGAGTCCATACTGGCATAGCTATGCACATGACCAGCATCATACTAACTACTACTAGTACTAGTAGTATGTAGAATCCTTTTACCGTAGTACAGTTGCTGTATGTAGAATCTACAATGACACAAATGTGCAGTGTGGTTCAGAGCGGGAAGTCTCATTCTGGCTTTCTGCTGCCTTGGTGATTTGTGTACTGCTACTTGTGCTAGTACTGCAATGCGGGGGAACGAATCAGTGTGGATCCACTACTATTACTAACTTACTTATTAGCATACTATTTTAGCATTGCTGTGAGTGTGGGAGCAGCAGTGCATGCGAGAGTTCACTGACCCGTGCTGCGTGGTGTGGTGGCGTCACGTGTGTGCGTGGGTATCCTGGGCAAGGAGGGTGCTCGGCTACGCACGCCGAAATATCCTCTAGTCTAGATATCCACATGTACATGGTACTGTGCTGCTTGTACATACACTGTATCCATCTGATCCCGAACACTGTATCCATCTGATCCCGAACACTGTATCCATCTGATCCCGAACATGTAACATTTTAACAGTTACATGTACATGGTTTACCTTTGCTACGCAGTTACAGATGCGTACAAGGCAGAGTACTGGTGAAGGAAGCTGGCACTGCAATGGTTTGAGCTACATTCTTTGTTGTTGGTACTCTGATTATCCGTATTATCCGTATTCACATGGCCTTGCCATTCATTCAGTATATTAATGTCATCAATAATGATATTCTTGTTTGTATTAGTTTATGTGACACCATTTTCTATTTTTCTTTGCCTGCCTGCCTGCTGGCGGCCTTTTTTCGCATGGTTCGGTGCAAGCGAATTTGGGCGAGCCCATTGACGCGGGAGCACAAATAATAATAATAATACCATGACAAAATACTGTCCATGGTAGGCTGGATCCTGTGCTTCTGAGGTTGTTGTGCAAAGTAATTACTAATTAGTTAGTTGTGTATCCGGCCGTATGCCACTTATCTACGCGGTGTACAGCCTGGTACAACGAATCTTAATTAAAATTTGATGACACAATTCGACACACGATGGTATGCCAATACTGCCAGATCAATGCCAGATCAATGCAATATCATGCAATGATGAGGTAATGATACATTGGGTTCAATGACACGTGACTGTGTAAGGTTGACGACGCACTCCCGCCTACAGGCTTCCCACTTCGTTCTAGCAAGGTAAACATTTTCGGGTCATCCAAGATGACATGTCGTGTGATGAATGCATGCAAATACGAGAGCCCGCTTCTGTTCCTCGCCATCGATCATCTGGTGGGAAGAGCTGCTCGGCAAACACTCCCATGCCACCCATGCCATGGAGCATCCTCCAAGGATACCTGCCACGACTCCCAGGGGTCTCCTCAAACTGTTGACACCTGCCTAATAATCATACACGAGTCAATGCAGTGGCCCGATTACAGCATTACCTGGATGTACTGGCTGGCTAGGCTGTGATCTTGGCGGGGATGGTAGAACTGGATGGTGGAGCATTGGAGGTCCTCGTTAGGAAAAGTGGCAGGATTGGAGGGCGTGTTTCGACTGCACTTCATCTCAAGTGGCCTTTCAAAGTCACTCCGAGAGAATGCAGAGAAAATGCACAACTACTACTGTACTAGACTTTGTGTCGTTGTATCTTCGGATTACAGCGAGCTTCATTAGACTCAATACATAGTAAGCCACCTATCATTAATTTTTTGTAAGGGTTTACCGGGTGTTAGCGGCCGTCGTGAGTTCCCTTCGGGAACGGACACGATAATTAATTATTTTACTTTTTTTAAAACTTTTTTATCATTAATGTTATACATACTGAAGTAATTGTAAGCTACCTATCATTTTGATTGGTGGCTAGGTGTTGTACGTTGTGTTGAGTTGCGGTGCATGCTGCATGCCAGTGGCCAAGCACTGACAGTCTGCAGTGGTCTGTGTAGTGGTGTGCACCACTCTTGGTGGGTATCCGGTATGAACATCTGTGGACCGTGGAGCCAGCCCCCCCCCCCCCCCCCCGTTTCACCTTCATGGTCTTGGCATTCCAACGAAAACAGACATGCAATAGGAACTCAGGACTGTCTTCAGTGTCCTGTGGGTAACCCTCATGTTGTAGAATACCGGTAGGAGGACTTCATCACTGGAATTCCCCGAAAGTAACTCCGACCGGTTTGCTCATGATGGAGGTAAAATCTTGTCTAAAACATTTAATCATGTAAGAGTCCTGTTTATAGACTCTGTATTCTAGCACTAAAAGAGAGTACACCGTTAGTCCAAACTAACTTTTAACTGCCTTTGGCAAACGTCATTGGAACCCAGAGTCATGTACATGACTCTGTACATAACCCCGGCCCGCAGCTACTCGTACATACATGTACATGTACACCGAAGGATGTACCCAGAGTGCTTGACAGTGCTCAACACCACAAAGGCAGAGCGTAATACACTACAGAACAACAAGGACAATCAAGGCTTGTTTGCTGCTACTTTAAGTTTCATGCTTACGCAATCATCAGGCAACACATGTACATGTACATGTAAATAAGTCATACGCCCCCAAGTACTGTACTCTTTCTGTAACCAGTTGCATGTGCATATGTCATGTATCTGTCGATGATTTTCATTATTTATAATGTACAATTACAAGTACTTCAAACAATAATACAGTATGATTAGAGCAGTGATCTATCATTATTGCAATCTGGACGAATCGTGCACGATATGTACATGTACATGGATACACATGTTACTGGTGGAAGATCTACATGATAGTACAATACAAGTCATGCACATGCACGAAGACGTATTTATACCAATAGATCTAGTACTTGTAGTACGTGCTACGTGCTACATGTACTTATGAAACAAGGGTTCGCTGGCGGAATGCTTGGGATTCTACAGTAAAGAGGTTCGTGGGTGTACAGACTGTCAGTACACGAAGGTCCAGTCCTGCATGACTCCTTGCACATGCACACGTTCTGGAACACGGAGGAAACACTGTTGTACACGGTAAGTTCTGATATTCTGAGTGGGTGTTCCTAGAGTAAGAGTGTCACCAGTCCTGTTGTTTAGCATAACGCCATAACGGTGCATTTCATAAAACAGTCACCGTGCACAATGTTCTTTGAAGGACTATGCTCTATTCCAGACACCTCCAGATGTTATCGATTTCACTCCTACTAACTACGTTTACTTGCACCACTACATGCCGCAGATCATGTTAAACCATTACTAGTACTTCATGGCACTGTTGTTCTCCGCCATAAATCTGTCCGACTCCCACACATGTACATGTATTTTGTCAAGGGTCCGTGGGAATACTGTAACCCCATGGGCCCTTGCGGAGTTTGCTCAGTCTGAGTGAGTATTCATTTTCAGAGCTCACCCAATAACTAAATATTAATAAGTGTAGTAGGGCATGGATATACATGTAACTGGTGGAACACATTACCCGTGTCTGCGAATTGGTAATCGGATTTATGAATTGAAGGTAACTAGAATGCCAAGGAAGTGGTGGCATTTCGTAGGCTCTCCGGCTGCCACAATCAATGGAACGTCGTCGGATGTCGCCTAACGTTATTCTCCTATTGACTTCAGGAATCCCATACGTGAGTGTCTTCATGTCACTGCGGTGCCAGTCTATCCCCATGCATGCCGGTATCAGTGTGACTATTAAACGTAGTAACTGTATTAAACCATCATGTATTGCACACAGTGTTCCCCATTGATAATTTGTATCTATAGATACACTTTCCTGTGTGACAGAGAGACCTTTTCTCACTCACACGGTCCTCTTTTGGGGCAGATTATTATACATCTTTAATAGATTGTAACACACAGTAGCCAAGTAGCGGTTGACGACAATGCAGTTCCAGAGGAGATTTACAGAAAATTAGCGCCATCGTGACTTTGTCGAAGGGGAATACGCTTTGGTATTGTTACCAATTGCTTCTATTACCAATTGCTTCACTGAGCTCCAACCGCAATACGTACAGTTGTGTTGGTTCAGGCAGGAACAAAACAGGGATCCGGTGAAGATGTCAAAGGACAACTCACCAACCTCCACCCCCACCCCACCCCATGCTAAAAGAAGTAAGAACAGCAAAGAAATTAACCTCGATCTTCACGAAGTTTACGTGCAGGACCGATGATAGCATGTCCGCTCGTTACCATGAGCAGAGCAAGACTCGAATTTTGGAGAGCTCATTTCAAGTTCGTTTCATCAGGAATTGCCCAAATCCGTACCTTGATTGTTCTAACCGTATTATGTTTGTAGATCACAGCAGGGAGTACTAAGAAAAACTGTAATCCCTGGGTCACAGCGGAGATGCACATTCAAGATCTTGGACATGGGCACTCAAGGTCTTCTATGGTGTCACACCAAGACAATCCCGCGTGTACGGGCCCGGCGATGGAAGGGTGATTTTTCTTATGGACCCCTGATTGGTGATAATGAGGCCCTTTCTGGAGCAGTTTAAACAAATGCGTGGCAATCATACACCCCTTGTGGCATTTGTATCGGTAAGTACATGTAGTGCTTTCCACGACATAATGAGTGCTGCGGTGGGCAGTCCCACGCACTCAGGCATGTGATAGTTACATGTATGTACATGGTTGTATGTGTAACACTGGGGTGAGGCCAGGGAGGGCGTAGAGTCACACTGTCTCCACAGAAATGAGTTGAGATCATGAGTATGTCATGTACATGACATGTATACATTATATTCATTGTATTATAATTATTGGTCTGTTTCAAGACCTTGCCAGCTGCACAGGATTTCCGTTATTCAGATGAACAGTGTGTTTGAAAGTTAGAACATACATGTACATGTAATTGTGTACAATCATGTTCATATGGTAGAGGGTAATAGGCGGTACACTGGTTTTGGACGGGAAGGGCGGATACCGTATTGAATTATATTAATTTTTTAAATTGCAATATTGTGTAGGAGTGGTGAGTAATATTGTATTCGCAAGTGCACTGATAGAATTATGCACTGAACGCAATTACATGACACAGAATGCGAGAAGTGGGTTGAATGGTAACCATACAATCATTATGAACTGCTAATGTTCGGACTTTTGCGCCTTTTCAGGGTGATGATAAAGTGATTGAGACTAGATTTGAGAGTTACAATGTGCATGCCTCTACGCCATAGCAAACTTTGCATAGTACTGGGATAGCTTAGTAATACTAATAGCAAGAGCATCTGGCTATAAGCTACAATGTACATGTATGCTACTACTGGCCATGCCAAAGCAAAAGGGTCCGTAAACTCGCGATTTACACTTGCCTTTTGCTTTGATACCGACTGCTCGCGCAGTCCTCAGAAAGGGAAACACAACTACCGGTAGCTCTGCTTATGAGCTATTGCTTGTAGGGCAAGCGGTGGGAGAAGTGTGACGTTCGAACTTTGAACCATATTCAACCATTACAGTTGAAGATACATGTGCATTGCACATCTTCATTGTATACCCAACTGTTTGGTAACTCTTGGCCCAGTCTTGCGTCTTCATAATGCAGTCTGTCACGAAGAGTATTTCATCATGAACAATCTCTCTCGAGGTGATATGGATAATCACTACGTATGCTAATGTTTGTCTCCATCTCAGACGTAAGCAGTCACCAGGTTGATATAAGCCTTGATATTGTCTGCCCGCACTCGTAGACCCTACGAGACACTGCTCGGAGCAAGTAATTAAAAGTCATACATGTACATGACAGTAACAGACTTGTTGTACGATCGCAACGAAGAATGAACATTCTCGGATTCCCACGACCTTGCTTGCATGGTTCTAAGACTAGGATCTTGATTATCAAGTACATGATTGTATTTCATGCTAGGCCCACCGCGACCGTCAAATGCGACCAAACTATTCACAGCATAGCCTACAGGTTTCAATTGCATGTATCGTAAGCTATTTTTCGGTTCTAAACAACCAAATTCGGCAAGGTCGAGGGTACCGCAGCAACGGTCCACTTCGCAAGTCCTCGCCTCAGTATGTACAATGCATCATGTAGGATTAATAAACATCATCTTCCATCGCCAACGCGATCCTGCTAGTCTGAATACTAGGTCATTGCAGGTTACGGCCAACTAAATGATCAGTATGGACTGATTCCACGCTATTGATAATCTTCGAAATTCACGTTATTTGGAGCCAGTCTAGCTACCAAGTCAGACTACAAACAAGAAGCATTTCGTCGAAATGCAAGCGACGTCTTGCACGGGTTCAAAGGGGACGGACGTCTAAGCCAGATTACGGGCGTTGTCCATACCGGATGCGCCGACTGTGTCAAGGTTTGACAAATGATTATTTTAATAATTATACGATACATCTGCCGAACATGACAGTAGGTACGTGGGAGTCGGACTCATCACGGCAGCCCTACTCACTCCGCTCCATAGTGAACAGACTTGCCGGTAGTTATCTGTACCATTCTACGAAGTCCCTCAGAACTACATCAGTACATGTACATGTATTCAAAACCACTATAAACATTCTTTCTACAGCCTCTGAGGCCGCCGCCGAAACAGTTACATACATTGTACATGATCGGTGGTACAGAGATTTAGTGAAAGACCTCCCGTAGCCCTAGGTGTTGCTAGAGACACCCGCTGAACAATGTACAAAGGGATCAATACGTTGTCCAGGCGATGATTGAAGAGGACGAGTGCATTGTATTACCAAGTGTTCCATTAGTAGTACATGCACAATACTGTCAATAGCTTACAATTAGGCATTATAATTATCACGTGTGACTGGAATTGCGCCTTTCCACCCAGTCATTGGCAATAAGACATTCTGACAAGATGAAAGTTCATCTTCTTCTTCGCACTTCTCTTGCTGCCGTCATACTTGTACGTGTCTTGGCAGAGTTGGCTTGTTGAATCCTTAAATTTGTCATTCATTTCCTTGTCCTCAGTGAATACTAATAGATGCTTATCTTGGGGTTTTGTATGGTCATGTACAGTACATGTATCATGAATCAGGAGGGGCGAGGCGAAGCATAAATCAGGTTCTAGCTGGCTGATACTGTAATAGTACGGTAATACTAATACTATGCATTGTTCCCCAGTAAAAACTGATTCGATTAATTCATGTATGGAGTCGCCATCATTTAGCTGTACGCCTCCAGAGCTCTCAATTCAGATCAAGAATGTCCTCGAAGTGTACTGTGTCACTGGCAGTGCAGACCACTCGGTGTTCGTGTATCTGCGGTTGTAAATCACCGCCAAGTGAGGATTTTAAAACTCGATACGTACATGCAAGTATATACGTGTACATGTACGTGCATATCCTGCACAATATTATTAGTTGCTCAAAACTAATGGAGTTTTACCGCTACAGCTGTAGTACTGTTGTTGGTTGACAGCATGTAACAACTTTTAAAAGGTGCTTTATAATAAGTCATGCTTTCAACCAACAACAAGTTACATGACTGTGTGAACTAAAACAAGGTTTATAGTAAGTAGCACTACAGTCTACAGTACGAGTACTGGCAGGGTGGAAGTCTAATAGTAATAATAGAACAGTTCGCGTACAGGGTAGGGCAGCAATGTAGTGCTAACCTTTCCGCTTCTGTCTCTATTGTGCTCTGGTACATGTGATGGTTGGTCGTCCACGTGAAAAAAGGAAAAGAAAAGTACCGCAAGAGAATGAAAGTGCACAACCGGATAGGGATGTGTAGGGTGGAAGTCTGGCACGAGCGAAACGACGTTACGTCCTTAGCTTTAAAGGGGAAGTCCGGTGAAAAATTTAAATTTCAGGGTCGGTAGAGTTTCGGCCGCTGAGTCGAATGGTGTTGGTCCCACGTGTCTCCGACAAAGCGTTCTTGAGATATTTCCGTTTGAAAAACTGAGTTTCGGGGGCTGCGCCATGACGTCATGCGGCCGCGCCACACCCTCTGCAACGTCATAGCGTGCAGCTAGGTCAAAAGGAGTGCGTGAAAGCAATAGTGTCAGTGCTATTTCAAATGATTTGGCGTGGTGCGAGCGACCCCGAAGACATGTAACTCCTTGTGAGAGTGAGGATGCAGCCATGGCTGACCTTCATGAGTTCGGTCTGGGGCTGAGAACCTCGGTAGTCAGCTGAAGAAATGGCCGCGCGGGCCGGTCAAGAGTGAGCGCTACTGAGTTTCCGACTGATGAAGAAGCAGCAGCTATTGCAGACGAGGCTGATGTAATTATCAGATCGCTGGAGAGCAGGGTCGCCAAAATGGAGAAGAGTGATGCGAGTGCTCTAAATGTTGTTCCATACCGATTAGATTCGCTTAGACTCCAGTAGCCTGCCACATGGTGATGTTTTGGTGCGAACTTGGAATATTTCGGACTGCTCAATTGGAGAACAGTGCAGGCTCTTTGAACCACGGGTACTACTCTTCGCTCGCAACGCTATGGAATCTGAAAGTTCTAGGTCCGAGAGCTGTTCGCTGTTTTGTCACTTGTCACGGTTGTGCACTCATCGCTGTAGCATAAAATAATGAGGCGCCGCGGGTGCGGAAAACTAAAATTTTCTTTCTCAAAGCACAACCACCGGCACCGGCAAGGAGAAACGCACGTTCTCTGACTACATGACTGTACTGATACGAGTGTAGTACATGACAAGTCCGTTAAAGGGGAAGTTAAGGCAAAAATTAAAATTTCACCAGTTGTAGTCTTCGGGGTGCTGAGTCGAATGGTCTTGGTCCGAGGAAGCTGAGACGCTCCCTTCCTACTTGAATCCCAATCGAACTCGCGCACTTCCACCGAAACTGGGTGACTGCGCCCTACGAGATGGGGATTTGTATGCAAAATGTCACTAAAAGCGCCATTTCGTTCTTATAAAAGCACGGATGACCGCGATTGGCCCATATGTTGTAGTCTTTTGGACGCTGAGTCGACTGGTTTTGGTCCGAAAAGGCTGCGATGCAGCGTTCCTCCTTTATTCCCAATCGAACATGGTTGAACAAGTGGTCACGTGCTCCTGGGTGCCCAAATCACCTGGTCACCACGCCAGCAGGTGACAACTTTCACACCAAGGTTCAACTCGAGTTCAACTCGAGTGACAGGACTGCACCCAAAAAAGGTCAAACAGGCTAGTAAGTTGTACCCTGCAGGCACGGTGGCCAGGTGACTGGCGTACGCAGGAGCACGTGACCGCTTGTTCAACCATGTTCGATTGGGAATAAAGGCGGAACGCTGCATCGCAGCCTTTTCGGACCAAAACCAGTCGACTCAGCGTCCAAAAGACTACAACATATGGGCCAATCGCGGTCATCCGTGCTTTTATAAGAACGAAATGGCGCTTTTAGTGACATTTTGCATACAAATCCCCATCTCGTAGGGCGCAGTCACCCAGTTTCGGTGGAAGTGCGCGAGTTCGATTGGGATTCAAGTAGGAAGGGAGCGTCTCAGCTTCCTCGGACCACGACCATTCGACTCAGCACCCCGAAGACTACAACTGGTGAAATTTTAATTTTTGCCTTAACTTCCCCTTTAACGTTACGTGTGTTGACTAGTTTTCTGAGTCTTGTGTCAGTTGTGACATGAGTTTGTTGACTGCACTACAGCCTTACAGGCAGCTAGATAACACACTGCACGCACTGCATGCACGCAGCGCAGAGCGCATAGACCATGTAGACGGGCTAACGGAAAAGTCCAACTCGGAAACGGCTAAATACGGTATAGCCTCCAGGTTTACCGAGCTGAAAATCACAGGGTACGTAGTGTTTGTAACACTGAATCGAATGGTCTTGGTCCGAAGAAGCTGCGATAAACGGTTCCCCAATCGAACGCGCTCCGAATATGGCCATTTTTGTACACAACTAGATGGTGTGGCTACCTGGCTGCACGCTGTGACGTCATCACCTGGATCTGGGTGATGCGCGCTCAAAGTCGCACATGTTCGATTGGGCGTATCTGACGAACCATAAGCCGCAGCCTCCTCGGACAAAGACCATTCGACTCAGCGCCCCGAACTCTACGGACTGTGAAATTTAAATTTTTCACCGGACTTCCCCTTTAACGTTTGTATGCCTCAACACAGTGGCGGCATGTCTTTTTTCAATTACATTTCCGGTAGATCTACATGACGCGATGTAAAATGTACAATGTACATGTACATAGCCATTGCGGACACGATCATTGCATTTACATTATTATTATCAAGAGTTCATGGGGGTTATGAACTCTTGATATTATCTGTCGCAGATTGAATATTAGGAGTACATAACGTTAGGCGGTCACCACATTTCTTACTGACGTACATGTAGATCTACAGTGTAGAGTGGGCGGCGGCCTGACCAGGGAGTCGTCAAATACCTATTTGACGACTCCCTGGGACTGACCCTCGGAGATTCCCTCGATTTAGCGCCTTTGGAGAATCCATGAATACAAACAGAGAAATACAGAAATCCAATGCATGTAGTACTAGTATACTGTAAATCGGACTAAATCCGTATACATTATACAGTGTATTGTAGTGTGAAGTGTGCTGCCAAGCCTTGAATGAATCGCCCAGCACTCAGCAGGGATGCCATACAATTATTGGATTACATTATAATACAATCATGTAGATCAAGTACAATTACATGTATGTACATGACTAATCCCCCCCCCCCCGACCATGTAAATTGTTGACGTTACGAAGTATTGGTTAGTTAGTTGCCTTCAGCTCCGGACACTCCCAGCGGTTGAGAGATGACAGCCAGGGTATGGTCGGTTTTGTACATGTAGGTGTGAAGTCTGCACTTAGCCTTTGGATGAAGAAAGAAACTAGTTACTGTAATTTCACAAATTTTCGGTGTACTTTTACTTTCGGTACTTTCGGTGCGTCTGTTTCATACCTAAAATTTCAATACACCGAACAAACACTAACACACATAATCCAATAGGGAACTGCTTCTCTGTACCGAAAATTTCTGTTCACCTAACCTGGCCTGTTGCCCTCATACCGAAAATATTGAGCACCGAAAATTTCTGAAATTAGAGTACTTGGAAGATCTACAGTGCCTAGGCCTTTGCGGATAATGCCGGCAGAAAAATTGGCAGAATTCGCCGGTACTTTTTCTGGTAAGTTTCATGCATGTTTGGTATGTGGATAAAGAAATTGAGCAGAATTCGAGGAATTGCCGCCATAAGGTCTGTATGGTTCTGCCAATTTCACTGCTTTTTGAGCAGAATCTGCCACCTTTTCGAGCATTATCCGCCAATGCCTAACAGTGCCTCCTTCCTACTCACATCCACAGCACATCGTAGGGTGTTTTTTCACTGGCCAGAACAACAACATGAACAGCCTCTTTTATGGGCAAAGTAAACACAATGGACATACATCGTAACATGTGAATGCAATACATACGTGGTGAAGAAATCAGGATAAACCACGACTGTGTAGTAATTATGGCCTGAGAGAATTTGGACAAACAACCCTAATACATCAACATTGCCTCCTCCACTCGGCTCCAGAAACCCCTAGCGCTCACATCCAATCTGATCTGGCATCCTCGCTGACGTTCGCTGTCCTATAGTGAAATCATTCTCCAGTGAGGGGCGAAAACGTGGGATCCGTGGCGACTGCTGAGCAGATTGTGGTTAGTTCCTCAGCCAGAAGATGCCGATCCTCGTTGTATTGTACCTAAGGCGACTCTTAGGCGAGGGTGGGAAATCCTCCACGATTACAGCAGAGCTGATGTTCCACCGAAAAATCCTTGTCTGCATACCGGTATGCAGGGGTACCGGGTGGACTCTGGTGTATTCCGCGGTAACCATCGTAGGGTGTTCCTCAGGAGTCGCAAACGACTCCCTGGTGTTGCTGTTAGTGTTAGGAGCTAGCCTTGATATTGTCATCACGCGTGGGGTCGCTGTGAAATCGAAAACTATAGTGCCATCATGCGTGATTTTGTGATGCAGCCAGCTTGAAACACTCAACAGCCACGAAGTGAGACCTGTAGATCGACGTGGTCAACAGTTCCCCGGCTATTCCGTTTTCGCTTTTCTCGCACATCAAATCTACACCTTTCAAACCCAGGTTGAAAAATGCTACCATTTCACTGTCTTTCTCACTTTGTAGATTTTATGAATACTACTCAGTGGTTGGATTTACTTCACTTCGCAAGCC
Source organism: Sycon ciliatum (assembly GCF_964019385.1). Classification (NCBI taxonomy): domain Eukaryota; kingdom Metazoa; phylum Porifera; class Calcarea; order Leucosolenida; family Sycettidae; genus Sycon; species Sycon ciliatum. The sequence continues at coordinate 28,291,884 of NC_088646.1, forward strand.
AAACGCCGTAACGGGCAGAACATACCTGCAATGTAGGCCTAGGGATAAGACACGAGTAGAAAGGATAGGGAACGCAGTAGGGAGAAGGAACGTCAGGCCACGCTGTGACTACGTCCGATACGTAGGTCTTCTTGGGTCCATGCTGTTGTACATGTATGTGCCAAGTTCCACGTGCGTTGTGAAGATCAATGGCAAATGGCAAAGGTTTGTGTTGGTGGCGGCGGGAGTAAGCATCTATGGCCCAGAGTCGGAGCTAGCCAGCCGCCTTCGGGGAATGCGGGACACTCACCAGTATTCAATATTGCCACTACCGGTGTCACCTTCGTGAGCTGTCGCATGGTCCAGACCAGCTAGACTATGGCCCGGAGACTGAGAACCAGAGAGGCATGGGCGTGCAAGCGAGAGCTACACTCGTATACTCCTAGACAGAGCTAGCCTAGAGGCGCTGAGACAACACGGAAGTCCCGCCAAAGAGACACAGGAAGCATTGGACAACAGGAGGACAGAACAGTCTAAACGGCCAAAGAGGAGAGACAGCAATGAGTCGTCACAAACAAGGTCTGGTTTATACGACACGATTTTCTCCGAAGGGGAGAGAGTCTGAGACCCCCCCCCCCCCCCCCCCAACACACGCACACACCAGGGAGTCGTATTAATACCATAATATATTTTATAATTATGGTATTTTACGACTCCCTGGCACACACACTCATTCCCTCACTCAATGACAATGTGAGGTAAAGAAAGCATGGAAGAGATCCACAGACCACAGACTACGAGGTACAACACACGTAACCGTAACCGTTTTGAGGGCTGAGCAATCATGAGACTGATAACCATCGAGCAAGTACAATCATGTTATCTGCATGAACCATACCAGTCAGGGACTCGGCTCACTCTATCGGATTTCATTGAGCAGCGCAGCAGCTGCTCAATGAAATCCGATAGAGTGAGTCGAGTAGTTTGCGCCTTTTCTGTTGCACAAGTCATGCACACCGTCTGGCCTTGCGGCTTGCGAGTTGTGTTCAGAGACGCGAAGGACTAAAGGGACGCTGGTCTAGGAGTGCGGCAGTTTTTGCACCATGGCAACCAGGAGTGCGCGCACGCGACAGCCACCAGCGCAAAGCGTTGTGTAGGCTGCGGAGATCCGGAGAGCAGGGAGAGCGACGACACTTCGCCGTGACCCAGGTGAGCGGCTGAGCGCATACATCTCGTAACTCAAAAGTCAAAGACAGTGCAGAAGCGAAAAAAGCACTGTCTTTGAATGAACAATTACGTACAAGACGTTGGATTTATAGTTCCTGAAAGTCACTCTACTTGGATTGGTTGGAACTAGCTTCTTTGCTAACTGTAATGATTTTGTGGAGGAGCGGTTTGAATTCGTTACTTTTCACGACAGCCTGACGCCAGCCTGACTTCTGGCTTGCAGTAGAGCTCTCCTTCCGATCCTGTCAATGGTCTCAGATTTGAAAGAAAAATACTCGAACAGTGATATTATTATTCTATACATCGCTTGTGGAAGGAAAGGGCGAGTGCTGGCAGTCACTCAGTCTTCGCAAGTAGAGAATGTCCCTGCTGATTACCAGCTGAGAGACAGCTATTCTGTGCTGTGAAACGAAGGGACGATTCTTGAAGTGGAAGAACAATCGTACTAGATGTGATGATCTACTTGTATGCAATGTCACCCACAGTGTGTACAAACCTGTAGGCTAAAGCCGGTGTTACACTGGGGTTTTCTGGATCTTCAAAGCACCAGAAGTAGTATGTGTACTATTGAAAGCGCCCATTCCGTCTTGGAGGTGTGCATCACATTGACATTGTGCATGCGGTCTTTTACTAGTACATGTGTTTGGTCAGGGTCTCATCTGTGTGTGTGTCTGTCTCTCTGTTTGCTTGTGTGTCGGTGTGTGTGTGCGCGTGCGCGCGCATATGTGCTTATGTGTCTTCATGTGTGAGCAGTGTGTACTTTGAATGTGCCGTGCACAACTGTTTTGTGTGTGTATGCGCTTGCAATTGCCTTGCATGCGCTTTGAACATGTGTTCGTGTACGTGCTCCGCAGGACTTGTGATTTTGCCTGACCTTTGAAACCAATTGGACTGCCTGCCCTGGCAAGGGACTCTTATTGCCTAGCTTGTTGTTATGGCGGCATCAACAGTAGCACGTAACGCCACTCGACCTGTCGTTGCTTCACAGCGGCTGCTTTCTCGCTCCCGCTGTATCAGTTCGGCGTATTGCCCAGCTGCACCGTGTGGTGAAACAGCATACCGGTGCTCCCTGCTCAGTAGCTGTTGTCAGTACCAGGAACTTGGTGAGTGTAGCGGACACAGGTCGTGGCGAGTACACTGTGTCGCTGGTGACACACCATCACTGGCAATGCCCCGCGTCACGCAGTGCAGCGCGTCACTATTCCGCTCCACCGCGTGTCACAACCGCAGCGTTGCAAGGGCTGCTAGCGCAAGTGCAGCGTCTCCAGCAGGAACAGCGCAGCAACGGTGGCGGAGCACTGAGCCCGGAGCAGAGGTCCCGATTGGCTTCCGCTTGTCATATGCTGTGCGCTGCGATCGGGTCGTTGCTCAGCACCATCCCTTACTTGCTGCAGCAATGTTCCCGTTACAATGCTTACCCGGGTGTAGCCAGCAACGGACTGCGATCTAGTGTATCCATATTCTCCACGTGTACATTGGCGCTTGATGACATCATCAAGTCACTGCTTACGTCATCGAATACTAAGAGAGATTTCGCACAGGCTGTGTCAGCACTTGAAGAACATTCAGAGCTGCTCAGGGATCACGCGCAGCTTTTTAAAGTCATCTACGCTGTCGTGCAAGTGGCATGGACAAGACTGGCGACCTGATCGTTGATCATACTCAGTTTCCGGACGACTTTCTGGACACTGCTGAGAGTATGGAGCGGAGAAGCTTCTATGGACGGTGCCTCGGCCTTCATGTAAGTCACTGTGAGAAGTAAGGTGGCATTTGTATGTGTGCTCTGCGACCGTAGAGTACAATAGCTGTCCGTGGTCTTTTGGATACTCCTACTCGATCCCCCTTTGGTGCGTCCATGGAGCTATAAAGCCGAGACCTCTGGTCGGCTGAGCCCCACCACCACATGCACACTCCATTATTCACCCCAGTGTCTGGAGATAATGTGGATTTTGTAGAGAAAAAAAAGAAGAAAAAAACATCCGAGTTTCAAAACAAACAAACAAAGGTGTTAGCATGCCATGTGCGGTTGACGTTGACGATTTGTTCTGTACCATGCTCAACACTCTCTTTTTGCTGCAGAGTGCCAGCTCTGAGCCTTCTAAGGCAGTCATCATTCACTTCCATGGTGGAGGGTTTCTGGCGCAAACGTCACAGTCACATGTGCTAGGTCATTGGAAACAAATGGGTGTGCTTTGCTGCCACCATGCTCCATCCATTTCTCCGCTGCCGTAGCCAATAAAACAAGATACTGTACCATGTGTGTAACACGGATGTGCACCAGGTTTTCATTTGGCCCCATATACAATAGTACAGTACTGCTCCATGACATCCAGTCGCGTCACTCAAGTACGTGCCGGGCGTTGCGCAGCCCTAGACCTGCGAACACTGGGCTGCGAAATGGTGCAAGGCGCAAACTTGACTCACGTGACCGGATTTCATTGAGCATCACTGTACATAATATTAGTATACCCTATGCATGTGTCTTCCTTGCGGTGTATTGTTCATGCAGAGCTATCTAAGCCACTGGGCCAACCAGCTCAACGTTCCCGTGGTGTCCGTTGACTACATGACGGCCCCCGAGCACCCGTACCCACGTGCCGTCAACGACTGTTTCTACGCGTACGCCTGGGTGCTGAGGAACGCCACCAGCCTGGGCACCACTGCCGAGAAAGTCATCCTGGCCGGCGACTCGGCCGGAGGTAACTTTGTCTTCGGAGTGGCATTCCTCGCTGCGCAGTACCAGCTTCGGAAGCCATGTCTGGTGCTGGGCGCGTACCCTGCTCTGAAAATCTCACTGGATCTGTCACCGGCACGCTGCCTAAGCGTAATGGATCCGCTGTTACCCATTGGAACGCTGCGGGCATGTTTGAATGCGTACCGGGGAGTGGCAGGTGAGATACCAGTTCTTCTTTTCCTTGGAAATTTCACTGTATAGTGCATTCCTGGGATTAGCAAATTAGAATTGGCAAACGTTGGCATCTTTGGATAGTGACAGCTGATAAGAGGTGCATAGACTGTCACTCCAGTAAAAATTCCTTCGGTGCAAATAGGATTGCCCATTTCACAATAATATATACCCTTACCTTGTAATGTGAACAGTCGGCGTGGAGACAGTAACTTTTAAAATTATAGCTAACGTGGTTGCGATATTGGTGTGTGACAAGCAAGGTGGCATGAAATAAAAGTTAAACTTCAACATTAAATACCCAGGGTCTAACACCCTTTTCTCCTTTCATCGGGTGTGGAGTGCTGTTTCGACGACCCTGCGTATCCTTTCCCAGACCTCAGGTGTGAAGTACCTCACCTGTGAATCACTGAGGTGGATGTCCCCTAGAGGTACGCTCAGGGAGTACGTAAATACCAGCGTTTTACTACTCCCTCATACGTTCTACTGAAGTTTGACTGTATGCGACGTAGTGACAATGATAGGCGTTACATTACTTTGTCCACGCCAACGTAGGCACCTTCTCTGGGAGGTTGCTCAGTGCACCCAATGTGAGAGCTGTTCGCACAATATGGGCCGGAATTGGCTGTAGGCTGCAGTCTCCCTCTGCGTGCGTGTGTGTGTGTCCACGTGTACTACGGTGAAACTACACCAAGTCACGTTCTTAGCACATCGACAATCAACTTTCACACTTCATGTCTTGTGCTTATGCAATGTGAAAGAACCTACAGTGCTGCTCAATGAAATCCAGTCGAGTCACTCACGTACGTGCTGGGCGTTGCCCTAGACCTGCGAACATTGGGCTGCGAAATGGTGCAAGGCGCAAACTTGACTCACGCGACCGGATTTCATTGAGCAGCACTGTACTTTAAAGTGCTTTGCTGTGACTTTGTCACTTTCTGGTTAGCTGTGATTTTGTCACTTTCTGGGTAGCTGTGTATGCTGTGCACAACCGGATTTCATTGAGCAGCATTGTATGGTTTTGTCACTTTCTGGGTAGCTGTGTGCACATCACCTCAAGCTTTGATTTTCATCACCTCGAGCTTTGATTTTCATCACCTGGAATTGAAACAAAACTGCGTCGCTTCCTTTGTCCTGCTTTCTTTATCTGATGCAACGTTGGTGATGGATGAGGACAGAGAGCTCTGTGACTAGAGGCAGGTGTTTGGTGGACGTGGACCGTGTGACTTGCCTTTGCCCTTGCTATAGTCTCCTTAAAGTCATCGGAATCCACTCTCTCAGTCTCTCTGTGCTCGCGCTGCTAGGCTATGCTGTGGATGTACTCCGCAATGCTGATTGCTCTGTGAGTACCAGTTCATGGTGTTCTTCTCTTGTCCTGTCCAGCACGCCAGAGTATCACCCGAACACCGGTCACCTGTCACAGCTGCAGTCGGGCATCCACCAACGTCATGCCACCATCCTGAATGCTTCGCCGGCCTACCTCTCTCCACTGCTGGCCAGTGATGAGATGCTGCACAGCTTACCATCGGTTGCATTGCTGGTAAGCCACTATAGCACACATGGCAATACGGTATGAGCTATGCATTCACATACCAGTAGCTGAGGAGTGCTAATTCCGTACTTATCGTATTGACAAACTGGCCTATTGATCAGGAACTGTCCGCAAATACACCCCTGTCCAATACTCTTTCGAGAAGGAACCTTTCCGATGCCCCGGAAAACCCAAGCACTGCTATACCACACGTAGGTGTGTGAATTGTGACTAGATGCAATAGTCATGTACATGTAACTAAGTTAGGCAACCTTACAACATGTGCAATGTTGGAAGTGTGTTTCACCAAAAAGGAGACCTAGAGTAGAGAGTCTTCTGTGTAGTCTCTACATGTGACATGATGAGCATGTAAACAACCTAATTCTGAAGTACAGTCATGCACATGTACGTACTTCACAGGATCTGCTGGAGCCACAGAGTCAGAGGTCAGCAATGTTGTGACAGGCCCTGGCCTGTAGCTCTGGGTCTGGGTGTGATGTACAGTCAGATCTCGCTTATCCGGATCCCTCGCGACCCGGAAGAAAATAGCTGGCTACAGATTTACAGCATACATGATGCATCCAATGTAACCGGTGTTCGGTTATCCAGTTCCCTCGCCTATCCGGATATTTTTGTGGAAAACGGATGTGTGCGGTTAAGCGAGGTCTGACTGTACTGTTAGCATTTTCAAGCCTTTAATACTGATCAATGCAAGGAGCAGTCTGTGTGTATTGAGTAGCGATGTCTGGAGCAGCTAGTCTGTGTGTAATGAGTAGCTGGCCATGTGAGTTCCATAGAAAATCGATTGTGCCTGAGACATATTGCGTGTCTGGGAAGGGGTGTTAATAGAGAGGTTAAGCTTTACGTGACACGAAAGTTCAGCTCGCGCGTTGGAAAACAACGCAAGTGACCTGCAGCTCGCGTCGAAATTTGGAGGTTTACGCCTAATTTGACGTGATATTGCGCATCACGTCAGAAATAACGTGCAGCTTAACCTCTCTCTAATAGTCAGTCATGTGAAGTGTACACAGAGCACCTTGGTAAGCACATAATTATAGATCATCTACATGTATGTGCTGGACCCTGCTAGGAATGGGAAGGTGGGTTACTAGCACCCCTTCCACAGAGAGTAGTGTGCAGTATGAGCTGATAGAACTTCCATGACAGCGACCTCCATTGGAGAAGGACCCCTGCTGTCTAGTGGAAGAGTTGCCTGAGGCTCAGCCGTACTTCTTATCGGTATCTTTGAGTACAAGAACATTTCAAAATGCTACATTATTGTGCTCCTTTGTGGGTGTTCAAGTAAGAAAGCTATGTTTCTTTGCCAATAGATTTCTTCGTGCTATGGGTCATCTCTTACTCTGTGTGTGTGTGTGTGTGTGTGTGTGTGTGTGTGTGCCAGCTAGTTCAGTTGGTGGGTACACTTATGCCTGTGTTGGGTATGTTGCCAACGGGCTCGGCTGCTTGAAGGTGTAATGTTGTACTTGCCACCTTTGTTGGTTCCAGGGTTCATATACTTTCTATTTGAAGTATACATACCTGTTAACCATGGACTGCTTCTGGCTAGATTAACTCTTGTGTAATCGATGGTGCTAGTGATGTCTAAATCAGATCCAGCCTGATTTAGCCACCCGCACTAGTAGCAAGTATTACCTCCACTGGGGGCAGGGGTAACTGCAGTTGGATCCCAGGACGGATACCCTGATGCCGTCAATCCTTTTTCTGCACCTTGTCCACACCCACTTACTGAGGTGTGGTGAGCCCATAAGTGGGATCATTTTCAAGTCCACCCAGCGTTTTGGGGATTTCAGGGGTGTCGGCCGTTGGGCGGTTCAATAACCAATTGAGTCATCTTTCCAAGATTCCTTTAGAGTCTCTCTCCCCTCTCCCGGGGAGACCCACGTGACCAGTTTTGACAGTGAGCAACAAGTACAAGTACAGGTGTGTGTGTGTGTGTGTGTGCGTGTGTGTGCATCTCTCTCTCTCTCTCTCTCTCTCTCTCTCTCTCTCTCTCTCTCTCTCTCTCTCTCTCTCTCTCTCTCTCACACACACACACACACACACACTCTCTCTCTCTCTCACACTCTCTCTCTCCATCCGTTCTGTTGTACCTTTCAGCCAAGTTCATTTGACCCCCTCTTGGATGATTCCATCGTCATGGCGCGTCGTCTGCACGCACTCGGCAAGGATGTGACACTACACCCATTCGACGGAATATCCCATGGCTTCCTCAACTTCCACGCAGTCAGCCGCTTGGCGCAGCAAGCCACCGACGTGTGCATTGAGTTGATGGACGCAGCAATCAAGCAACACGACCAAGATGTTTAGTCGTGATACAAGTAGTCCCTATTGCAGTATGAGATGTCACCACTCATGCGTTCTCAGTGCAGCACCGGACATTTGCCCATTGGCACTCATTTTACGAGTATTGAACTATTTAAAAAAATACTTAAGCAAGGTCCATAATTAGTTTTATTCCCGTAGCTATGCAGAAGACGTTACTTCAGTAACGTCTGGCGCTAGCCAGGGTCCACACAGCTTTAATTTAGTGTTTGTGTGCTTGTGTCACGCCTGGCGCTATCCCGTATCTGTCCCGTACCGTACCATCAAACACAGCTGGCCGCAATATTCAAATAGGGCTTTCAACCGCAAGATCATAACGTGAAGCAACTTGGAAGAATGAGTATGAATGCGAAGTGTATGGGGGAATGCATGTAGGGCAATAGTGCGGGTTCGAATCCCAGGTAATGCCCGAAAAAAATAGGAGAATTGAAAAATTTATAACATCCAAAATTTTTTTTGCCGTCATCAAGGCGGTAGACGGTGTCGTATTACCCTCGACCGTACCTATCCCGACCGTACCGTACAATCAAAAACGGCTGGCCACAATGCATATTCCAATAGGGCTTTCAAATACAAGATCATAACGTGAAGCAACTTGGAAGAATTAGTATGTATGCGAAGTGTATCGGGGGATGCATGCAGGGCGATAGTGCGGGTTCGAATCCCAGGTTTAATATGTCTAAAAACAAAAAGTAGAAACTTATAAGAATTTATGACATCCCTATGCTTTTTTTTGTCTCGGTCATCAAGGCAAAAAAGCATAGCGTAGGGCCCTGAGCTTCCAAGCTCTCTCGTTACCAAGCATCAAGTTGAAGTGGTTTGGACATGTTGCAAGGCATCAGGATAGCTACTCCCACTATTTCTTGGATGGAATAGTGCCTGGTTCTTGGCTGCATGTAGTCTAGCCTATTTTGCACTAGCGTGACCCATGCTACCGGCATACCGATAGCTCCTAAACAAAAAATAATGCGGTGCCCACGTTATTGTTGATATAAATATGACTGTGGCTAGTAGGGTAGTGATCAACACAGTAAAGAAATATACACCAGTTCTATGTGCGATAGTGCAGATCTGATACTTGCTGGATATAACATTGGAGGTTAGCGTCAATATGCACTTGGAACACTAGGGACAGTCCAGCCGTCCTAGATGACTACATTATCATACTCCCATCAGAGGGTGTACACGATTTAAACATACACACATAAAACGAGGCACTCAACTGTGAATGTACAAAGAGCCATGCGAACACGTAGTCTATGTCTTTTTCTTAGCCTTGGCGCGGGGCACCTTCGTGTGCGCGGATGCCCATGCCTTGAGGGCAAACAGCTTCTTGCCCAGGTCAGTCAAGTCGACACCAGCTAGTTCAACCTACAAGTACACCGTGTAAACACAGAGATAACACTGTGTTACATGTGTGTATCAAGACTCGCTGACTGAAGACTCACGAATCATGCATGCTCATATCACACGTGCGCATGCGAGACAGGAGACAGTTTGGGGAATGTCATCACACAGGAAAACAATACTAGCACATCGTTACACCACTGGCACTATGATAGGCATGTGACGTCACCCGGATGATGTGGATACAGTCAACTTCGCTTATAACGACATTCGGCGGGGCATCAAAAAGGTGTCCTTATTCGCGAAGTGTCGTTATACCCGAAGTCTCATTATAATGTATTACAGTGGTATGGGACTTTGCTCTGGGCATGGAAATTCTGTCGTTATTCGCGAATTGTCGTTATATCCGCAGTCGTTATTAGCGAAGTTGACTGTACATGAATGCAAGGGAATCCGGCATGTGAATACAAGAACACAGACAACAGCACAATAAGCACACAGCTACAGGAAACAACGCGAGGGGCAGTACCCAGAGCACACACAGGGAAGCGAACAATCACATGATCCGCTAGGCAGCAGCAGGACAACAAAACAGCCTAAGGACTACGAGATCTCGTATACTTAGCAGCAGGACAGACACATCCATTACTGGTCACATCAGCCGGCGGAGCACCCGCAACATACCTTGTCCTTGATAAGCTGTCCACGATTCTTAGCTCGTTCTGAGCGGAGGTTGATGGATGGGAACATCTTTACAAATTGAACATACCTGCAGAGGACATTGTAGGTCCACAAGAACTTGTCATAACACGAACCCACACATAGCCTAGAGGGATGATCCTTTCCCACCAACGACTACTATTCAAGACTTCAAGTACCATAGTACAATACATGTCAGTAGCCTATAGCGATAAGCAGCCCATAATTAAGTTCTCCGTATTCCAGGAGGGTCTAGATGCTGCTAGATATCCGGAGAGCATCATCTACTCATGTACCGTAGACCAGAGCTTTATCATAGATATCAGTCTGGTTGGTGAGAACTGAGTAGGCGGGAAAGCACCTAGTACAAACCACTGCATCAAACTTTAAAACAAATACGGACACACACACACGAGCGCACACTCATACACACAGGCACACGAATACTCATATACGTAGCAGTGTTCTGACGTACCTTGCTCGCGTGCTGTTGTTGGGCCGACTGCCGTGCGCCACACGCTGGTCCCAGATGAGTAAGCTGCCAGCATGCATGGGTACTCTCTGGGGCTGTTTGTACATGGGATCATGGCCATGCACAGGTATAAAGTTCTACAAAGAGAACACAGAGATCACAGGTAACAACCAACCATTTGAATGGTAAAGTAGTCGTTGTTGATGAAATCCAGCCAAATAAAACATCAGTACCCCGCAGCAGTACACAGACAACTGTCCCTGTGGGCAACAACTGTATGGTCCTGACCCTAGTTGAGCATGATAAGGCTGGATTTTGCTGGACATGACAGTCGTTTTAAAAAGCAGCACAGTCCCGGAGAAGGTTGCAGGAGAAAACAAGTAGCTGTAGAGAGAGTTTGTTTTTTGCAGATTTAGATTTATATTGCTCCAGGAATGGTCAAGGGTGAACAAGGGTCTTGTCAACTGCACAAAGGTGTTGTTTGTTGCTCGGACCGCGGTCACGTTCTCAGTACTGAATATCACACCAGCCTTGTCGCGCTATACATTGTGCCGTGGTGGTCACAGGTGAACGCGTTGGAGTGTCGCTTCTCAACAGAGCCTACAAAACAAAGTCATGGCGCGTGTGCCGTTATCACCGTTTGCATGAAGCCTCAGATGTCGCGGAGTGATTCTTAGTTTCTTACCTTGACTTTGGCTCAGCTCCCCGGCAAGTTTTCCTGTTTCTGTAGTTACGTCATGACCAGTATGGCACTCAGCTGTGGGGTAGCTAAACGATGAACCTAGTAGGGTGCAGAAAAAAAACACATATACATCATACATTAAAAATCCGGTTTGCATCAGCTGTGGATTTTTCAACTCCCATCCTCCCAGTCCCTGCAGAGAAACTTTGGTATAATTAGTCTGATGTGATATTGAGTCGCGTGATATTGCAAGATAACACACAAAATGTCACACAAAATGTCACACATTGAGTGCCAGATTAGATAACATTCATATCACTTATGTTACATGGACAAATGTGGGCACAAGTTATGCGATTGAGTCTACCAACTAAGCCAGATTTTGAAGAGTCAGACGTGCACAATCCAGCACAAAACTGACAAGGAGCACGGAGACATTCCACGGCATGAAAGTGCCTTGTGCCCACATTTTTCCATGTTACAATTTTTTCTTGGCTCACCGTCTGAGTTCCAATCTCTTATGTGTTGAGTTATAGTATTCTTGAATTGTGTTCAGTTTATCATCATTATAATAAGGTCGAGCATTGAAACGATTGTTTTCAGAATCAGAATATTCATTGAAATGCTGATAAGTAGTTGATACGTGTGGATAACACAAGTGGTTATTTGTAGAGGTTATTCTTCTGGCAACTTTTTATTTCGCCATTTGTTTGGATAATGAACCTACCGTTCGCACAGACTGAGCTCACACAACTTCTCAGCTTCAAGGGCAGTCGTAACTGACTTCTTTAGTTTCTCCAGCTGGGTGTTGTGTCCTCCACCTTGTTTCATGCTGTCAAACTAACAACATGTGTGAACTATAACAAGGTTTATCTAATACTAGTATTGTACTAGTATTGGGTTTGTACAGTCTATATCCAGCCCACTGATAATGGTGCAGAGCCACTCCGTTTTATGTGTCTATCAGCACTGCTTGTTGTACTGTTGTGCATTATCATACTACTACGCATTCGTTCCTCATGTTGTATTCACGTCTGATGCGCGTAGTCGCGTACACTGCTTTCATTCCTCATGTTGTATTCACGTCTGGATGCGCGTAGTCGCGTACACTGCTTTCACTTCTCATGTTGTATTCACGTCTGATGCGCGTAGTCGCGTACACTGCTTTCGCGCAATCTTTTGATTTGAATGTTTTTTGAATCTCCGCTTCTGCTTCGAGAGAAGCAGAACTTTCCTTTGTACTGCAAGATGATTTCGATCAGAGTCAGAGTAAAACATTATAATACAGTCTTCTAAAACAACGAGTCGTGTGCTATCCGGAGGCATGTTCGAGTAAGAACAGGGTTATATAATAGTACTTGTCTGTATCAGAGGGTCCCGGGCATCATACAGGCGTAGGAATAGGGCCTTTGTAAATAGCTGCCGTTCTTTGCCAGTACGGTAATGTTTCTGTGGGCTCTTTTACCTAGGGTTTTTGTCTCTTTTTTGTGTTCCAATTGATTTTTACTTTTTATTTTTGTGTTTAATACTAACATTCATGCATTTTTATGACTTGAGGCTGCACGCGTGCTAGAGTGTACGTGAAGTGTGTGGGTACAGTGAGGGCTGCGTCCCACCCGCCTGTGTGGATTCACAGGAAGTGTGAGTTACGAAGTCTGAAGAAAATGTTGAACGGTCTCTGCTGGGATGACGACTACACCATAGCTCAGTGGTTAGAGCATCGCTAGCTACAAGCGAGGGTCCCTGGTTCGAGTCCTGGTGGTGACAGTCAATTTTTTGTTCAGACTTTTCCCGTTTGTCTCTTTCCCTCAAACTAGTGAAGATTCATGCATTTAAATTGATTTTTGTACTTCAAAGTAGTTTACTGAATTTGAATTTGTTTGATGATATGTGCAATTCATTTTTCCCGCACAAGAGGCTTTACTAGTACTTACCTGCGGAGGTATTGGTTGTGAGAGTTACCACCTCACCCTCGCAGTTTGGCGCTGCATCCCCTCTGAGATGAACGGCTGCTGAAAATGTTATTGCGTCTGCGTTGTTGTGACTGCTTTTGCTACGCTGCCTGCTCTTCTTGACATTGCTGCTGCTACGAGTACGAGTTCGTACTGCAGTCTTCTGTCTTGGCAATTACTGCACTAATAAATAATATTGAAGTAATAATATTCACTGGCACAGTGGTAGAATTATTAGAAGTTGAAAATGAACCGCTTCGAACACACGTTCGGCAAATATTTTTCCCTTGGCCGCGGGCCTAGCCTGGCCGTAGCTGTAGCTCAAGACTGCACTCGTACTGGGTCACGGCGAAGTGTCTCACTCGCTCTACCGCCGCAAGTCTGGAGCGCTTTGCGCTGGTGGCTCTCGCGTGCGCGCGCTTCTGGTTGCCATGGTGCAAAAACTGCCGCACTCCTAGACCAGCGTCCCTTTAGTCCTTCGCTTCAGAGACAGAGGTCTGCAGCGGATGGTGTCGGACATGACTCGCATGATCGGATTTCAGAGTAGGATCTAGGAATGTAGTCTGTAGGAGTAGACATCTACACTGTGAGCAGTCTCGTAGTCTACTCATGCTCATGTTGTCTTCGTGGACTGTGGGCGCGTGCGCTAAAGGCTTTAAAAGAAAAGAAAAGCTATCACTGTTATCAACTAGATGTACATGTACATGTATCTAGTATTCTACTCTGAAGCTCCCAAGCCAGGGAGCTCTTCAACTTTCAAGTCTTGCTGCTAGCAGCTGACCCCTTCACAGTGCTATTAATTATTATGCTACCAGTAGATCTACACAGCTACAGTTCAATAGGTCTAAGGACCTTTGACCTTTTGTATTTCTATTCCATGGCTGGGGTAGCCAATGACCATGATTGAGATACGAGAGGTACCTGGTTCAAGTCCTGCCTGGGAGCGGTTTTTCCAGCCGTGCTGCTACCCACAGTCAACTGGGAACTTGTGGCCAGGCACAAGGGGTACATGGATGCAGCTAATGGGGTCGTTTTCGGCACTTGTGCCAGTGGTTGTGAGACTTACGTAATTACCCACTCACCCCCACCGTTAGGCGCTGCATCTGCCGCTAGGGTTTATCGGGTGTTAGCGGCCGTCGTGAGTTCCCTTCGGGAACGGATACGATAATTTACTTTACTTTTACTTTGCGTGACGATTGCAGGGTTTTTATAGCCAACCACGGCTTTTCGCACTTATGAAGTCCACTACACTGCCAGCAGGGAGTCGTCAAATCCTGACTACTCTGTCATCATCCTGGAGTAGAGATGGTAGAATCCGCCATACAGCGCGTCGTGGACCTACTACGGGAACTATGTGGATGGGATTGGCTGTTGTACTCAGACCGCTTACCGGGAGTCTTGAGTCGGGATTTTACGACTCCCCAGCTGTAGGCAGTGTCTTCATCACGTGGTGGCAACATCCAGTGTGACATGTGCATTCAACAGATTCTGGATCTGCCCGCCCGCGGCATGATCGGTGACTTGTTCAGTTGTTGTGATCAGTTTTGATCACCGAGTATTTCTGAACTTGGCTTCGTATCGAGGTGGAGTTCAGCGACCTCACACGGTCATGGACGCCACGCTGGGATCTGTAGCCGTGGCCTTGACGGTTGTTCTCATTTCAGTCGTCTTCCGCTATTTTGAAGTCATTCGCAGGAAATTGGATGACTTTCTCTTGAAGGTGAATTATTTTGCTAAATCCATCATTTCTAGAAATACACACTGTTCACATTAGCTGTTGTACGCAGTCCAGTATCATCAGTATTGCGTTATGATGCTGCACTTCAGTGTGTTGTCTTGGGTCCGAATAAAATGATCTCCTTTTGAATATTCTCTACCAATATCTGATGAGTTAGATGAGAAGCTGAGCTTGTATTCAAACACTTTTGAATTGCAGATGACGCATGGAGAAATGATTTTTCAATTTGAACAGGAAGAAAGTTTATCAAAAATCTATGCTCAGTGCCAGCCATACTCGTTTTTCAGTCTTTTTCAAAGAAATTTGAATTACCCTGCACATTCACCCTGCATTCGCGAGCCCTGTGCTCTCTATCATGGATGCCCAAGTGGTTCTGTTCAACTACTAACAGTACCACCAGCTATTGCTACGTGTTTGGCGGAACAAACCACACACACATGCATGCACACACACACACACACACACACACCTTTTGACCTTTGACGCCCATCGCCGGAGGCGATGATAGCAATGCTACGGCAGAAGCCATAGCAACTTGTGCTGGGATTGCACCATTCAACAGCTTGCAAGGCTGAAGAATTGACCGTCACTATTCAGCCTGGTCTACACCATACAGCTATTTGAAGTGACTTTTTCTGGCCAGTGAATCCCTATTTTTGGTCTTTTTTTTTTTTTTTTTTTTTTTTTCTTTTTTTCCCACACACACATCACACCACATACTCCGGCATGCACTGGCTGTTGGTAACCACCCAGGAGAATGAAAGAAAAGTCAGGAAGAGTCTGAGAAAGAGAAGAAAGACGTGTGTGACCATAATCGTCGGGAATCGAACCCGCAACCTATCGATTGGAAATCGCTGCACATACCACTGCACACACACACACACACACACACACACACGCATACACACACACACACACACACACACACACCTCAACCCGCCAGTGCCAGTAATGGTACTACTTTGAAAAGGTGCTGATGCCTGGGTTATTTAGATGTACATGTAACAGAGGGTGAACAGTTACTGAACATACAGGAACATTTTGCAGGTGATGACATATAAGGAAGCTTATGAAAGGATCATTGCTTGTGCACAGAGTACTGATTACTTTGCACTGATCATTTCAAGTTCCTGAAATCCAAATACATTTGGTAAGATCTTTTGATAGGAGATCAAACAGCACAGCAAACTGCCAGGCGCCAGGCATGGTTTTGTCAACTTAAATCCCCGTGAATTCAGCAGTGTCGTGCGCCGGCAGTGTAATGCTACACACGCACAGCCTGTCGTATCCTGATTCAGTTTCTGCGGCTATACTAGGATGACAAAAGACACACTCACGGTCTGCATGAGTGTGTATGGATTAGCCTAGTCTCAGAGCGAAAGACTTGTCGCAGAGATTATTTCAATGCCGAATGAAAAGTTTGATGTCGTTCAGGTGTGCATGGCACAGTTTTTTTGCTTTTGTGGACGAGTGTAGTGTGATGTGAAATTACTCCCCGCCCAACCTCAGTCCTGTTCGAATACGTCTTTACAGCGTATGCAAACGCACTGAAATGTTGCACAGTAGATTACATGAGATTCGGTTCGTGGACGGGAAGTTTAATCAACTGAAGACATGGGATGACGTGATCTGTTCCCTCTCTTTGAGAGGGGGTACATCTGTGTGTTGGTGGTGGTGGGGGGGGGGGGGGGGGGGGTGCGTGTTGTGGTGGTGCTTGTGCTGGTCGGCGTCATCACGGTCATGCTCTGTTGACTCTCAGTCTAGTTCTGATGTGTTGTTGGCTGCTTTTCTTCCTGTACTGTTCAAACGCACAGGTGGATGAGAAATCCGAACGTCATGGAGGTGAATTGGTTGGTGAAGTCTTGAAGGTATGCTGTGAGTGTGTCTTCGACATTCGTGTTTTCGGTGTTTTCTTGGTGTCTGTTAGTGGCCGTGGCCTTCTACAGTGGACGCTTTGTACAGATGGAATTCTGATAATTTGAAGCTGGATTTGGCAGAGAAACTTTTTTAAATCCAAGCATGCACCCATGATGCAATTGTATGTCAAGAATGCTCGCATTGTCACACACAGTTGCATAAACCAGGTGGACACTCATTTAGCGCACCCTGTACTGGTCAGTACAGAACTTTCACATACTGAAATGGGCAGTACAGTGTACAGTGAACTTTGAATTGCGCAATTTGCAAACTTCGAATTATCAGCAGGAATCCTACACATTTTCTATGGATTTCGTGGGCACAAATGCACAGTCATATTGACTGAAATCGGCCCTGGAAAGCAGCTTCGATTTGACGATATATAGTCGAATATTGCTGTACACTCGTACCTCGTTTATCCGGGCGGTCCGAGACTGGGCACTGCCCGTAACTTTGAAATATCCGTAACTCCGAATCATATACATTTTGATGGGGAAAGGCCAT
>NC_088646.1:28314179-28486679 GCF_964019385.1 Sycon ciliatum
TGATTGCATGTACACACCAGATCATGAGTTCAGACTCAACTCATGCACAGCAACTAAAAGCCGCTAAGTTCATTTCACACGCGCGCTCGGGAAACGGCACATGCTGCATGCATAACATAACACGATGCGCTTCTATCATGAATGTCTGGGTGGCCAAGGAATGCCACAATGTGTATGTAGACGTGAACACTACAGTGCCTGACATCTACAACATAGGAATGTATTAAATGGAATGCAAGTGTTCATGCTCATGTAATGTGGTAGTCTTCTTTGGTTGAATTACGTTCGTGGCTGTTACACGTATTATTACGACCAGCTTGGCTCTCGCGCTACTTCACACGGTACACATGTAGGTCAGAATAAATCAGGGCTTGTGGTCCGAGTCAGAGTAATGTCCAAAGCTGACGTCAGTATTCTAGGCTGACTTTATGCAAGAAGAGACAGAATTATAAACTGGTTGTTTTCTAAACACAATTGTATAGCCCGTGATAACGTGGACATGCGAACTTGACTTGTTTAAGGATCGAATTTCATTGGCGTGTTTCATTTGCGTTTTGTGTTTGAACTGTGTGTTTCCTTCAGCAATTGACATGTATGGTAAGTGGCATGGGTATACAGGCGCACTCTTCACGGAGCAACCACTTGTCTGTGTCGTCTGCAAACGGTCCGATGGCCGGTAATACCCAGTCATTGCCGAACAGTCATACTAGTAACGCACCTGGCCCGGCTCCAACCATCCCAGTCCAGCCGGTCGCCGCAGATTTCCTGCCCGGATCCACGTCCACTGCGCACCCCAGTGTCCGGCAAGAGAACGGGCCCAATGCCAGGAGTTACGACGGGCCCACTGCCAGGAATTACGATAGGCTCACTGCCAGGAGTTACGATAGGCCCGCTGCGATATCCACTGGGCTTGTCCCCGCCAATGTCGTGTTGCCCACTCATTTCGGCTTCAAAGGATCCGCTACTCCGCCGCGTCAGGTGAACACCAGTGGATCCGTTTCATCTCTGGGTACTACATTAGCCTCCAGTACAGATGTGTTGGCTAGTACGGCTTTGACTATAACCTCGGGTGCGAGGCAACCAGTGGCGGCTGCGGTGTCTTCTACAGCGCCATCTCAACCACGGTCGCAGCAGGTTCTTGCTGATCTCTAGCGTGCTATGTGATGTGTGAGTGTGTGCGCGCGCGGACGCGCACACACAATGCCATGTGTTGTGCGGTGTGTGTGTGTGTGCGTGTGTGGTTTGTGTATGTGTGTGTGCGAGCGCGCACAATGTCATGTGTTGTGCGGTGTGTGTACGTGTGTGTGTGCGCACGCGCGCATGCACACAATGCCATGATGAGGGTGAGGGCAGTTTCGATAGTGGATTGGACTGTGAATCGGACAGTGAGTCTGAAAGCTAAGGCTAGTGGACCGCACTATTGAAGTTTTTGAATTGATTTGAATTTGAATTGTACTTTTCAACTCTGCAGCAAATGACAAATACACTACTGCGCTATTATTTACAACATCTTCCATATCGCTCGTTTGCTAAGATCAGCTTATGATCGCTATCACTCTGCCGTTTTCCGGTGTCCTTTGCTTCGCTCGTGCTAGCTCTCTTCCGCTGGTGTTGTCGAGATCGTGTCCCAATAAATGAAATCCTCTCATACGAAAGATCCATGTTTGGGGGTGATTTTGGTCGAATTTTACAACAAATCAATCTGTGCCATCTCTAATCACCATCAATAGGAAATGAACGCTCGGCAAAGGGCAACCATGATCTACGAATCATCGAAATACAAGAACAAATTCACATCGACTGCACTAATTTTCAATAAAATATCGTATCACATGCTGCCAATTTCAATCAAGGAGTCGTAAAATAACGTAAAATAACGACTTCCGTAACGAAACCTAAAATTGGTTCTCCCCAGCTTATGCCCTAGTTCTGGACATGACAACAAGCCGTTTCGACATCCCTAGGACATGGTCTTTCCACCCATGCAAAGCTCAGGTTGTCTGCTTGAGACTGAAACGGGACTTGCAAAACAACGTCTTTTAGATTTGGGCCGCAGGACTAATACTGTTGGTGAACTATGGTGTTCAGTAAGGATACCAAGGCTCACCAAATAGTGGTGGCTTTCTTTAAGAAGTTTCTTACCAATTTATGTATAGCGAGGTGACAAGACCGAGGGCGCTTTTCTCCCTTTTTGTATGGTCGGATGCTAGAATGAAATAGAACTGGGTACTCGTGGTACATTTTATAATCTGTGATCTTTAGTGTGCACTCCATTCATCAGTATACGCAGCGCACTCCATTCGTCAATATACATCACCATGCTGTACTGATCGAGTGTGTTGCACGTTCCTGACTCCGTTTGTTAGTCTCTGGACGTGCACTCATGATTGCTTGGTGTTATGTTGTTGTTGTTGGAGAACAAAGAACAAAGACGGGATACGTACTATAGAAATGATCCTAGTGAGTACGTTGTTGTTGTTGTTGTTGTTGTTGTTGTTGTTGTTGTTGTTGTTGTTGTTGTTGTTGTTGTTGTTGTTGTTGTTGTTGTTGTTGTTGTTGTTGTTGTTGTTGTTGATGTTGTTGAATTCTTTATTCTCACGATGGCACCATCGCCAATAAGAGATGTTGTTGTTGTTGTTGTTGTTGTTGTTGTTGTTGCAGTGAACAAGGCTGTAGCACTAGTTGGTAAGGCAAAGAAGCCCGTCATCGTACTCGGCAGTCAAAGCACACTACCACCCACTGATCCAGCGGCCCTGGCCAACGCCCTTACGGTATGTGTCAGTCTGTCAGATACCACACAGTACCACACATTGACAACAACAACAACAACGTACACTGTGTTGTGCAATCAAAACAGGATACTTGTCACCCCGAACCATAGCACAGGGCCTCATCTATGAATGTTAGAGTTTCACTCAGACTGAATATTTCCGCGTCCATAAGAACACCACCACCCTCGCGGATTAAGGCGCAGATGCAGCTCCTGATTAGTTAGAACATTAGTTAGTAAGTCACAGTGCGTGATCTACAACGCTTGCTACAGCTCTAGGGCTATTTGTATTTCAGAAATACTACCCGCAACAGAGGTCTGTTGGCATGATGCACAGTCTAGACTGGTCAGAGATTTTTGTCCATTGCTCTTTGGGTAGTGCTTTTTCAACTACACTACCGCTAGAATACATACAGCTCGACCGTTACATCACGTGACATTAGTTTTCGTCATCCATGTGCCTTATTAGATCAAACCCATACAGAGTTGCACGCTCTTTGCAGTTTGTTTACTGACGGTGCAATCGCACGCGGTGAACCGGAACAATGTGTCAAAGTTGTTAATGTATATAGATGTTGCAAGCATGATAGGAAACGATCAGTGGGCGCCTGAACATAAGTATTCCATGTGTTTTGCAGCTTGCACAGCACTACTGTGCATGCAATTGCATGTGAGGTGAATCTGGGATGTGATTGTTACAATTGTTGATGTGTGGGTGTGGTGTGTTTGGATCTACAGTCCATGGGCATCCCATGCTTTCTGGGTGGTATGTCCCGTGGCCTGCTGGGCAGGAACTCGCCAATTCACATCAGACAAAGACGCCGTGATGCACTGAAGGAGGCTGACGTTGTTATTCTAGCTGGTAAGGCCGGGTGCATTCTAGCAGTGATTCTGTATGTATGTGATATAGAAGTTTACCATACCCTAACCTATCTCAAGCAGGCTCGATATTGGTACTCAATTATGCGTACTTTCGGAGTACAGTGAAATAAGTCTCATGCTGGCCATGGGAAGGTGCAGAATATATAGAACATGAAACAACAGCTCTCTCTCTCTCTCTCTCTCTCTCTCTCTCTCTCTCTCTCTCTCTCTCTCTCTATCTGTCTCTGTGTCTCTCTCTCTGTCTCTCTCTATCTCTCTCTCTCTGTGTCTCTCTCTCTGTCTCTCTCTCTTTCTCTTTCTCTCCTTTAATACGTCAGTGGTTTATTTGGTGTTGTTATCGCTGTTCTTATTACAGGTACTGTGTGTGACTTCCGTCTCTCTTACGGACGTGTGCTGAGTGGCAGATCCAAGATCATCTCCGTCAACAGGAGTAGAGAGCAGATGTTGAAGGTGTGTAAACTAGTATTGTGTGCGCATGTGCATATATGTACATGCCGGCTGGGTGTTGATTCTAGTGGTCGTTTTGTGCGAGCATAAGCCACTGTACCTGTGCTATGTGCAATAGAGATAGTGCGACTGCCATTATCGGGTATGCTTTTGTGTGATTTGGCAAACCAGTGCATGTGGTGTCATTCCAATGATTCCATACAACACACCTCTAATAACATTAGGGAGGTTTCGCTATACGGAATTACGTATGAAAATAACGTAGGAACTGCACGGAATTTTCATACGTAAAAATCAGAGCTGTTGGGTTTCGCTCTACGTGATTTCTCCACGACTGCTAAACATGCGTTGTTGCTTTGGAGACGCGTTGGCTGCATGCGCCCACCGCATGCACCATGTACCGAAACCGCGTTTTCCATTTTATTTTGCATGTGGTGTACGGTGTGTGTACCTTGTGTTTCGCGCGGCTTGAACGTTGCCATGGACAAATGCGGAAAATGCGAAAAAATATTTCAAAATGTCCTACGGAGGACCCAACGTAGGAAAGAGCTTTCCTACGGAAATCCGTAGAGAGATTTACGTATGAAAGTTGCCCTCGCTCCCCGGCGCGTACGACATACGGATTTTCATACGTAATTACGTAGAGCGAAACCTCCCTATTGTCTTTATTGTCTTTGTTTTAGCTCACCCCTCTTCCGGTACTTTTATTGTCTTCGTCTTAGCTTCGAGTTCTCTTCTCCTCCCTTTCCCTGCAGAACACCGACATGTTTTGGAAGCCTGCCCTGGCCGTGAATGGTATGTCCTTGCTGGCAATGCTGTCGTTTGTTCAATGGTGTGACCTTTTTGTCTGCTGTGCAAAGGAACTTGTTATATTACCGCACAAACCAGATCTGTTGACCTCCGGGTTTGACTCGAGGGTACTGAATAAGCAAGGGGTGGGGGGGGGGGGGAGGGGCACACCGGAGGTGCAGAGAGGAAAGGATGAAGTGACTGTGGACATGCGGATATTCTTTGTTTCGAATATGAATGTGTATCCACAACTTTTCACTTCAAGCAACAGTGTGCTGTAGTTACTAGTTACCCAGAATAACTGACATGCTGACCTATACACTACTTGTACAGTGCAGAGTTGTGTGATGCACTGCTAATTTAGACTGACAGCTGAGCATTGCCATTCTGGCACCAACCAGTCATCACTGCTTTAGACTGACAGCTGAGTGTTGCTGTTCTTGCACCAGCCATCACTTTGTTAGCATGCCCAATTTGTGCATGTGTGGCTGCTATTTTTTGCAGTCTGGAAATAACCTCTGCGTCATGTGCTAGATACTTCACAGTACATCTATGTTGACAGCCACGGGGTGCTAACATGTGACTTTTTAATTTGTTTTGCCTGCGGCAATGCAGTACATTCCACTCTCAATGAATAACTCTCTCATTCCTGGGTACCACATTGCATGACTTATCGTGCGATTGCATGACTACGGGTGCTGTCCGCATACATAGAAGTGCATGCTGTTCAGATTGCAAACTATGCTGCTTATCGCGAGCGTGTGAGTTGAGACAACTTGAAAGCGTGTGACTTATTGCGGGTAGACTTTGCAGTATGCTTGTTGCGTTCACGCCTCTGCTACTCCCGCAGTGCTGTATATATCCTAGTGTGTGCTTGCTTATGCCCTCTTTGCAACTTTGAGCTTAGTCCTTGTGCAGGTGTAGGTGTAGGTGTATGATTGTGCTGTGTATCTTAGACTTGCTAGTTACTGTAAAAGCCACTATTCTAACGAGGCGCATATATAACGATTTCCCAAAATTGACTAGTTTACGTGTACCAAAGGTAACGATTCTCACTCATTCTCAACGCTCAATACGACAGTAAATGTATCGATTTCTGTATAACGATTTCTATTTTAACGACAGATTTATCCTCGTTAACTCGTTAGAGTTAGCACTTCGTTATATATATGGCTTTTACAGTACTCAGTTCATAGTTTGAAAAAGCCAATAGTGCTGGCTCAGACTCACAGTATCTGCTTTTCCTGGCTCTCTCTCTCTCCTCCTCCTTCTGTCCTTCTGCCTCTCTTTCTTACTCACTCACTCACTCACTCTCTTTTTTTCTGTCTTTGTATTGGCTATTCACTAATAAGGAAAGAGTGGCAGATGGAACTATTGCATATGATTTTATGTCTGGGTCCGCAGTCCAGAGTCCAATCTCCCTCGAATGTGATGTGATTGTTATTGCATTGTTTCAACTATTGCAGCGGATCCTGCCAGTTTCCTCGTCAGCCTGTATGAGATGCTGGGGACATCTTATCATTGCGATCCGGAATGGCCAAGGGAGCTGAAGGCACGCGACCAAGAGAAAGAGGATCTAAATGTGTATGTACTCGTACATGCATATTGTGGTATCCGCTCCTCTTTTATCGGGTTCTGTCTCCGAGAGCTTGTTGTGTGGTCGGTCTACTTGTAGCTGACGGTCATTGTCTATGCTATGTACACTGGTTCATACACTTAGAGGTATGTGTAACGTCAATGTATGAAGTGAACCCAACAAGTGATCCCCACCACATGGGAGTAGGTACCAACACTACATGTGTGTGTGTGTGTGTGTGTGTGTGTGTGTGTGTGTGTGTGTGTGTGTGTGTGTGTGTGTGTGTGTGAGATTGTTTGTATGGGAGTGTGTGTGTTTTGTTTGTTTGTTTGTTTGTTTGTCCATCCTGGTCTACATTAATAGTTTCTCCTTTGTCTTGTTGTTGCAGCAAGAAAGCAGCGAAGATGACGGATAAGCACTTGAATCCACTGAAGGTGCTGATGGAGCTGGAGGAGGTGATGAGTGAAGATGCTATCATGGTCGCCGATGGTGGTGACTTTGTAGGCTCTGCAGCATACATTGTCAGGTGAGGGGGAACGTGATACTGGGGGGGGGGGGGGGGGGGGGGGTGTATAAATGTAATTTTACGTGTACTATAAGGGGCCGTCCGTAAATATTGATGTTTTTTTCAAGACGATATTTGTTCATTTCTCCCCAGACCCCCTCCCTCCCCCCTCAAAACGAACATACACATGTTTATGCAAGGGATCGATATGTTTTAATGAAGTTCAAATTCCTCATGAAACGTGACCAGCTGCCACTCTAATTTCACCATACACGGTAACACCTATAAAATATGTAGGTTTATATTGCCACGGTCGCACAGCCTTGCCATGGCTATGCTCACGAGGTTGACTTTCACTTTGTGTAGGCCATAAACTACATGACTGTTCGAACAGCGCCCGTCCATAGATAAAGTCGATTTTTTTCTGCAAAGACGAGACGAACAGGGCCCAAACCCCCTCCCCCCCCCCCCCCCCCAAACGAACGAATATCTTCTCTAAAAAAACATCGATATTTGTGGACGACCCCTAAGTCAACAAATATTCGGCGCATATTTATTTTCGGCTATTTTCGGCCTGGTCATGTTTGGCCGAAAATTTGTTTTGCAAGGTTCCGTGTGACTGTGTATACAGGCAGCAGCAGTACGGGCCGAAAAATTAAGGCGGCTGAAATGGGCTTTAGCCCTGGGAGACCGAAATTTAAAGAGGAAGTTAAGGCAAAAATTAAAATTTCACCAGTTGTAGTCTTCGGGGTGCTGAGTCGAATGGTCTTGGTCCGAGAAAGCTGAGCCGCTCCCTTCCTACTTGAATCCCAATCGAACTCGCGCACTTCCACCGAAACTGGGTGACTGCGCCCTACTAGATGGGGATTTGTATGCAAAATGTCACTAAAAGCGCCAT
The DNA here is from genome assembly GCF_964019385.1 of Sycon ciliatum. Lineage (NCBI taxonomy): Eukaryota > Metazoa > Porifera > Calcarea > Leucosolenida > Sycettidae > Sycon > Sycon ciliatum. Next base: position 28,322,047 of record NC_088646.1, read on the forward strand.
TTCGTTCTTATAAAAGCACGGATGACCGCGATTGGCCCATATGTTGTAGTCTTTTGGACGCTGAGTCGACTGGTTTTGGTCCGAAAAGGCTGCGATGCAGCGTTCCTCCTTTATTCCCAATCGAACATGGTTGAACAAGCGGTCACGTGCTCCTGGGTGCCCAAATCACCTGGTCACCACGCCAGCAGGCGACAACTTTCACACCAAGGTTCAACTCGAGTTCAACTCGAGTGACAGGACTGCACCCAAAAAAGGTCAAACAGGCTAGTGAGTTGTACCCAGCAGGCACGGTGACCACCACGTACCAGGTGACTGGCGTACGCAGGAGCACGTGACCGCTTGTTCAACCATGTTCGATTGGGAATAAAGGAGGACCACGACCATTCGACTCAGCACCCCGAAGACTACAACTGGTGAGATTTTAATTTTTGCCTTAACTTCCCCTTTAAATGGGCCGAAAATTTGTCGACTTACAGTATTTAAATTTCGGTCCTAGGGACCTGCCAGGTTTCAGGTGTAGTGTAGAATTAGGTGACCAGCCTAACCTTCACATACAGTGCCTTTTAGGTGTTATGTAAAATTAGGTGCCTGAGTTCTCTACTTAAATTAACGAAATTAAAATTACACCGAAAATAACATGATACTGTAAATATACAAAATTTCGGCACTTCACGATTTTTGGCGTGGAGTAGAGGGCATGGTATAGTGCGACAGATGCTGTGAAAAATTTCATCGGCGTTTTAATTTAGGCGTTTTGGGTCGGTGCCGAATATAGCCGAAATTAAATAGCTGCCGAAAATTTGTATATTTACAGTCAGACCTCGTTTATTCGGTCCTCGTTTATCCGGATCCCTCGCCATCCGGAAGAAAATCGTTGGTTACTGATTTACAGCATATGTCATGTATACATACAGTGTGCGTGTCCGATTATCCGGTTCCCTCGCCTATCCGGATATTTTTGTGGAAAACAGATGTGTGCGGTTACGCGAGGTCTGACTGTATACAGTACTGAGTTTAAGGGATGTGTTCTGTATACATTCCACTGTTACAGTCTCTCCATCCATCTGCATATCAAGATAACAGCATGCAATGTTTGCTGTGCATGGCGTGCATGAACACCTCCATACTTCTTACATGTGCACTGTAACCGACTCACATTTCTTGTCTTTCCTTTGTGCCCCCTGCCAGACCACGTGGCCCACTGCGCTGGCTGGACCCCGGTGCATTCGGAACTCTCGGCGTCGGTGCCGGCTTTGCCCTGGGTGTGAAGCTGTGCAACCCGGATACGGATGTGTGGACCATCTTTGGTGATGGTGCACTGGGCTACAGCTTGATTGAGCTGGACACGTTTGTGCGTCACAAGGTTAGTCGGCAGCTGGCTGTGTAAACGTTAACAGCCTGTCAGTACTTGTACATGAATCACAGCAGGTCTGGCGGGCCCCAGCGTCTGCTCTAGGATTTCAAACCAACCGGGTACACGCGTACCTGGCACAACTCTAACGTTAGCAAGGTACTACTGCAGGTTTTGAAACAGAATGAAGCAAGATGATTGCCGGGCATGTGAGCATGTACCGGTATGTTGTCTGTGTTGCGCTCCTGTGATCTTCATGTTTGTTGTTCTGCTGCTGTGTTTGCTTGTAGGTGCCCATCGCAGCAGTGGTCGGTAATGACGGTGCCTGGACACAGATCATGAGGGAACAGGAGCCCATGTTCAAGAGCAATGTCGGCTGTCAGCTTACGGTGAGCTGCAGCAACTCATTTTCCTTGCTCAAGTCCAGTCTCATTGGATTTTCATGATTGTGTGATCGTGACTGTTTGAAACCAAAGGTGGCTATTGACAACTTCTTGTTTGGCGAGCAAAGGGACACATGCATACAGTTACTCTTAAAGGGGAAGTTAAGGCAAAAATTAAAATTTCACCAGTTGTAGTCTTCGAGGTGCTGAGTCTAATGGTCGTGGTCCGAGGAAGCTGAGACGCTCCCTTCCTACTTGAATCCCAATCGAACTCGCGGACTTCCACCGAAACTGGGTGACTGCGCCCTACTAGATGGGGATTTGTATGCAAAATGTCACTAAAAGCGCCATTTCGTTCTTATAAAAGCACGGATGACCGCGATTGGCCCATATGTTGTAGTCTTTTGGACGCTGAGTCGATTAGTTTTGGTCCGAAAAGGCTGCGATGCAGCGTTCCTCCTTTATTCCCAATCGAACATGGTTGAAGAAGCGGTCACGTGCTCCTGCGTACACCAGTCACCTGGTCACCGTGCCTGCAGGGTACAACTTACTAGCCTGTTTGACCTTTTTTGGGTGCAGTCCTGTCACTCGAGTTGAACCTTGGTGTGAAAGTTGTCGCCTGCTGGCGTGGTGACCAGGTGATTTGGACACCCAGGAGCACGTGACCGCTTCTTCAACCATGTTCGATTGGGAATAGGGGAGGAACGCTGCATCGCAGCCTTTTCGGACCAAAACCAGTCGACTCAGCGTCCGAAAGACTACAACATATGAGCCAATCGCGGTCATCCGTGCTTTTATAAGAACGAAATGGCGCTTTTAGTGACATTTTGCATACAAATCCCCATCTACTAACGCGCAGTCGCCCAGTTTCGGTGGAAGTGCGCGAGTTCGATTGGGATTCAAGTAGGAAGGGAGCGTCTCAGCTTCCTCGGACCACGACCATTCGACTCAGCACCCCGAAGACTACAACTGGTGAAATTTTAATTTTTGCCTTAACTTCCCCTTTAAATTGTATCCATATGTCCCTTTCCTTCCTTGTGTAGCGGGTTATTCATTTCCCATGCCGTTCTAATCGTATGGATAGTTGGGACTTGGCGTAGAATTGTAGCAGCAGCAGCGCGTGGTGACGCTCCCTGCAGAACAAAGTTGGTTAACGTTACTGGTGTGAGATGACATGTGTTTTGGTGTCTCATGACTTGTGTGCGTTGATTGTTCAGCACAACGCGTATGAGCAACTGGCTGATGGTTTCGGTGCACAAGGTCTGCTCCTGGATCGCTCCTGTAACGATACAATAACACTTGTACTGAAGTCGGCGCAGAAGGCAATGCGCTCCGGCAAGCCTGCCTTGGTCAATGTGCTCATCGGACGCACCGACTTCCGCGATGGCTCCATATCTGTGTAAGCGCTCGCAGAACCTGTGACAGTGATGAAACGACTCATGACGTTGCTGTGGATTGTTTGCACTCGTTCACACTCATACTGTGGTCTGGGACACTTTTTTTGTTTTTTTCTGTCCTTCCTGATTTCACCTCACTTCTATTACTTCAGTTGTTGTACTTGCTGTCAAATGTCTGATGTGAGGAGCTGCACATAAGCGGGCTTAGTGCTCGCTCTCACTAGAATTATTTTTGTTTTACTTTTTTTGCAGAGATGATATCACATTCCTTAGCTGAGCTCGGTCCCTTTTGTCTTCTTCCGTACTTTTTTTACTCGTTCATTTATATGACGTCGGTACCTCTAAGTACCCTGGCTTTCCACATTTGAATTTACAGGAAATTTATGCTAACAAATTCTGTGCTTGAAGCACACAAATTCACCGTATTTGCTGAAGAACATTTATGATGCAACCTGTTGACTGACATGCTACATAAATAGATACCCCTTTCCCCCTGCACACAGCGGAAAGGAAAGGCACTGGGAGTGAGAGCGACAAAACAACTCTTCAGGTACAATAAATATCCCAGAGGATATTATAATCTTGAACGTGGAAAAAGCTGCCAACTTAAACCGAACAATGAATGTGGCTCAAAACAAGCAGGTATATCATGATAAGTAACAAATATAAAACAAGAAGGGGGGGGGGGGTATGTTGATAATACAAGATCAGTAGTCAAAATGCAGTAGAAAATCCGATTTGGTTCACTCGAGGGGGGGGGGGTGACTAACACGACAAGAAGACGGCAACGAAGAGATAACAAAACGGAGCACAAGCGCTGAGAATTAGTAGCGCTTGCGATTATCTGCACAGGCAGCTGGCTAACCTACAAGAAGATATAGAACAATGCACTGTTGCTGCACTCGCAGTAATTGTTGCGCAGTATACGTCGTGGACTGCGAGAGTGGCGAGAATTCTAGGTACCTGTTTGCTACGTTTTTTGGGCACACTCGCATGTGCGGCTTTCAAGTGCCAGGTCTACGCGCTGCCGGCCCTAAACCTAGTTAATGCATAATTGCGCAGCTGCAGTAGCCAACTATCCTAGACTAGTGTATGTACATGCACACGCCACACCAGCGGGGGTTAGATCAAGGGTATGGGTATGGAGGCAGTTGCGGCGGCGGCGGCAGTATTTACAAGCGCTATCAAACAAATAACATTGTTAGTATTAGTCATTCAGTATGTACCACTACCATGGACTGCCGGCTTTTTTTCTTTAGAAATGTAGTCTCAATGCATTGTGCACAATCAAGGCTGCTATTCCTTGCGCGGCGTTCGTATTTTTGTTGGAGTAAAAAGAATATGAATTTTAGGATTTCCTGCAGCGTAGTCTGTCCACTTATCGTATCGGCGACCAGTTATTCACTACCGACGGTGCGGCCTGCAAGAGGACACACAGAGAGTGACACGATATAGGCAAGCTGAACAGACCAGTGAACAGAAAAGAAGTCCTCTGCAATGCACACACACATTCCAGTGTCTAGCCATTCTACACATGGCCACGAACAAGAAAAAGTCATTCAAGAACGAGCACGGCTCTTGACAATTGCTAAAGGCACACCCATGGTCGAGAACAGCCAAGGAGACACAGCGGCAGCCTGGGCTACAGTCACTGAGCGCCTGGCACATTTCAGCCTAGTTTATTGCGCTTGCCAGTTGCCCAAAACACTGCGCCGCTGAATGTGAGGGTGATTCTGTGCTTTATTGGTCAGTAGAATAGTCAGCGAAATGCCATGAGCTGTTGTGCGTCTTACCTTGATGGTCTTCCGAGGCTCAAAGACTTTCCAGAAGCGTAGCGTTTCATCTCCAGCACCCGTGACAATAGACTCGGCGTCCGGTGACAATGCCTATACGCACATACAGGCACAGGAACAGACACACACACACACACACACACACACACACACACACACACACACACACACACACACACACACACATACACACACATATGCAAATGCACACACACACACACACACACACACAAACACACACACATGCACAGAGACACACAGACAAACAATACACACATTGACCTTGACCTTAACCTTGCCCATTGCGTAGCAATGATAGTGTACTGTCGTTTCTCCAGTCCATGGTAGAATGACTGATGGCATTTCAGGTCGCCGCTTTGAGGGAACATGCGGCCACAGGTGCAACTGTAGCTGGCAGCAGAGGGTGCCCTGGGTGGTCGATGGGCAATGGTACGCCACTCCGGATGGTTCTGGGCCGCATCGTATCATCAACATAATGGTACCGACGGCTCAACTGACGCGAAGTCATCCACAACGATGTCCCTCCACCTCTTGCATGGACCATGCACGCACGCATGCACGCACGCACACACGCACGCACACACACACACACACACACACACACACACACACACACACACACACACACACAAACGCACGCATGCACGCACACACGCACACACACAGACCGGACTGACTGGTGCACTCACCATGTATAACACACGATACGTGTGTCCAGACAGGCGAGCCAGCTCTTGCATGTGTGGAAATGTCCACACACGAATGAAATTCTGCGAGTAGCCATGGCTGCTGACCTGAACAAGAAAACAAAACAAACAGCAGAAGTATGTTTTATTGAACAAAGTACTCCATACGAACATCACTACCAACTGCAAACGATTTACATTAAATCTTTAAAGAGCACACAGCACATAGGGGTAAATAGTTTTGAAGCTACACGCTGCATGACTAGGGCGTTAGCACTAATAGTTGAAGGAGGTGGCTGCTCCTAACGTTGTAGGTTGCGCTTCCTTGCTACACAAGTTACTACAATACAGTGTTGGGGCCCGGAACGTCTTCTTACCAGTTCATTGCTTGTTGTTGAGAACAAAATATTGCACACCTTTGGGTGGGGAGAGCACACCAGCATAGAGAAAAAGCAATGTTAATCATTAGTATGTTATAGTAGCAGCACATGTGAACAGATCCTTCTATGGCCAGAAAGAAAGCCAATTAGGGGTCGTCCGTAATTATCGAAAAATTAAAAAATCCGTCCTCGTGCAAAATTGTCTCTGAAACACCCACCCACCCCCCATTTTTTCCCATTAATTTTTTGATTTTTACCAGCTCGAAAATAAGAACTCCTGACCCCATGTTCACTGATTGCATCTTGTACATGTACATGTACATGTATGTCAAGTTCATGTACATTGTAGTAGCTAAAATGTCAAAAGTACTAGTAGCGTGAGTGAGTGAGTAGGAGGTCTACCGACGGCCATGCACGTCCTACAACTACATCTACATGTACATGAAGAGTCATGTACCGGAATATCATACTGGTGTTTGCGATCCTACACTACGTCTACAGACACTACATGTCAGTGCAACAAGTGTACCAAAATCACTGAAGAAAGAAAGAAAAAAAAAAAAAAGGTATGAAAAATCAAAAAATTAAATTCCGCCAGCGCTCTTGACCACCCACCCCCTTTCTGCCTGAGGACGGATTTTTTAATTTTTCGAAAAATACGGACGACCCCTTACTAAGCCATCCAAAAACCATGTTCAGCAACAAAGATAACATCCCAGCACAAGCCCAGAGCATCTCCCTACCAGGATCCCCAAGACCACCTCTCTCAAGAGTCAAGACCACTTCTCCCTAGACCCCCCCCCCCCAAACTGCTAACTGTTAGGTAATCCCATACATTGCTAATGACGGATAGACTACAACACCAATTGTGTAGGGCAAGACCAACAAGTGTAGATTCTACTTCAAATAAGTACATGGATGCAAGTAAAAAGGGAGAGCTGCTGCTAGCTAACCTGAGAACCCGTTTTCACACAGCTCAGCTCTGCGCCAGTCAGCGCGTTCCAGAAACGAATGCACTGGTCCGCTGTCCCGCCTCCGGTCGCAATGACTCCGTGCTAACAAAGTACACCAGCACATGCACACGCACACCATGGATACACACACAACATGTACACAATATAGAACGTCCGCAACATGCACACACACACACACACACACACACACACACACACACACACACACACACACACACACACACACACACACACACAACACGTAGACACACACAACACGTAGACACACATGTACAATGCAAAAGAGCAATAGGAGACGACATCAGGCCACAGTACCTACAGAATCAAGGAGAAAGTAGACTGCTAAAGGCATCCACACAGCGTATTCCAACAGCACATACATCACAATCAAGACTAATGACCAATATGCCAATATGCCAAACACTTTGATCCATGCTGCACAGCAGCTAAACAGGAACAGGCATAACCAGGAAAACTAGACTCCAGGAGTATTGACACACACCACACAGACAACAGACAAACGTACATGTACATACACACACCACACACACACGCCCACGCAAACCCCCAGCAATCACTCTCAAATAGGCCTAGGCAGGGACAAACCTGATAGGGTGACCATGCCACCGCCTTCACGGCTGCTACATGCGATTTGTACGTAAATGTGGGCTTCTCGGAGTGCAGCGTCCAGATATTGCACTGTACAGAGCAACGCAAACATACTACCAGTATTCAACAAGAAACTTTGTCAACAGCAGCACCAGCAGCACAGATGATACGAGAGACCATTCGATGACGGAACAAGCACAACTGCGGCTGAACATGCCCACCAAACGTGTTTGTGAAGCGGGTACTGGCAAGATTGATCATACTGCACTGTCGGAAATTCTATGCACTGGTATATTATACAGTGCATAGGACTTTCCGACAGTGCAGTATGATCAATCTTCACTTAAATACACGCAGCAGGCAGCACAATTGTGGCTACAGTATTTCCAAAACCTGTTCACCTACCGTATTGTCGTTGCCCCCTGATGCCAGGTAGTTGCCGTCTGGTGACCACTTCAGTCCGCACACCTCCTGGTTGTGCCCGTTATAGTAGCGCGTTGTACAGCACCCTGGTTGCCTGCAATAGTGAAGTGTGCACATGAACACCATCAACCATCACCAGTATGGTATTCAACAGGCAATGATGCCTTCTTGCCAGGCAAGAGCTGGCACAGTATGATCACAAAAAACATCGTCAAGTCGTTGAAGCTGTAGGTGCTGCTAACGCACACATGCACATGCAGTACTTGCTCAAGGGAAGTCCTTACCGAATGTCGTTAACTGTGAGCGTACCATCGCGGCTTCCTGATGCCAGGACGGACTTGTTCCACGCAAGTGAAGCTACGGATAGATATGACACGGAGCAGAAGATACAAGCGGCGAGTTACGGAGTAATTACTATGACAGTACATGTACATTACGAGGTGTCACACAGAAAATCAGGACTCACTACACAATACTGCATTCGGTGAAAGGAAAATAATTACGTGTCCGGGGAAGACAACCGGAGAAGATGTGTTTATCAGGAGAGAGAGAGAGAGAGAGAGAGAGAGAGAGAGAGAGAGAGAGAGAGAGAGAGAGAGAGAGAGAGAGAGAGAGAGAAGAGAGAGAGCATCACAGGCAACACAACAGCTCTGATGTTCAGACGTACGGACTCTTGATGAATGCTTCGAGATTTTCCTCAGCAGCTTAGTCTGGTTCACATCCCACAACTCTATTGCGCCACTCGAGTTACCCACAGCCAACGTATCACCCTAGAGCCAATGCAAACACATATACATAATGTATTCATTAGTTTGAGGGAGTTGCAAACGGGACATACAATGTATTATGTCTGAATATATATGTGTACACATACACTGTACACATATGGCCACGTATGCATATACACACACACGTGCACAGATGTGCACACACTCACACCCACCCACCCACATACACACCCACATACAGGGCCAGGATGGTTCAACGAAATATTCGCACGGAGTTTAAAAAAGAGAAAAAAATCAGTGAGTCCGCCGAAAGAAAGGCAGCAAATCCGGGAGCAAGACCAGTGCAGCAGATCACTCAGAAGTGCATCATACAGTACGGAACCCAATCATGTGTAGATAATTACCAATTACTTGTACATGATACATGTATTGTGAAATTTCCCAGCACGAACTTACCTCTTCATTGAAAGAAACAGCTGTTACCAGATTGTCTGCACGGTGTCGAGCCAACTCTAATAACTTCGATACCTGCCAGCACACAGAACACAGCCAGAAGAAGACCAATGAAAGGGAACCGTATCAAAACTAACTTTTGACTGGGCATGCATGCAGAGGATCAAACAGGCCAAGTACAGAAGGACAAAGGCACAACAAACTGCACGTGAGGTGTATGCAGACACGATAGGTCAGTACCTGACTCTATACACACACACACTCCAGTACCTGTCCGGTAAGGCCATTCCACAGATAGATAGATGGACCCAATGCCACCGATAGAAGGTTGGTCTTGGACCAGTCGAGAAGATTGAGGTAGAAGTCATCCTGCCACAAACAAAGCAGAGATAGGAAAGAGCTACATCGCCAGGCAGCTACCTAAATGCACAGGTTGAGCCAACACACTTCACACCCGAGATGCTAACTTCACACCATAGTGGATAGCTAGCAAACAACAGAACAATGTCAGGCAGTGGCAAGAATCTCGCCCTGACACAACACACATCCATCATACATGTACTAGTAGTGGATAGATTAATCTGCTACAGTGTTGCAGGTTTTGATCACACACAGGCACGCATGCACGCACATACAGGCACTGACAAGATTCTTTACATTATCCACAGGTGAGAATACATAGAGCGCTGCTCAATGAAATCCGATCGTGTGAGACATCTAGCGCCGAGCACTGCGCGGCCCCAGACCTGCAGGCACTGGGCTGAGACTGCTGCAAGGTGCTAAATGGTTCATTACCTGGATTTCATTAAGCATGACTGCACTGTACCATACCAAGGAAGTTCAGAACCACGCACGAGGTCAATGGTGATAGCATATGAGACTTGTAAAGAGAAAAGGATCTATAAGTTATTAGGTATAACTAACAGTTCACCAAGGTAACCAAGGTAACCAAGGTAACCAAGGTGACGAGATAATCTACAGTCAGATAGTGCGACAACAAGGCACAAAACCTGACAAAGATACTGAGACATTCGACGACCTGACACCTAGTTCCAACACATCTACGAAGCGCAAACCAACAACCTTCCAACTTGGAAGGCTCTGGTGCAGAAGGATCCAATGAGGGGAAGGGAATGTCTCAATATCCTTGTCAGCGTTGTGCCTTGTTGTCGCACTATCTGACCGTATATTATCTCGCTACTTTGGAGGACTGTTAGTCCTAACAGTAAGTTATAGGTCCTTTTCTCTTTACATATTACTATTGGCTCAACAACCGCACTGTACATATGAGACTACAGTGTACTTGCTAATCCATGTTGTAACAGGTGCATTGCCCAACACACCATCAACTACCCACCTGCAACTCGGGTGCATCCAGGACTTTGTGCGGCGCTTCGGGAATACAACGATGGGACTAAGAACAAAGCACACCAAAATAGCACATGCCCAAAACACGGGAGTCAACAACGAAAAGGTAGCACTTTTAACACTGCGTTTCTCAAGGCGAACAATACCATAGCGGCAAGAGTAGAAAAACAAGAGACAACATTAGCCAGGTGCAGGCTGTCGTAATAACATGACTCGACCGTCTTCCTTCCCCGTGCATGGTCTATGCATGGTGCGACGGCACAATGAGAGTCGTCGCAAATCACACTGTGTGTTAAACGTGTTTATTGGTGATTCCTGGTTAGTTGCTGGGTTTCCCTACTCAAAGATGTTGCCACCGCGAAGTCAGGGATTTCGTCTGCTCCCTGGCGAAAGCCGTGTTTTGATCCGTTGAGGGAGACTGGAGATACATTGCGAAGACGTACGATCTGTCTGGCAAGTGGCAAAGAAGAAAGCTTCGCAGACGACCCGCCGTGGAAGGGAACAGAATGGAACATATACCAGTCAATGTCTGTCATAGTAGGGATGGCTGCTACGAAGTTTTAGCCCCAATACTCCCCAGCGATTTTTAGCAAAAGGGACGATAATTACCAAATTTCATTGATTTTGCATATGGACCATATGTATAGCAAGCATAGTCTCCTGAGTCTTCTCCAGTCTAGCTGAGAGTCTGGCTGCCAAAACGTTTAGTCCCGAAAGGAGAACATGCAGGAGCATCGCATGCAGCTGTATTCTGCCTCGAGGAAGAGAACAAGAGCAAGATTCGCAACAAGTTGAACAACTCGCACCCATCACGCAAGGTGCCACACAAGAGCTTCACAATAAACCATGTCGGAGACAGCAAGCAATGGGACGACCTGCAGCAACGCATATTGCCAAGTTACAACAGAACGCGCAACATCACAAAGCGTTAATGTCGGCGGGAGCACGCATTGGAAGACGCAGCCCAACAAGTACGCATTCATCAAGAGCAGCAGGAAGACAGAAAGCAAGAAGCGCAAGCTTTGATAGCAAAGTTGGATGACACAAGTAAAGATTTAATGAGGTTGAAGGAGAAACAGACCGAGCTCGCTCAGCATCTGCGCAATGCCAAGAGAATGAGCAACTACTGGAAGAAAAAAGCAGCGGTACCAGTACAATCATCTGTAACAACCGAAAACGAGTTAGAGACGGCACAGCAAGAAGCAGCAAAGCTTTTGCAAGAGGTAACCCAGCTAGAGGAAGGACTGGCAGACAATGATGACAACAGTAGTATGTGTCGGGGGCGGGTTTCCGAGTAGACACATGCCCCAGCCCAAATGGGGTATGATACGGCACCCCAGAAGGTTCGACATGACGCCACTCGCTGCAGCCGAGTATATTTGTGAGAGTCACCGGACTGGTGTTGAAGGTGAAAGATGAGAAACAGCACCTTCCGAAGATCATCATCAGTGGTGTCGAGGACTTCGGCACTGTAAGCAACGCAGATGATGGTGTGATAGTCCGAAGATGGGTTGATGGAAGGCACTCTTTCTATAAGCTCAACGAATTGCGCGACGATGAATGTTCACAGGATATGGTTGATATCTTCACAGATGCCACATATTCGGATGCAAGTGATATCATGAAATTGATCGATGATGTGAATCGCAAAGAAGTGTACAGAGCCGATGACGCGAGTGTACGTCATAGCACCAAGGCTGTTAAACTCCGTGCCGTGGCCACAAGAGTCACGCGGATTCGTGTGCAAGTCGGCACCATTGACATCAGCGAAGATGGGTTCATATCAAAATTACCTGAATCAACCTGTGATATGATGGAGGTTTGAAGGAGGACATCGAATGACAACACGATGACTGACTGGGTTGAACCGTTGGTACATCTCAGAGCCTCTGATAACTCATCATCATACTGCGTATCGCGGAAGAGGTCACGAAAAAAGTGAGCCGAAAATTTGAATATAGAGTTCAAAATCACGCAAATCTATGAGTTTCATTCAGTGTTTTTCAATAATCCATCATACTCCAGAATCAATTAGGGCATACCCGTACCCCCTCCAATACCCAAAAAATCATTTTTTACGTAAAAACTGGGCGCCCGGTTTTTTACCCCAAAAATGGGCTGGGGCATGTGCCTACTCGGAAACCTGCCCGACACATACTACTGACAACATAAAAGACAACAATGAAGATGACCCGGCAGTGCTGAAGACGATGCACAACGGACGCTACACAGACGGAGTGAGAACAAGTTGTATCAACTTACTCACTCACAAGGACGGCATACGTCACGCCGGGCCAGTCATTGAGGAGGTCCCGTCTCTGGCCGGTAAAACGCCATCAAGTACACCTAGTGCGACATCGGTTAGGACAATGTTGCTAGAAGGCCGAGCAGTCGGTCTACTGCACATTGGCCATTTTGCAGGGTCAGACAACACGCTGCACTTTGACGCTGTGTCATCGCTTATGCGCTAACTGATGTAACAGCCAGCTATGTTGATGTCACCAGCCATGAATCGACTAGGCGCCATGCATGAACAGATGATGGTGGTAAGAGAAGGAGCACTCTCTGCCAGGAATTTGCAGCTTAGAGAGCGTTGTGTGACAGCTACACCATAGCTCAGTGGCTCGAGCATCACCCCCTCAAGCAAAGGTCCCCAGTTCGAGTCCTGGTGGTGACAGTCAAATTTTCTTCAGACTTTCCATTCCCTCAACGAGTGAATAATATTGAGAAAACGGTCGCTGCTTGCATGACGACTACACCATAGATCAGTGGTTAGAGCATCGCTGGCCATAAGCGAGGGTCCCTGGTTCGAGTTCTGGTGGTGGCAGTCAATTGTTTCTTCAGACTTTTCCCGTTTGCATCTTTCCCTCAAACCAATGAATATTGAGAAGATAACCTTCTCCAATCTTGGCTCTCTTTCCATCTCGTATTGTTTCACGCCTTGTACTGCATGCATTAACTTGATTACCGTATTTCCCAGAATATAAGTCGCACCTTTTTACACTAAAATTCAAGGGTAAAAAGGGGGGTGCGACTTACAATCGAGCGTGACTTACTACTTAAGTCAATATTATCGATTCAGTAATACTCAAACCTGAAAATGGGGGTGCGATTTACAATCGAGTGCGACTTATTAGAGACCTTTCGCTAACGATTTTCGTACACCATTTTCGTAGTTCGGAAACGAGGTTACGAAGATCTTACGGAAGTTCGTCTGATCTGGACGAAAAAGCCACTTTCAACGAATATTGCTTTCGTTCTTGTTTGGAGGGATTTGTTTCAGATTTTTCAGACTTTTCCCTCTACTCTTTCTTTTAGCCCTAACCGTAAACGTGTCAGTGTACTATGGCTTCAGATTTGCCTTGATGATCTCGGAAATCATGCTATCTAAAAATGTACCAAAAGTGAAAAAATAAAAAATAAACTTTTATCTGCGTTCACTTGTGTGCATGCGTGCGTGCGGGGAGCAAGGGGTCTGTGGAGGACTTCATTGTGCCACACGGGCTGTACCATTTGTGTGCCATCATGGCCTTTCTTCGTGACAAACCTGAGGTTTTTCGATCTTCAAATCGCCAAAGCGTCCTTGTCATGGCTCCAAATCAGCCGAAGCTTGGCAGGACGAATGAAAATGCCATGCTGATTCGATACCTTTTCGGAAGGGTTTCCTTGAAAAATAGAATTTAGCCTGCACCGGCTAACAACATGGCCGGTGAACAAGGGACCTCACCTTGCGAGGTGACAGCAGAAGATCTTGACTGTGCACGCAGATACAGAAAACAAACACAAGCAGTACAAACAGAAACATAATCAACAAGCCTGCTTTACTGGAGAACAGCCAATATCCAGCGAAATGAGTTATCCTGACTACATGTACACCAAGCAACGTACAAGTTTAAAACGCAATTATGCTGTCGGAACTTACCAAGCCTCGTCAGCTATTTTACCTGGAAATTTACTACCGTACTGGGCACACAGAAGTATTACAATTCCGTTGTATGCTACAGGTTGATGTTGCCGAGAGAAAAACGAACAGGATTTTGGCTCGCACCCCCCCCCCCCCCCCCCCCAAACGAATGATGTTGGTTTCAGGGACGACAAAAAAACTTTTGCGACGATCCCTTACCTTGCTTTAGAGAGAGGTGAGCGGCTGTGTGAGTACGATGCCTCCACGTGCCGCCTTCGGTGCGGAGATTTCCTTTTCGGAGTCACTGAACCGGAGAACTACGTTCACATAGGTAAACCAGGGAAAAAAAGAAGCAACAATGAAACACTCACACACACATTCGAAGGACCATGAATACACAATGCATGGGTATTACAATACATGAGTGTCTTGTATACGACATTTCAAGTAGAACTACGACAGGCATTTTCTCAAGGTGGTGGGGGGGGGGGAGGAGGAGGAATACTTATTGTTTAGGAGCGAGGAGAGCCAAGAGAAAAACCTCGTAGGTGATTCATCAGAGAATAGTGGGGCATGTACTGCAAGTCTACAAATGTTCAGCCCATTCAAATTTCGGCCTCCCAGGGCTAAACCCGATTTCGGCCGCATCAAATTTTCGGTCTGTACTGCTGCCGCCTGCATACACTGTCACACTGAACCTTGCAAAACAAAATTTCGGCCGCAACACACTTTCGGCCAGACATGACCAGGCCAAAAATAGCCGAAAAATAAATATGCGTTGACTTACAGTACTTGCTTTGAAAATTTTCTTCGGGACTTTGCTCGGACAAGTTTTGGATCCAGATGAGAGAGCAAGCAGAAAACCAAGACATGTACTTGTTTCGAAGATCAGCTTTCATCACGGCAAATGTTCAAACAGCGCCGCCATTCGGGGGGGGGGGGGGGGCACATAGGATTAGAATGGATTGGCATTGTGGCAAGTGATCGTGATACACTGCTTAGCAATTCAGTGCACACGTGCGAATTTGCCATCGTTACTTACCGTGTAGACGGGTGCTTGGGGTGCTGTGCGCGATGCAGAGGCGGCCTAATAGTACATGGTACACGGAATATCCGGATGTTTCGGTTAGGATCATGCATTGAAGTTTGAATACGCGCAAAACTGCAACACTGGTAGAGCACAGCACATTAGGACAGGCACTGCAGCTGTGTTGTTCAGAGTAATAAGAAGAATGCACGCTATAGTGGAGAAAAGTGCACATGTCACTCACCAATGGAGAGGATTTCACAGAGCTGGTGAGGAGCTCGTTGCGAAGAATCTGACAATACAGCTTGGCGTTGTCTGTGAACACAAGACAAAAACCCAGAAAAATGAAGGAAGCCGAGAGAGAGAGAGAGAGAGAGAGAGAGAGAGAGAGAGAGAGAGAGAGAGAGAGAGAGAGAGAGAGAGAGAGAGAGAGAGAGAGACCAGAAAAGCCACATACGGGTAGACATGACATCGAAAGTGCAACAATTATCAAGATCTAACACCAAAACATGGCCGAAACGAAACTTCAAAGCAGATCCGTGCCACGCAAATCAGCCAGAGCAGCACAGACACTGTAACCAGGAGACTCAAAAAACCTGCTGACGTACCATTATTGACGTCCCTGAATCCATAAAACATAAAGAAAGGACACAAGACACAAGGGGTTAATGCACGTTGGAAGAGACACACAGGTACAGTCAAGACACATTGTACACACCAAATACAGTCAGACTTCACTGAGCCGTACACATCTGTTTCCCACAAAAATATTCGGATAGGCGAGGGAACGGGATAATCGAACACCGGTTCTGTTGGATGCATCACGTATGTTGTACATCAGTAACCAGCTACTTCGAAGTATTTTCTTCTGGATGGCGAGGGATCCGGACAAAGGAGGACCGGATAAGCGAGGTCTGGCTGTACCCAGAGAAGGACCAAGCAGTCCATCCACGTCGAAAGAACTAGAAAATAGAATGTGAATGTACACAGCACTGATGCCAGCATAGGAACCAGAGTATAGCGAATAGTAAAAAGACCCATATTTTACAATTCCTAATACATGTACCAGTCCAGTACACTACTACTGCTCTCTGACAAAACAGTGGCATACAGAAAGTACACGCTATCACTGCAAACTCACTTCTCCGATTCGTGCTTTGATGGGGTCATGCTGAACCGGGTCTCCCAGTTCTCGGCCGATGTCCTGTCGGGAATGAACCTGTTTGGCGTTCGTTGACACATAGCACAAAAAAACAAGAAGCAAACTTGAAATTCACGAGCACATTCATCATCATTGTCATGGCCATCATCATCATCTGCGTTGCCAATAAAAAATCATAAGAAAAATCGTTAAAAAGAGAGAGAGAGAGAGAGAGAGAGAGAGAGAGAGAGAGAGAGAGAGAGAGAGAGAGAGAGAGAGAGAGAGAGAGAGAGAGAGAGAGAGAGAGATGAGAAAGAGAGAGAGAGAGAGAGAGAGAGAGAGAGAGAGAGAAATAATATGAAAAGAAACGGCATTGCACAGCTGTGTAAGCAATAGATGCACAAAGTGACTGCCAGTGCCAGGCCACTCTGTCACATGCCAATTGACAATGCTCATGCAGAGACATACCAGCACATTAAAAAGAGCAACATGAAAGCAGGACATTTCTCTCCTGTAGAAAGACTTGCATGAAAGTAGCGATCTGGAGAAAGAAGTTCACAATGCTACTCGCCATGTCGGCTTTCCAAGTCCTCGCCTCACAGATCACTTACCGATCACCAGCAGTGCGTTGCACGACACGGCTGTGAGGTGATGGACGGCGTGGCGTCGCGCCTCCCGATGCCTGTGGTGTTTGCGGTGCCTGCACGCAGTCATACGAATGAAGGCAGAATTGACCATTAGCATCATTGATTAGAAGGCTCATGACCATGCACTAATGTAAGAGCCAACAACACTCTTGGCCCGTGCTGCACAGTCATCGCGAGGGACATTCCGGGTCGACTGCGTTCAAACAACCCGTATGCAGCACATAAGTCATCTACATGTACGTGTACATTCAGTGCGCTCTACACACTCACCAACAGTCCAAACTCCAAGGCGCTCCGGACATGCATCCAGCAAATAGAAACAGCACTCGTCAGTCGTTCGGATGACACATCTCTTCTTCAAACATACTCTACTACGGACAATCCACCCCAAACTTGGGTGGAGGTTAATCAATGGCCAACATCTCTCCGAGCCATAATGCAAAAAGGATTTTGGTCTCCGTCGAGTGGAGCCTGTATATCAGGGCATGTTTGTCTGCTACAATGCCCTTTTGATGACTTCCATAGGGCAGTGCATATACACTGGCTGTGTGCAATGAAGAACCCAGTTCCTGGCACCCCAATCCTTTATTGTTCACCATTGCTCGCAAACATCACCCTGCTTATTTTGATGCGTCCATATTTTCCTTCTTTCTTATACCGTATGGTTCTGTGCATAGGCACTGCCCAAACGATCAGCGCGGTATTAGCAGGATACACACTCTAGCACGCAGGCTCCACTCAATGGGGAGCAAAGTCCTTTTGCCAAAGTTTTGGATTCTGGGCCTTTCTGGCTCAAGGTGATGGCGGGTGAAGCATCATGAGGGCTCAGAATCGATCCACAAATTTTGTTCATATGAAACAAATTCTTCTGTGTTCGGACCTGATGTCCGCATCTACACCCAAATTAGGAGCAAAAGCGGCCAACAAGCAGAGTCTGCCTCCCTAATATGGCACCCGCCTGCCACCAAAAAGGCTATTATTGACCCGGTCAAACTATGTGACAAGTTATAGGCCTTTCACACGACGGGACAAAGTCACGTCTGTTCGGGCTCGCGGGCGGATCACCAAGGCGATCATCAAATGGCGGGAAATCTGAATCCGTAGACCCGACGGTCTGCCCGCGACACCCTGACCCCCTGGCTGTGCGTTTTCGTTTTCGATTTCGTGTTTCCTGTACTGGTTTGGCTTGTGTTCGCGATCGCGTCTTCTCACTGAGCGTTTCCTGAACAGCAGCACAGGTCTGACTTTCTGAACAATGGCCACCCGGACATTCAGCCCAGAATCCGAAAGGATGCTTATCGAAATCTACTGCTCCCTACTTGAATCGACTGATAAAATGATGATGACGCGAGCAGCGAAACAAGACAAAGCAACAAAACGGCTGAACAGCCAAAAGGATTTGGGAAATCGAACGAGGCACTCCAAACCCTGTAGGTTGTGAGCCGATTGCCCTGTCCGGACCCAGTTGCCCAAGGCCACGGAAAACAACCAGCAAAAATAGAGCAAAGCTACGCGGATTTGTCAAATCCTTGGTCCCAGAAATCCAGTCAAGAACGCAAAAGCAACAAAGTCGTCTTTTCAGTCTTGTTCTACTCCAACATCAGGCAAAGAGAGTTTGAATTTTCCCGGGAGGCATGAAAATAAAAAAATATTTTGATTTATTTCCATCAAAAACACGTGCCTCCATTACAATTACCTAGGCAACAGTCAAATTGTGACCGACTCGCGTGCGCCGTGTCGGCAGAGCTAGTCGTAGTGTGAAGTGTCTTGCCGTGGATCGTAGAACCATGGTATCGTGAAATCGTGAGCACGAACCGTCGTGTGACAAGTAATAGTTGGGGTAACTGATGTGCAAAGAAAGTCGTTCAGGGTTGAAATTGTTATCACACTGCACGCAACTTCAAATTTCGAAACGAGAGTCTAGTACTAGTTTTCCAACCATTGATTCCTACTTCCGCCGGAACAAACCTCACGACTTCGATCGACCCGTCAGCTCCGGGTGAATTGAGGTCTGAGAATGAGCACTTTGCTTTCGACATGACAAGCTACTAAGTGTCAGTGGCCCATCAAGCTTAGCTCCTGTATGGAGCTGAATGGCGAGGTCAATTCTTGATCTTCCGTAGCAACGTCCAATCTTGATATCACCGCTATGGCGTCAGGTTACATGATTGTATTATGGGGATTTGGGTGATAATCCCAGGTCGGCCAGGATGATTTCGTTTTTGCCCCCAGCCTGACTAGGCCATTATCCAAAGAGCCGCAGGAGGTAAAGATTAAAAAAGGTACATTGGGTCCTACTGCGACTCCTACACCATAACTGAATAATTGGTGCTCGTCCGAAACAAACGCTTGTACGCCTAGCTTCTTTCGCGACACATTTCCTAGTATTTTTCATTTAGGCCACACTGAAAAAAGTCTGTGGTTCGACTCACCCGACCGACCGTACATTTTTCAGCCCGACCGTAACTTTTTTTTCGGCGGGCTGTCGTGTGACTGACGTACGTGGACTGAACACGTCCACGTCTACGTGCTGTGCAGCGTGAGTCTGCGGACGCAGGCGGCTCCTTTTGGACTTGACTTGTAGTTGTACTGCAGTGCAGTGCAGTGAGTGGTACGACTGCTGCCTTGTGCTGGTAGTAGAGTCTACTCGATACGACCAGCGGCAGACTGGCGAGACTTATTTTGAAGTGACCGTCCGGTTGAGAGTGATTGCCTCGTTCCAGATTAAGGACGGCCTTCTGTTTCGGGATGAAGGACAGACGAGATTGCACTTTCAGGGCTAGTACTTGTACAGAAACACGTGGGCGCCATCTTGGTTCACGTGACATGTGTCACACCATGCTGTGTACAGGGAATCTTGCCGTACTTCGCGTCGACTCTGGCCTGTTGAAATCCACGCAAGTGAGCCACAGTTCTCTCTAGCAGGCTGAGATTTTGCAGGCACCGAGTTCAGATGTGGGCAAAGGGATTCACCGAAGGATTTTTTGATTTTCGCAATTTAGACCTCAAATAACACCCTCAAACTCCGTAAACGTGTCCCACCTCTAGGATCGTTTTGGCAAAATTCGCTTCGGTGAAAGTATGGAGCATCTCCTACTGAAAATTTTGAGCCATCGATTGTCAAAATCGGCTCATGTGGAGCTCACTTGTGTCGTTTTGAAGGACGCCGCGCCACGCGCGACTTGCGCTGGTTCTTTCACAAACGCAAGACACCTTCCAGTCAGAACTGCAGACTGTGACAGTGCAGTGCGCACGGCAAGGAAAAGAAGGAGACGTGCATTTTCCATTTGTTGCACTGTGTCCTTTGCTTTTATTGTTCACTGATAACATGTTCACAAAATCTTGAGCTAGACGGAGAAGACTGACTTACAGATTCATCTAGGCTTCAGCGTGATGCACGTATCCCAGGCGCGTCGGAACGACTTTGGAAGTGGGGCGGCCATGGAAGGGGGGTCCGGGGGTCCTCCCTCGGAAAAAATTAAAGCCTATTGCAAGCATTTCCGGGCATTTGGTGCCATTTCAGTGTACGGTAACTACAATGAAAGACTTTTTGATTCTGCAAAAAACAAAAAGATGCTACGATCGGGGACAAACATTACCCTCCCCTGGGAAAAAAATTCAAAAATTGAAGCCAATTGCAAGCATTCCCAGGCATTTGGTGCCATTTCAGTGTACATGGATATGGACTTTTGATTCTGCAACAAACCACGATCGGGGACAAGGATTTGCCACGTTTGCGCTGAGATCATCGCGCTTTGTTGCAGTGTGCTAAAAAAAAAAAAAAACGGCCGAAAAAGTGGGGCGGCCATGGCCGCCCCGGCCGGTGCGGTTCCGACGCCCTTGTATCCAGACCATAGGAAATATTGGGAAAGGAACCGGGAACCACGAGAATAATTTTTCTGGAGCGAATCCAATTATTACCATGGTTCCTTGTTCTTGAACACCACGCTCCACATTGTCAATGTTCTGCTAGGTAAGGATTTCAGGACTACTGTCGGTTTTTTCGACCTCGGGGCGATCTGATCTACGTCCAGCTGGCCATGATACTGAGCCGAACTGGCCACTAGTTCGCTTCTTTCTGGACTCGGGAAAGCCGGTCAGAGTGCGATTTCCTACCCTGGATGCGATCCATGGTGCGGACTGAAAATAACTACTGAACACCTCCTTGTACAAGCACTGACATACAAGACCGGTGGTGGATACAAACTGACAACAGGAAACCCTAACAGCACCCGCTCTGTCAAAGAAAGTCGAAGGGAAGCAGTTCGAACTAGTTCAAGCACCACCAAAAAATAAAATAAAAACTAGCACTTGCTCTTGCAGCTAGGTCAAAGACTGTACTGGCAAGTACACTTTAGCGCAGTCGCGATCTCGCGGCCCCGCATCACGTGCGGGTATCTGATGACGTAGCGTGATTCAAGATGGCCTCTGACGTGTTTCCCGTTTTGTGATCCCAAATACCAGCCCTGACTTTCCTCGTGTATTGGGAACGATATTTCACCTGTACCGGTAAGTTGCTGCTCCATGTGTGCAAGCACAGGAAGCGTCGATGAAAAAAGCCCATGTATTCGTGCACGCCGACACAAAGTATTAGCCAGTGATCCCTTTATACAACATGTATG
Source organism: Sycon ciliatum (assembly GCF_964019385.1). Lineage (NCBI taxonomy): Eukaryota > Metazoa > Porifera > Calcarea > Leucosolenida > Sycettidae > Sycon > Sycon ciliatum. Next base: position 28,343,954 of record NC_088646.1, read on the forward strand.
GCATAACACTGCGTAATAATGCCGATGTACTGGGTGTCTAAAGGCAGTACAATGTATTTACATGTACTAAAAAATATTTTTTTTTTTTTAATCTGCCCGCCCGCCCGTAAAAAAATGTCCATGTTAGTCGAACCACACACCTTTTTTTAGTTTGGCCTTATTAGTTTCACATACACTTAGGCTGCGTTTACACGACAACGCACGGCCAGTTTTCCGTTTTCAGTCCCGCATTTCTTCTTTCGTTTTCGTGCGTTTATATGATCAAAGCTGATCCGAGGTGGTCTCCGTTTGTATCGTTTTCGCGCGTCTACACGGGAGCAAAGGATCCGCAAAAGTGCGTCACATGCCAAGTGTTGTCGCGGAAGCACCAATCACACTCAAGCAATAGTTGAAAACAGGCCACAAAAAAACACTCGTCACATGACGAAAATTGTAAAAACAATTTTTTGGATTGCCGGATCCGTGTAAACGGCCGAAAACGAAACAAACGTGACGGAAAACGAGGCCAGCATACCGTTTCGACTGTTCACACACTCAAATTTATCCGGCGGAACATTTCCGTTTTCAAATTCTTCCACCTTGGCCAGCGTTTTGGTTTTCTTCCGTTTTGGTGTACAACTTTTACGTTTTGCTCTTCGTACCGTGTAAATGAACCATGCATCCAAAAGGATTTTGTTGCGTTTTCACCCCCAGCGTTGTCGTGTAAACGCAGCCTTAGTCAGTGAGAATGACTGTATAATAGCTAGCTAGAGGTTTGCACCGGCCGCCCCTTTTCATAATTACATACAATCGTGTGATAGGACTCCTCCGTACAATTTAACGTACAGTGCATAAGTACTGGGATTGGCACTCACATTTCCGAAGTCCAAGCGCTGAGCCACTGGTCTTCCGGAGAGAGAGCCCAAAGCCATCCTCTGTGATGGTTGCAGCGGCGATGCATGGGCCTCCGCTCGAACGTGACCTCTATGTTCATTCTCCATTTCAGATTCAGGGTGTCTCAGAGTCAATTGGTAACTGGGTTGTCTTGTCTAAGGCACTTTCACGACTTCATTTTGCCTGATGATATTTTTCCGAGCCCTGCCTGACTAAGCTCGAAAATTCACAACGAAACGAAGACAACATGAAGGAAAGACTAAAGACGAAAGGACTAAACTCCTTGCTTTACATTCAATCTCTTTCCTACTTTTGCACCTCTGACGCCTTCGTCTGATCTGGCGAATGAATCAAAACAACTTACTTTTGAATTTCCCATCACCTGGCAACAGGCGCTAGGCTGGGCGGTGTGTTGAATTTCCCATCACCTGGCAACAGGCGCTAGGCTGGGCGGTGTGAGGTGAGTCGTATAATAACGACTCCGCGAGACACTCGTCACGTACAAAAGACATAGCCTATGGCGTGCAGACTCCACATGGCGTAGTCTACTGTAGTTACGTGACGCCTGATGATCATTCCGTGAGTGTGTGTGTGTGTGTGCGCGCGCGCGTGTGTTTGTGTGTGTGTGTGTGAGTACAAGTGTGTGTGTGTGTGTGTGTGTGTGTGTGTGTGTGTGTGTGTGTGTGTGTGTGTGTGTGTGTGTGTGTGTGTGTGTGTGTGTGTGTGTGTGTGTGTGTGTGTGTGTGTGTGTGTGTGTGTGTGTGTGTGTGTGTGTGTGTGTGTGTGTGTGTGTGTGTGTGTGTGTGTGTGTGTGTGTGTGTGTGTGTGTGTGTGTGTGTGTGTGTGTGTGTGTGTGTGTGTGTGTGTGTGTGTGTGTGTGTGTGTGTGTGTGTGTGTGTGTGTGTGTGTGTGTGTGTGTGTGTGTGTGTGTGTGTGTGTGTGTGTGTGTGTGTGTGTGTGTGTGTGTGTGTGTGTGTGTGTGTGTGTGTGTGTGTGTGTGTGTGTGTGTGTGTGTGTGTGTGTGTGTGTGTGTGTGTGTGTGTGTGTGTGTGTGTGTGTGTGTGTGTGTGTGTGTGTGTGTGTGTGTGTGTGTGTGTGTGTGTGTGTGTGTGTGTGTGTGTGTGTGTGTGTGTGTGTGTGTGTGTGTGTGTGTGTGTGTGTGTGTGTGTGTGTGTGTGTGTGTGTGTGTGTGTGTGTGTGTGTGTGTGTGTGTGTGTGTGTGTGTGTGTGTGTGTGTGTGTGTGTGTGTGTGTGTGTGTGTGTGTGTGTGTGTGTGTGTGTGTGTGTGTGTGTGTGTGTGTGTGTGTGTGTGTGTGTGTGTGTGTGTGTGTGTGTGTGTGTGTGTGTGTGTGTGTGTGTGTGTGTGTGTGTGTGTGTGTGTGTGTGTGTGTGTGTGTGTGTGTGTGTGTGTGTGTGTGTGTGTGTGTGTGTGTGTGTGTGTGTGTGTGTGTGTGTGTGTGTGTGTGTGTGTGTGTGTGTGTGTGTGTGTGTGTGTGTGTGTGTGTGTGTGTGTGTGTGTGTGTGTGTGTGTGTGTGTGTGTGTGTGTGTGTGTGTGTGTGTGTGTGTGTGTGTGTGTGTGTGTGTGTGTGTGTGTGTGTGTGTGTGTGTGTGTGTGTGTGTGTGTGTGTGTGTGTGTGTGTGTGTGTGTGTGTGTGTGTGTGTGTGTGTGTGTGTGTGTGTGTGTGTGTGTGTGTGTGTGTGTGTGTGTGTGTGTGTGTGTGTGTGTGTGTGTGTGTGTGTGTGTGTGTGTGTGTGTGTGTGTGTGTGTGTGTGTGTGTGTGTGTGTGTGCGCGCGCGCGTGTGTTTGTGTGTGTGTGTGTGAGTACAAGTGTGTGTGTGTGTGTGTGTGTGTGTGTGTGTGTGTGTGTGTGTGTGTGTGTGTGTGTGTGTGTGTGTGTGTGTGTGTGTGTGTGTGTGTGTGTGTGTGTGTGTGTGTGTGTGTGTGTGTGTGTGTGTGTGTGTGTGTGTGTGTGTGTGTGTGTGTGTGTGTGTGTGTGTGTGTGTGTGTGTGTGTGTGTGTGTGTGTGTGTGTGTGTGTGTGTGTGTGTGTGTGTGTGTGTGTGTGTGTGTGTGTGTGTGTGTGTGTGTGTGTGTGTGTGTGTGTGTGTGTGTGTGTGTGTGTGTGTGTGTGTGTGTGTGTGTGTGTGTGTGTGTGTGTGTGTGTGTGTGTGTGTGTGTGTGTGTGTGTGTGTGTGTGTGTGTGTGTGTGTGTGTGTGTGTGTGTGTGTGTGTGTGTGTGTGTGTGTGTGTGTGTGTGTGTGTGTGTGTGTGTGTGTGTGTGTGTGTGTGTGTGTGTGTGTGTGTGTGTGTGTGTGTGTGTGTGTGTGTGTGTGTGTGTGTGTGTGTGTGTGTGTGTGTGTGTGTGTGTGTGTGTGTGTGTGTGTGTGTGTGTGTGTGTGTGTGTGTGTGTGTGTGTGTGTGTGTGTGTGTGTGTGTGTGTGTGTGTGTGTGTGTGTGTGTGTGTGTGTGTGTGTGTGTGTGTGTGTGTGTGTGTGTGTGTGTGTGTGTGTGTGTGTGTGTGTGTGTGTGTGTGTGTGTGTGTGTGTGTGTGTGTGTGTGTGTGTGTGTGTGTGTGTGTGTGTGTGTGTGTGTGTGTGTGTGTGTGTGTGTGTGTGTGTGTGTGTGTGTGTGTGTGTGTGTGTGTGTGTGTGTGTGTGTGTGTGTGTGTGTGTGTGTGTGTGTGTGTGTGTGTGTGTGTGTGTGTGTGTGTGTGTGTGTGTGTGTGTGTGTGTGTGTGTGTGTGTGTGTGTGTGTGTGTGTGTGTGTGTGTGTGTGTGTGTGTGTGTGTGTGTGTGTGTGTGTGTGTGTGTGTGTGTGTGTGTGTGTGTGTGTGTGTGTGTGTGTGTGTGTGTGTGTGTGTGTGTGTGTGTGTGTGTGTGTGTGTGTGTGTGTGTGTGTGTGTGTGTGTGTGTGTGTGTGTGTGTGTGTGTGTGTGTGTGTGTGTGTGTGTGTGTGTGTGTGTGTGTGTGTGTGTGTGTGTGTGTGTGTGTGTGTGTGTGTGTGTGTGTGTGTGTGTGTGTGTGTGTGTGTGTGTGTGTGTGTGTGTGTGTGTGTGTGTGTGTGTGTGTGTGTGTGTGTGTGTGTGTGTGTGTGTGTGTGTGTGTGTGTGTGTGTGTGTGTGTGTGTGTGTGTGTGTGTGTGTGTGTGTGTGTGTGTGTGTGTGTGTGTGTGTGTGTGTGTGTGTGTGTGTGTGTGTGTGTGTGTGTGTGTGTGTGTGTGTGTGTGTGTGTGTGTGTGTGTGTGTGTGTGTGTGTGTGTGTGTGTGTGTGTGTGTGTGTGTGTGTGTGTGTGTGTGTGTGTGTGTGTGTGTGTGTGTGTGTGTGTGTGTGTGTGTGTGTGTGTGTGTGTGTGTGTGTGTGTGTGTGTGTGTGTGTGTGTGTGTGTGTGTGTGTGTGTGTGTGTGTGTGTGTGTGTGTGTGTGTGTGTGTGTGTGTGTGTGTGTGTGTGTGTGTGTGTGTGTGTGTGTGTGTGTGTGTGTGTGTGTGTGTGTGTGTGTGTGTGTGTGTGTGTGTGTGTGTGTGTGTGTGTGTGTGTGTGTGTGTGTGTGTGTGTGTGTGTGTGTGTGTGTGTGTGTGTGTGTGTGTGTGTGTGTGTGTGTGTGTGTGTGTGTGTGTGTGTGTGTGTGTGTGGTGTGTGTGTATGTGCGAGTGTGTGGGGGAGAGAGAATAGTTGAAATAGCAGTAGCAGCATGCTTTGTACTCTGCCAGTGCCAGCTCTGCATGCCGTGGCTGCTTTGCCAGCATCATACCACTGCTCCTCCTTCGACAAATTAATATCAGTTATAATTATGTCCTTCCATGAACATGTACATGTGCTTGTAAATAATATTTCACCAAGATTCTACAATAAATGCACTGCGGTGCAACCAAGAGAGTTTAAAGAGTTGGTGGACAAAAGAGAGTTTAACCTATACAAATTGTAGGGTGGAATATGGATCCAAATTATTGGTTGTATGGTGCACAAGTTCATTTCCACACTGCATCGGCCGGGTTATGGCCTAAACTAATAATTATCTCTTAATTTGCTAAATCCTATATATAGGATTTTGGTCATATTTTTCAACTCAAAATGGGTGTGGCATGAGAATAGCAAAAAGTATGTGACCAATTCTTCCTTGCTAGGTCTTAGTAGATATCGAGAGTTGAATAAGATAATTTTTTCAAACACTACCATCTCAGGCTCATCTCCTTGCCCAATATTACTAAGGCCTGTGCCCTATTTTTCGAATCCTATATATAGGATTTGAGATTTTATTGGACCTTGTTTTATCCTTAAAACTGGTAGTTTCATGACGGCATGTGCGATATGTCGTCATGAAACCACCCCGTGCCACACCTGCAATGTTCTTCTGTACATTCACTGCTTCAGTCCTTTCCATGACAGCAGCTGAACAATTATGCTCAAATTTCCAATTATTGCTGAAAATGGATATTCATCAGAAATATTATCGCCCTATGAATCTAAAATGTAAACATTCATGCCTCAAACATATTAACAACTTCCATGAAAACCATTATGTCGTTATTATTGGTCGTGATGACCAATAACAACGGCATAAAAGGCACACATTTTCAAATCCTATATATAGGATTTTCGGTCAGCAAATTAAGAGATAGTAAATGGTGCACCTTGAAAATAGCGAAGTGATCTGTCAGATGTACATGCCATACATAACTAAACATAACCAGTACTAGCTGCACTGTGCACATCAAAGCCCAGCACCAAGAATAGAGCTCATCGCATTCGTTCTCCCGGACTCCCATTTGCCCTCGACAATTACCATGATACATACATTGTAAAAACGTACATGGATTGCATTCAGTATTGATTTCCACTATTATAATTACGGTATGACATTGGAAACGGAGGTTATGCTAGCCACAGTGAGAACTACACAATGTGCAGCGCAAGAAGGCAAAGAGCCATGCTCGAAATCAGGGAGCAGTTTCCTAAGTTTTCTTCTTCTCAAAAACCAAAACGTCCCAGAGATGATTATAGATGTACACAAATACTTAAAAGTGAAGGTAGCACAACTAGGGGCAGTGGTGGGAAGATCTGACCAGCTCGTCCGGCCATAGCCATAGGTCTCGGGGTCATTGCTAGCTGGGTAAACCAGGCTGAGTAAAAGAAAAGGAGATATATAACTCTGAAAAGGGGGCAGAAACCCCGACAGGGTGGATAAGATAGTCAAGTAGGTTACGATGAATGAAGGACAAACGACATTGAGAAAGACTTTCGGTGACACAGAAGACCACATGCAAGTACATTATATACGTATTTTACGACTCCCTGCTTTAAACTGTTGGACACCAGTCAATAGGGCTTCTAAGCAAGTGTCGTCTACATGATTGTGCTGAAAAAAAGGCAAGATCCTAATAAAACTGTAGTCTTCTATGATAAATCAACGTTGAGCAGTGTGTATTTCATGAGTTCAAGACAGAATGAGACTTTGTGGTACCAAAACTTAGCAAACAAATTCTTCTCTAAGCAATGTTTGTTAATTTGTAATGAGGAATGTTTCATGGTGATGGCTACTACTTAAAAAAAAGGAAACAAGACTTCAAAAAGAGAAGAAAAGAAAACGGTCAGTCTTCAGCAACGAATCAGGCTTGCCGACATCTAATCACAAGGCACAGATACAAGGGTGAAAATGCCTTTGTGCTATGAAAATAGTACATGAAGTATTCTACCGGCCTGAGCGGGCATCCACTCTCGCTCTCACGGCATTCGGACAGCGTTGTCCTTTGATATGTGAAGCAACTTCAGGGCGGCAAGGCTCTGTGCACATGGAAGCAGTGAAACAGCCGGGAAACAGATTCGTGAGACGGAAGAAGAGTAACATTGCCCTATGCAGCAGAGGATGTGCCAGGGCATGAGCTAATGAGCTAGCTGCATGTACACGACAAGTACAAGCTAAATGCACGTCCAGTGATGTTCTCACTTCTGCCATGCATCGGGCTGTTTACTAAGCCTAGGCAAGATTATGCCACATAAAAGTACAGCGGGCAATGATCAATGAAAAGCATAGTTGCATTGTACATGCATCAGTGATTCACACATGTATGAGTGATCCATACATGTATCAGTGAACTATACTACTCCATAGAGCACAATCTCGACCACACACCGTTTTGCACACGCAGTCCCAGTTCACTGGGCAGCAAACACACACACACCACTCATATAGAGAGTACATCAACTCCAAACTGCAAGATCATGATTTCACGCAAAGTTATAATCAGACTTTTGCTGAATAGCAGCACGTGACAAAGCAAGGATATAGAAATTGCATTCAACTAACACGATTTCCCACTAACCTTGAGCTTAGCTTGCCCTGTTGAACCAGTGATTGCTAGCCCCATTGCAGTCAGTTTCTGCGTGCTCAGCGGACCTTTGTTGTTCTCGACCTTGAAATGCTTGAAGAGGATTTCATAAACCTGGTCAGGAAGACAGCGACACCACACAGTGAGTTGCTGTCTTGATTTCAAATGTACTACCAGGGCCGTGGTTGCTCTTAGCCTACGCCCAACACTGCAGCAGAATGCTTCTAAAAGATAATTTTAGCTAAAAGCAATATCTTCAACTCTACCAAACCGTGCGAAGAGAACAAGAACGACAGGGAGGGAGAGAGGGAGGGAGAAAGAGAGAGAGAGAGAGAGAGAGAGAGAGAGAGAGAGAGAGAGAGAGAGAGAGAGAGAGAGAGAGAGAGAGAGAGAGAGAGAGAGAGAGAGAGAGAGAGAGAGAGAGAGGGAGAGAGAGAGAAAGAGAGAGAGAGAGGAGAGAAAGGAGAGAAGGGAGAGAGAGAGAGGAGAGAGAGAGAGAGAGAGAGAGAGAGAGGAGAGAGAGAGAGAGAGAGAGAGAGAGAGAGAGAGAGAGAGAGAGAGAGAGAGAGAGAGAGAGAGAGAGAGAGAGAGAGAGAAAAGAATAAGCCAGATCGCAAACCTTGTCGTCGTCTGTTTCCAAAAGCACATGTATGAGAGAATAATTCTAATTTGTACACTGAAAATTCACATAATATGATCAATCTTTTGAATGGCATGCCACAACGAAGCAAGCTAGTTTATGCTACTCACATGATTCACATCATTCAGCTTCGCTCTCCGTCTCACTAGAGTGCTGACGGTCATGAATTCTTCCTCGGTTAACGGCATGAACGTGCTCGGCTGGCCCTTCCGACGGGATGCTGGGGTAGATGCTTTAGAGTAGCGCTGGTTGTGTGACGCTATTGGATCTACAGGATCGGCAACGAGAGAAAATAGTTCAGATATACTCGAGGTAAAGTTGACCATTCCAAAATGGTTTCTTCCTGTGTTCAGCTTTGATCAAGTTGAAGAAAGCCCAGTGTTAAGGCAGAACGAAGTAACTGATTTATAGAATAGCACAATGTGATGTAGCAGGATAGCAAGCCCTCCATAGCTCACCCGATGCGAAATGAACCTGATTACCACCCGTTTCCGTAGTCACCTGCAAATTGAAGACGAAGAAATTCAAACATAATACTAGTATGCAACGCATTAATGATTTAAGGGAAACATGCATTGGTGCAGTGTGCTTCAACCAGTGTATCACATCTACCTTGAGTAGGACAACGACTGTTGAAAAGGAGTGTGTCTCAGGTGTATAAGGCTCATTTGACACACTATCCCTGACACCTACCCATGATGCAAGATACTAGTAACCAGAACACAATCACAATTCACAATACACGCGTAAAGCACTTCAAAGTGCACATGGCTACACCACAGTCATAGCAACAGCAGGGAGTGTGTGTGTGTGTGTGTGTGTGTGTGTGTGTGTGTGTGTGTGTGTGCGTGCGTGCGAGCGCGTGAGAGAGATATTGATAGAAATATTGATAGAATAGAGAGCAAGAGAGAGAGAACACTGCACGTTTTCGTAAAATGAACCGGCCCAATTGGGGTAAGTGCAATGTCCAATACCTGAGAGTGGTGACCTGACACCTCACTGCCACTGGTCATGTGACTTGAGACCTCACTACCACTGGTCATGTCTGTCAAGTCATGGAAACGGTACACGAGAAACACAAACAAAACAAACAGAATGATATGTTAAGATAAACAGATTCGAGCCTACACTCAACACATACAGGACTATACAGAGCCACCACCCTCTGGTGGAAGTCACACAAACACACAGCGTGCATGCCTACAAGAATCACAGTCCTAACTACTGATGGACTCATCGCGGGGGGGGGGGGGGGGGGGTACCTAGTCTCAACACACACAGGACTATACAGCACCGCCACCCTCCGGTGGAAGCCACACAAACCATGCATGCCCAAGACTCACCATCATAGCTGCTGACGGACTCATCGCGGGACAAGCTGGTAACGGATTCCGACGGAGATGCAAAATCGCTACTGGCGACTGGTGATCGAGGGGAAAGGGTCACCCCAGCCATTCCACATACCAGCGACATGTCTCCGTCAACGGTCATGGGCTGCATTACGAAAGCACACGACAAGTGCAGACGACTTTATCACGTTGAACGTGCCACTATATGCACACATACAACTGACTTGTCAGTTTGAGCACTCTAGCATGGTGCTGTGCTGATGAGTCCACAAAGGACGAAACAGTTCAGTTCGCAGATTGCGTGCGCACACACACACACACACATCTATAAATAAGCAAGTAAACCACATTTTCTCTCCTACGAGCACGGGCCTGTTGTTGCTTCAACCTCTTCCAATCAGTGGTCTTACATAATTTCAAGCCCATTTTCCCGAATCACAGTGCTCTTTTTTGAATGTTTTGTACACGTCTGCTACAATATCCTACTGGGGAAAAAAAGGGAAGTCATTTTGAAACAAAGAGACAGGTGTGCCTTTATTCGAGATTGTTTGCTCTCTCTCTCTCTCTCTCTCTCTCTCTCTCTCTCTCTCTCTCTCTCTCTCTCTCTCTCTCTCTCTCTCTCTCTCTCTCTCTCTCTCTCTCTCTCTCTCTCTCTCTCTCTCTCTCTCTCTCTCTCTCTCTCTCTCTCTCTCTCTCTCTCTCTCTCTCTCTCCTAACTCTCTCTCTCTCTCTCTCTCTCTCTCTCTCTCTCTCCACGTTTGCATGTATTGTGCTTTCATCGGATACATGTATATTCTTTTACCAGAGACTGTTGAATGCAACAAACGGGATTTTTGGTCGTTGACCACTCCATGTGAACCTGACACCTAGCAATGCAGTCGGATCTGCATCTGACATCATCAACTCCGGGAGCTGGGGTGTTTTTACGGATGCGGGGAAAATCGGTGCAACTGGCTATGAGGTGAGCCATGAAACCTGTTATTTTCGTATCTTTCTCATGTAGCTCCAGAATTTCAAGGAGGCGATCGACTGGAATTAATTTGAGGAAGGTACTAGTCATATTACTAGTCCAATCAAAGATACCTTTTCATGCCAAGTGCAGTTTTAACAAGGTTACAATCATTGCCAACTCAAAGATTTACCTCGTGCCCAACAGTGGCCTGAAGCGCATGCACTAGCTGACAGTTCTGTGACACCAGGCTTGCCAGAGCTGACGACGAAGCCTGAACTCCATTCAACAGAACAAAACACACATGGCAAAGCATATAATTATAGGACTCGCCCATCCGCCCCTCGGCCCTCCCCACCTGAACCTACTCCAATCGCATTCAAGGTGTGAATCGGCACCTGTTACATTTTCTCGACAAGGTAAAGCTAACATTTCCACATGCACAGCAGCACCCTGTTCAAGAGTCATTACAAGCAATGAAGAAGACCAGCAAGTACAAAAGTATGAATTATGCCATAGTCTTGTCATGTATACTTCATGATAACTTGGATGCAGTTTGCTTGCTACGTCCGTATTTACCGTGCAGTACCGTGTCGCGGTTGTGGAGCAGTCGCATTATGCGGCAAGCTCTCCCATCATGCTTCCCACTTTTGTTCGTCTTACATCTCATGGAAGGCATCAAAGATGCTCCGCTCACTCCTATGCAGCTGAACACTCTTCAAACCAATCTACCATTGCTATTATCTACTGACATGCACACGATGCATCTTCTGGTAGATGCTTATTGTTGGCATGACTACAGTCTGGAGTATTTGATAGGACATGTGTCATCTCTACCCACAGATCTTGCTCATATACTCTATGAATTTACCAAGGCTGCTCTACGTCATCCACATTAGCATCTATTCATTGTGTATCCAGCCACTGGCGACGTGTCCAGACAAGTTCAGACATGCCCGGTGACCTTTGAATCCCAACTCGTTCTGTGATTGGTCAAATCTCCTCATTTTCTCATTCTCTGTACTGATTGGTTGAATCTTTAACAAATTCACCGTGTTCTCCAAGGTCGTCACCTACAATGAATTTGTTTTCAACTCATCCTGTCAGAGGGTATAAATACCTACGATCATTCACCTCACAATCGACTCGAGTGTTTCAGTATCAATCAACTCTCTCTCTCTCTCTCTCTCTCTCTCTCTCTCTCTCTCTCTCTCTCTCTCTCTCTCTCTCTCTCTCTCTCTCTCTCTCTCTCTCAGCGAATGGTGAGTGATTATCGCTATATCAAGATGGACGGTGATGCTACAGTTACTGCTACTGGTGGTGGTGGTGAAGATGTTGTTGACTGCTTAGGTATTGACCCTTTTAAGACACCCAGGATGAAGTCTGGACTATCCAAACGACGTGCTTCTCGTAACCCAGACCTGTAACCTCTTTCCAAGCTCAAGCTACCATCTCCCGCGCCTACAACGATGTTCAAAACCACCATTATTGCGGGTGGAGAAGAACAGGGTGTTCACGCCCAGTACTGCCAGACTGGGCACGACTATCGTGTTGTTCCGGGGACACGCTTCTACTATACTCGTGGTGATTTGTCAGGCAAGTGTGTTACTGGTGCTGCAAGTGATGGACTATTCAACCAAGTTAAGCTCTCTATCCAAGCTCCAGTGGACGACATCATTCGTTTCCTCCTGAAGACCTCTGCTGCGCTCAGGCGTGCTGTGAAGTCGCCGCACGTTGACAAGATCCGAACTAACATCTTCCCCACTGTACACCAGGGAAAGACTGTAGCTGCGGTCTACATCAAGCCATCCCTATCTCAGTCGGATATGGGCGGAATCCCCTTGAAGCCGCATGCTATTTCCGCAGACTCTCCCAGGGTCGATTTATGTTGGACATTTGCCCCACAATTGACGTGGCGGGGCAGCCATGTACCGACTTCGAGGAGCTGACCGCAGTAGACAGCGGTATGGTCATACACATAGTTGAAGGCCAAACGGAACTGTTCTCATTCCTCAAGAGAGATGTATCCAAGGAGCTCACCGAAGTGTTTGTTAACAACGGTTGAAAAATGTCAGCCAGGGACTACCTGCAACTGGTGCGACTGATTAACAACCAAGACGTCGTAAGGCGCGGCGAGACTAAGCATATATCAAGCCCACCAGTTCGGCTCAGAATACGAGCGACGCGGAGTGTTGCCGTGACAGTCAAAATCGAGACGCTGGATGTCAACGACGATGGCACAAATACGGTTTCCTATTTCAACAATCGCGCCGCATCCCTAAAACGGGCAAGAGAGGATGATGACGATGATGAGTATCAGCGCTTTGTGCGAGGACAACTGCTGCAACACTCGGAGACGGTTGACCTGAGTTGAACAAGTAAGGCATTTTGGATACAGATGTAGAGTCAATCGTCTCCGAGTGTTGTACCGTCATGCGATTGCGCCAGGTGCTGTTTAACACAAGGTATGTTTTTAAACATCTAGCAAACGGGACATGCACGACGCCCATGGGCAGTATTGCCAACTGACCTGCAGCTCCTGATCCAGAGCAAGACGTTCAGCAGCAATATCCGTCATCCGATTGCGCACCGCATCAAGTCTGGTCAACAGTGAGAGTGGATTGAGCTACAGCAGGGGCGAAAAAGGAATGATGACAATGGCAACGGCAGGAGAACACGCACACAGCAAAGCGGGACGTGGCCACTTACATTTGAATGCCGACACAGGTCAAGGGAGAAGCACAGATGCAAGTAAGTACTAGTATAGTACAAGTGACGGGATCACCTGCTGACCAGCGCCAGGTGGACTTGATGGATCATGAGCAAGAAGAAGCCAGCTACCTACCAGTACATGTCGCCACAACCCTACAAGTTCACTCGAAATGCAAAGACTTGAAGGCTTATGATATCTCAACCGGCATACCTCTTCTCTGCTGACAGCACGCAAGCTCTCTGAGAAGGACAGCTCCAGTCTCCTGGACACATGACCTAGGTCAGCGCTGGCTTTACAGAACTAAAATTGAAGGAAGTCAACAAAGAGAAAAGATGTAAATAACCAAACAAAGCATTAATGTAAGCAATGTAAGTAGCGTTGTACAGTAAATCAGTCATGTACATGTACGCGAGGGGAACCCTAAACTTTCCTTCAAGGTAAAGGTGACCGTGTCAGAAGACATTGGGTCAACTAATTGGCGAATGCTCCCACTGGAGATCAAGGTGAATGGTAGCCTATCTTCCTGCACTAAGTTCTACTGCTGCGGCGAGTAAGACTGACAATTCTAAGGAATCATGTGCAACAGTGTGATCAACAAATTGGAGAAGCTATATCTGCATTTCTGATATGCCCATTGATTTTGGCACGCGTCTGATGCCACTCGTCTGAGCTTCTCACATATCACATTTACAAAATAGTGAGCCACCCACTCAGGTGATCATCTCATGGGTATACTCCAGAAAAATTAGAATTCATCAAGGAACGCACATGTACCGTACGTGTAGTACTCGTACCTTGTCACGCAGGTGTATATACATGTACAGTGCATGTAGTGGCCCAGGGTGAAAGCATGTGTGAGCATTTGTCATCCGCTAGTACTACACGTACAGTACTTGTGTAGCCGTTGTTGCTGTTTAGTTACCGGTATTATTCGTGACGACTGCACTCCACAGCCATATTAATTTATAAACAAAGCATTCACTTTAAAAGGTGCCCTGTTTCCTTGTCCACTTCGTCACAGTCACAATAACTGAAGCGTTGAGAACATGAGACCTATTTATGTTGTTAGACTGTAGTGTAGTTGGGCGTTGGCCAGTGTTTGCCTTCAAACCATTTCTCTTACAATGAAGCTGCGTGAAGTGCTGTTCAGAATTTTGGACTAACTTTGTACATGATTGTATTGATGTTCACCCATATACTGTAATTTCACAAATTTTTGGTGTACTTTTATTTTCGGTACTTTCGGTGCGTCTATTTCACACCTAAAATTTCGATACACCGAACAAACACTAACACGCATAATACAACAGGGAACTGCTTCTCTGTACCGAAAACTTCTGTTCACCTAACCTAGCCTGTTGCCCTCATACCGAAAATATTGAGCACCGAAAATTTCTGAAATTAGAGTAATTGAACTCAACAAAAACGGATTTCGGTCAAATCTATGGCGCTCTAATCGAGTTTATGGTGGGGAATGGAGGCTGTGACAAGCCCCGTAGGCTGTCCCTGTGGGAATTTGCGGAAAAATTCTCGAAAATGGATAGTCCATACCTGCCCACCATACCGATTTGGCCGGGACCGTCCCGATATCGAGGGTGGTAATAGGCACCCAAAAGTGCATTTGTCGCACGCCTCACAGCTACATTTGTATACATTTTCAATGTGTCATACCTAGGTACATGTACGCCATTGTTCCGATATCAGGTTTGCACAGGTTGGCAGGTATGATAGTGGTACCCTCGAGGTCGGGTCATGACAGTCATGACTCCTAGTGTGATGATAATTGCTGATGATAGTCACATGAAAATGTTAAAAGCCGTACATATTGTTCCTCGGGTGTTATGGTATGAGTGTGTTCATTTTATGAAGTTTATTTTCATTTCCTTTTTTTAACCCTTTATGTACGGTGTGTATTCATGATCGATCTGTAAAACCTTCGTAACTCATTTCTTGTCCGAATTCAACAATCGAAGGGTCTATTCGGTAGCGGAAACTCTAAGCTTTCCAATGCAACAATCGCCGAAGAGCTACGATGTACGAATCCAGAGATATCGCACGCCGTATTCTTGTCTCGGCAAATTCAAAATTTTATCGATCACTTCGCCATTTTGGGGGAAAATCCCTTTTCGTGTGCTCTTTGACCAACTCAGCACATGATAATGACGTAGTTGGCTGAAGTTTGAATCACCTCGAAAAGATTTGAGCGTTCTGCGATAGAGAAGAGTGGAATGGCGTTGATGGGGAAATTTGCTCGCATATTGGGCTTGGAGACGACTTTGTTGTGTTCCTGCGCCTGATTTGTGGCAGCTAGTTGATGGAGCCTGGTATCCTGGCGTTGCTCTCGCCAGGAGCTTTTATTTCCAAAGAGCCCAAGATTGTGGAAATGGAGCGAAGGAGGCCAAAGTTATAGCCTGCTGAAGGTGAAAATTGTGCTGAAAATTCAAATTCTGCTTCATTCTGTGCTGGAAATCAGTACATAAAGGGTTAACTTATAGAAAAGAAAAAGGACCAAGGAACTACAAGTTACGCTATACTATCCACTAACACCACCAGTTACTAAACAATCAGCTCATGCGATAACATTGCATGACACTGACCGACGGTACTGACGTTCTACAAATAAGTGTCGTGCAATGTTATCGCATGAGCTGATTGCTTAGTAACTGGTGGTGTTAGTGGACATTATAGCATAACTTGTAGTTCCTTGGTCCTTTTTCTTTTCTATAAATTTATCCTTGGCTCTCCATCCGATCCCCGAGTCCATTCTTGCACACCCGATGAGCCGTCTTAAAAAGTCTTTTCAATTGATAATAATACAGTGTGGTACTTGGCAAGGGCCCATGGACTCTTGATACATACCATTACATATACATAGTAAATGATGCTGGTCTGTGGGAAATGTGAGCTGAAAACAAGTCAATTTCTCACCTGAGCCTCCAGGGTATCCACTGCAGCCTCCATGTCCACGATCGAACACCGAACTACAAATCGTAAGTGCTTCTATTGCGCTAAATAACCTAAACCGTTTGCACAACCAGTTACTATAACACAATGTTCTACAAAAAAAATAGTACTAGACTGGTGCTAGCATGCTAGCAGTGTCTTGTGTTTGGAATATCTTGAATCCCGGCACGGTGTGGAGGGTGGAGCTGGACAGAGGACCACAAATGCAAACGATGTCTTCAAGTCATCAAGAGTACATACAATTTTGTTCTCTTGCTTCAATGTTACATGTCGATCTATAATAATTGTAACTTTTTTGGAAGTGAAAGCTTTTTCAAATCTCCCGGGCAACTCCCTGCTAGCTGCTGGCAACTCAAGATCCCGGGCCCGGGACCGACCGTACAACTGACAACTCGAGTCGATCGAGCGAGTGTACGTCCATGCATGCATGTGCAGCTATGCCACGGCACGCGTCTTAGCTTCGCTCGCTGCTATGCTTGTTGGCAAAATGTTGCGCTTGTACGAGTAGTTGTGACGTAAAAGTCATTGTGTGTTGTTCTGCCTTCTCTCGTTCTCTGGCGTTCATGGAATTCATGGCACCAACGACGTGACCATGTACCAGCTGAGCGGTAGGCCTTTCCGGATTATGTGTTTGCATATTTTTGCATTTTGGGGGTCAAAATGCATTTTGTCCATTTTGACCCACTGCACTAGCACTTTGGGCCAGGGAGTCGTAAAATACCGGTATTTTACGACTCCCTGCAAGCGATAGGTACTTCACGATCACCATGAATGATCACCATGGTGCCAAATGTCACGCGACTAGCTGTCGCCATTTTGTTACCATAGCAACGGTGACATTTTTTGTGCTTTTTGGGTAAATATTTGCATTTTCTTTAGAAAAAAATTTGATTTATAGGGGTTTTTCAAAACACTTTCCATTTCCATTTTAAACCAAGAAAAAACGCATAATCCGGAAAAGCTTACTGAGCGGTCGGCGATCCATGATCCAGCACGCGGACGCGTGCATGCAGCGGGACGAGGGCGGCCCAGAGGATCTAGGAACAGGGAACATTCGAACATGCACGGCGTGCATGTCGCCCGTACTCGAACTAAAGAAGTAGTTCAACTCTGTCTCATCGTCTCTAGTACGGTAGTAGATCTACTCATGTACTCATGTCATCATGAGCTCAGCTTGCACCGTATACATGATGTACCCGTAGTCGTAGAGCTACCGTATCTCGCAAAACACACACACACACACACACACCCATATATGCGCCATGGCACCTGGCCTGGTCATGGCCGATCAGCGTCCACGTCCACAGCACAAACCATGGCATGGGCATGCATGCAAACAAGGCACGCAAAAAGCAAGGACGGTCGCGTCGTTGGTTGGCCTGGCTTTTGTACTTTTTGTAGGCTTTTGTGCGTGCGGAGCGGCTTTACTTCATCGCCACTTGTCCGTTTGTGGCTGTACTGACTGTAGTATGCTTGTGCGATGAGATCCTGTCGAGCTGGGCAAGTGTGTGTAGGCTGGGTGGCCTCGTGGAACAAAGGAAGGAGAGCAAGATAGATACTGGCGACTGCTGGTGTTGTTGTCGGGGTTACGTGGGCTCGAGGTCATCATTGAAGGATGGCTGAAGCCTGTGTGCTCCCCTGCTAATGCTATGCCAAACCGAGGTCCTTGTAATGACTGGTGCTAGCTTCTGATGCCAGTGATGGTCAAACAGTGCCGGGTTTCTTGGCGTGTAGTTTTTCTTCGTTGATGCGTGCTTTTCCCTTGCTATCTTGACCGTGTGAGTTTGTGCGAATATGAGCGGAGAAGAGATTCCCCAGTCGCAGAATGGCCGGCGGGATATGTACGTTGGCTCGAATGTTCACTTCTCTCCCATCGATGGCAAGCCATTATGCAGCTACTCGCAGAAGCTGTGCAAGCAAAGAAGGCTGAATGGCTTTGCATTTTGTATTCGCCATGTTTTGGAGGATCCTCACTGTGACTTCAAGCAATGTGCATACGTCGCGAAATACAATGGAAATCGATGCACCAATCCTATTCCGACCAAGGAAGACCGGGTGTAAGGAAAATAATCTTTCTTCTTTAGTTTCATCGTACTCTTCATAATGAGGCTTGTTTTGGTTTGTAGAATTGATAGAATCAGATCTTCGTCGTTGTGTACTAGTATGTATGTGTGTATTAGTATATTCTGTGGTGTCGAAGTCATAATTTGTATTTGTTTTTACTTGATGTTTATAGGTATTGTAATAGTCACCTTCAAGTTCTGGGAATACTGCCCAAGACACGCAAAAGAAAGCATGGAGAACCAGAGATGTCACCGTCTACTCCTGGGTCGTTCAAAATGAAGAAGCTGTTAGTACCAGCTATAAACCATCAAGCAGAATCTTCATTCCAGGCAGCACTTGCTCCGAAATCTGTGGGAACGAAGAGAAGCAAATTGTTGTCAGCCGAGATTGTCAACAATGACCTCAATCAGCTATTGTCGCACGCATGTATGAATGATTTGCAAACCAGGCTGCACGAGGAGCGTGAGGCAACTGGTGAAAAAGATCTTCTCCCTCTTGGTAAGTCCCCATTTTATAATTTGCATGTTAAAATTCTCTCCTTTCTAGTTAATGTTTGGTGGACAGTAATTTCAAATCCTTTATTCACTGCTACCGACCGATTGCTATTGCCGAGACTATGTAGACAAACGTGTGCAGCAGGGGCAGGTGGCAGCACAGGCGGGTTGGATGCAAAACAATGCCGGTCTTGTTCCCCCGAGCTTGTCATTCCGGTCGCTCTTGTGACAATACCGATATACGGGTGCATGCAGGCATTGTACTATAGAAGTACAATTTTTTGTTGTTGATAACTTTCGAAACTGCGATAATTTTATTCCGAACGAAAGTTTATGCCAAGAGGGCACTGCTCCCAAGAGTGTGCAAAATCCACTCTGTTGATCTCACATCCCATGTGCATATTTTCAGCGTCTATGTATGCACATGGGATGTGAGATCAACAATGTGTGATGCGGTTTGTGTGCAGTCATGCGGATTACAGCATGAAAAGACGTAATTCTGTGACAGAGATCTTTGTGGAGTAGCACACTCTTGGGGGCTATTTACTCTTGTTGGTACTTATCCCGTATGGTCCTTCTTGGTCTAGGCCGCGTTGGGAGTAGGCAGGTCGAACCTTTGATCAGATTGTGCCCTACATAGACCATGGATATCGTAGGAGTTTCATGTCCTGAATCCAGATCCGCACACTGGTACTAGTAGTACTGCACTCGTATGACCTGTGGTATGAGCTTTTGCTGCACCCAGTGTGATGCAACGCCAGATGACTGCCTTCGGGACTATTATACGAAACCATACTATTATTTTAGTACCCTGTTGCACCAGAGTAATGACCATACCGGTAGCGTGTGGATTCTATGACTCATTGAAGTCGACGTAATTAACAACATATGCCGCTTGCCCATCTCAGAGAGGAGTTTTACACTGCGGTGTACGGGCTCTTTCTATTGTCTATTGTCTGTGTTTCTGCATTGGCGGTGTATAACTTATGTATCTGGGCTGTAAATGCGGATTGAATTGTTTATTCTACCGTCTGCCATGCCTGTGCCCTTCTGCAGTCTCTTGCTTGAGTGATGACGAGGAAGAGGCCGCTGGTTGTGGATATCGGCGGACGGCTGATCTGGTCATGCGGTCAGATCTTCCGAGGACATCTCAGCCGCCTTCTTTGACCATTGCCACTGAAGGGTAAGTGTGTTAGCATGATCTGTGCCTTTTACAGTGTTAGCTAATTGTAAGTACGGAATCAGTCTGGATCACATGCTCCGGTACACTGTCAACCCATACTGTTCGGGGTAGTACGAACCGTACCCCGAATACGTCATGTTATGTACCATCAACATCTAATTTTAGTAGCTGAGAGCTGGCTGTGGATTGTATTCATTGTGTGTGCAGGTGCAGCAGTGAGGGCAATGTCACCAGCGATACGTTTGCTGCAGGGCATGTTGAAGATGTGGCCACACTACATCAGGACTATGCCGAGAGATGCCAAGAGCGCCTGAGGCAGCTGCGCCAGGATGGAGTCCAGTCTTCCCGGGTGTATCGCCATTGCCATCGGAACGAAGCCATCGATAAGTCAGTCACTCGTGGTTTGATTGCAGCTTCGCGTAAGAATACTTATGCGGCGAGTATTTTGCTTCTCAGGCATCGGCTGCAGACCTGTCGCAAGCTTTCACGGTAAGTTATGTGTCTCGTCAAGGGTACGTGAAACTCAGAGTGCGCAGCTCTGATGGGTTGCTGTCACGGCGAATTTCCGGGATTACATCGTTTTATTGATGTAGTGCGTCTCTTTCTGCGCTGTTGCAGCTCAGTTGTACGCGCTCCGCCACTTCCCGCCGCAGATCTGCACCAAATCTGATGTAACCCCGGAATTATTATTTCGCTGTGGCAGACACCCATGCAGAAAGTCAGAAGCTGCGCACTCTTGGTTTCATATACATGTACTCTTGGTCTCATAGGTCATGAACATAGTGCGTTTCCCTTATTGCGCTGTGTCAATGTGGATACTAACAAGAGTAGCTTGCTACTGATGGTCATAGAAATACATAATATTCTTTCAACTTGAACGTGTTTCTTGTCCAGATGATCATGGTGCCGGGGTAATCTGCATCTTGATGTTTGGTGATATTTGTGGTTTGTTTCCTTTTGAAACTGCAGAAAATCCAACCGTACCAAACCGTTGAAACACTGCGCCTACATCCAACCGAACAATATCTACTGCGGCTTCGACCGTCTGCCATTCTCACGTTTCTGTTCGTCCCGTACGTTGTCCAATGGCTGTCTCCAGGCCATCTTTACCTGCAATTCTGTACTTTGTTGCTGGCCCGTTTACATAGGTTTTATTTTGTGGCTTCTAATGTTTTTATACACATGAACTTAGAAGTGTTTGGTACTTATCAGTCTCGGGTGGTAAACTTGCCCATGTAAATGCATACAATTCGCATACAGTTTCGTATACTTCAAGATGTGATAGCCAAGTCGGGGTTTTCCTGTATTCTTGGCTTCTCTTGCTGGATTGACTTTTCTTGTCATAGTTCCTTGTGCGTAACATGTACAGATTTTTGTTGTTGTTTTTTTGTGTATTCGTAGATGCATCACATGATGCTCGACAAGTCCTCTTCAACAACCACGTGGACTGGAATAGCGTGTCGTGGAGTGAAACTCTGCCTTTGGCCAATCCGCCTGAGCCGCTTGGCAGGAGCCCTTCAACCAAGGCTGCTGCTAAGACCCCTGCCAGGGCAGTGACTAAGATGCCAGCAAGGCTGTCAGCTGTGAAGCAGGTTAGTGCATCCCGTCTCTTACTGTGACTACTAGTACAGTGGAGATCGGATATAACGACAGATTGAGTTTAGCGACACAATTCTGTTGCCCAAGTCGTTTAGTTAAGCCCTTTGTGAAGATCGGGTTTAGTGACAGATCGAATATAGTGACATTTTGTTCTCTCCCGAAGGAGCAGGCCCGGCGGAACCGGTCCGGTTGGTCAGGCCGTGGCCGGACCAACTTTTTAGCTACCAACGTGTGTTTGCTGCTGAGGAGGTCATGTGTACACCATAGTGTACCCTCTATATCATACACAAACTGTATGAAAGGCTAGGGTATGGCCGGACCAATCCAAGACTGCTTCCGCCGGTCCTGATGGAGTGTCGTTATATCCAATCTCCACTGTACTACGCACTGTGTCTTCCATGAGTAGCCAGTCATCTGAGCAACAACAGCTCTGGGGTTCACAATTACAAGTCCATGCTTCATTCCTCATGTTGGACATTAAGCTAGCAGACACCGCATGTCTGCCTTTGGAACGAAGTTTCAGCTCTGCATTTTCTCTGTGGGTTTATTTTACTTGTATGCGTTGTTTTGCATAGGAGCGAAGTCGAACACCAACTGAAGCTGATGAGCATCAGCGTCTAGCCGAGGAACCTCGTCGACCCGGCCGTGGCAGAGGAGGTGGAAGAGGAAGAGGCCGTGGCGCTGGCAGAGGGAGTGCGGCAGCGTCACGATTGACAGCTTCTGGCCAGCCATCTGGAAGGGGCAAAGGACCCGTCGGTCGTCCTCCCGGCAGTGGAACGAAGGGGGCTGGGCCAGGCGGCAGGAAAAAGGCAGTGGCCGCAGCTGCTCAAGTTTCTGCTCCTATTCCTGCACCACCTCCACTGATGCCCAGTACTGGTGGTAAGCAGAAGATCGTTCTCACTCTGAAAGCACCTGCTGCTGGTGCCGCTGCTCCTACTTCTGCAACTTCTCGTCCGATGCCTGCTTCTGCATCTCGGAGCTCGGTTCCTGTCCACCAGATGGCTCCAGAAGAGACCATGTCTGAATCTTCATCAGGCAGCTACTCTGATAGCTCTGGTTCGAATTCCGATTCTGGCTCAGATTCAGACTCTGGCTCTGAGTCAGATTCCAGCTATGCATCTAATGAGGAATCGCTAGATCCCGCATCAAGAATGGTACCTCCGCCGAACGGTATCATTTCATCCTCACGAAGTTCTAGTAGTATTCATTCCTCTGATCGACGCGATCTCACTTCATCCGGCCAGCTCTTACCTAGTGGAATCTATCAAGAAGAAGGTGGACTAATGTGGTCCCCTACCAAGATGCATTCTCCTGGTGTCACTGACCAACCAGTGCTGAAGTCGCCGTTCACCTCACCCTCCTATCCGCCTGGATATTCATCTCCCTCGTCAGCATTCACTCAGACTTATCAACCATCACTCTCTATGTCGTCACCTGCGAGTGGCTCTGCTGAAATGGATGCGTACCCGTAGCCGCGTTCAACATGTGCCTGCTTCTGGTCTGCTGTAGTGTTTTGTTGTCTGTGTCCGATTCTATATTTCAACTACTTTGCTGCTTCCCATTGCCTTTGGGTCCCTGATGCTATTCCCGTCCTCCTTCGTTTGTACTCCATTTACAGAGGTATTGTGCTCCATTGTCTATCTCTCTTGCCCCCCCCCCCCCCACACACACACATTCACCTTCATTAGCCTTTATTATAATTTGGCTTCCCTTTTTTTCTTTTTGACAGGCAGCTGGCTGTGTGTGTCCTTTTAGAATAATAATAGTAGTTCGAATTGTTAGGATTGTGTTGCCTTTTTTTTTTACACCTGCTTTGTCTGGTTCTTTATCTTCTGCTCATTTCTTATCATCGAAGGACATTATGTGCAGCGTCTGTGGTTTTGAGCTCTCCTTGAGATATTGTTTTATTGTCGTAGTGCAAGTGGCTTCTCCACTTTTTTTGGTGTTTCGGTCGCCTTTGTCGCAAATGGATCTTTTCTGTGATCACGAACTAACTGATTACTGACTGACCACTGCTGCTAGTATACCGAGTGACATTTAACCAGTGGTGACGCCTTGTGAGCAAGCGAGTGTGTGTCGTTGTGTGTGCATTGCAATCCAATATCCGAACATGTGAGTCGAATCAACACCGGAGCACAGCCCAGTGTTCGCTGATCTGCATGTGCCAGCGCCCAGTGCGTACTTTGACTCTTGTGAGCAGCACCCGGCCGGCACATAGTATGAACCAGGGAGTAGTAAAATACATTTTACTACTCCCTGGTATGAACTATGATACCAAGAGTCAATTAAAAAAAATGTACTCTTGATGATACTTCCCAACTCCCTGACCAGGCCAGTGTGAGTAGATCTACTTCTTGAGAGCCTTTTTATGTTAAAAAAATTGTTCAGGGAGTTCAAAGTACACAAAATCGATTTTGTATTTTGGCTATGGCCGGCCCAATCAAGGCATTTGCCATGTGGCTCATTTTCGGTACGGTGCAAAGCTGTACGGTGTACTGCCAATTATACACATTTCACTTGTGTGTGTAGGTACGGTATTTCGGTGGGTCATTCAACTCCCTGGCGCAGTTTGGAAACACCCCTGGGTGTGAACCAGGGAGTTGGGGCAACTCCCGGGTCTGAACTATCCCGTGCCCGTGGGAAGGACCAATCAAATGCACCTGAATGCCAGGGAGTCGTACCCAAACTAGTCCCTGGTGATGTCGTAATGATTATGTTATTTTTTGAACAATCGACATCACACAGTCACTGTCCACGCACTCGAGCTTCACTATTTTTTTTTACAAAGCAGTTGTTGCTCCATGCTGTATTCAAAGCGCACAACATAGTCTGTGGATCTTGCCACCCAATTGGAGCATTTCAACAGTATTGTCGGATAGATGTAATAAGGTTTCCAGAAATGTCTACAGCGGACAACAGGCGGTAAGTACAAGTGCACCTAAATTGATAATTTTTGTTTTCAATTTCCTCCTATGAGTAATGATGCATGTAATCAACAACTGAAATTTCTCACTCATTGAATGTACCGGTAATGTGTTTTTCCGCATTGAAATTGTAGGAAAGAAGCCAGGGAACGGGCAGAGCGTCTTGTTCAGGCTTATCATCATCGTTTGGCAGTAGGTTGTGGCTCGGTAGATTGCGAGAATGAGAATTGTCGGTCATCACCACACTTTCGTTCAGTTTCCAGTTCTGAACTACCGAAATTAGCAGTGGAATTAGCCAGGAGAAAAGCTCATTTGTGTTCCCAGCTCAGCGGTGCTAGTAGTAGTAGTAGTACCAGTACTTACTGTAGCACTACGAGCGACTCTGTGTCTGAAACATGTGATCAACCTGTCGCCAGTGCTGCCTCGAAGGATGATGTGCCCGAACCTATGGACGTGGGCTTTCCCGATGATGACGAAAGTTCAGATCATGCCTGTGTAGTCGTAGATGGAAGTCTCGCTCGGCAGGGGGAACAGCAGGAGGATGAATCTCCCGGTAAGTCAGATTTTCTCCAAACAGTGGCTGTGCTCAGACAGTGCTCAGACAGTCTAAATAATTATGGTGCTCATGTTGTTCTCCAAGTCTAAAACCAAATGCATGTATTGTAAAATTAACTGTGTCTTGTCAATTTGGTATATTCATGATCTGATAATACATTACGAGATAGTGGTAGCGACTTCAGCGATGATTTTATAGGAAAGTTGGTTGCTCCCCATACCGCAGCTTGCACTTTTCCGCCGACTTGACTTGACAGTTGACTGACTCACGACTGCTATCCACAGCATACGAGAAGTTCACCGAAACTTCAGCTCTGCAAACCTGCAAAAAAAAGCACCACTCCCTGCTCAATACACAATGTTTCGGGGAGTTCATCCCTCATCAGCTGAGCTTGAGTAGGCTGAGGAAGAGTGTGTGAAGAGCACCACTTATATAGTGCTCTCCAGGCTAGACCATCACCAGGGATGCAAACTTACAGAGACACTCCGTTTCCAGCACGACGCACACACACTTCGTGTACACCAGATAGCAGTATGAGCCAGTGTTGCTCCTGGACAGTGAGAACCAGGGAGTGGTATTTTACGACTCCCTGGTGAGAACAGACATGTTCGTGCAACCCATAACCAAGCACTACAGTAAACCTGTCTAGGACGACCGCTCAAGGGACCTTCAAAACGTGGTCTCTGTTGCCAGGTGGTCTCCTTATCCAGGGTCATGTGACTGGAAATAGCATCCCTTGGTCCTGATTGAAGTGGTCTTCCAACACGGGTGGTCGGCGACTGGTCGCCTTATCCGAGTGGTCGACTTGAGAGATTTTACTGTACTTACCAGATGCCACTTTACGAACCTGCTGCCCCGTCTTCTTCCTCTGGCGTATCCAAAATTCCACTTTATGATTGTAAATGAGGAGCTACCTCAGGGTTCTAGCCAGGTACAAATAGTAGGGGGGGGGGGGGGGGGGCCGGGAAAACAGTTACCGGTAACCCATTTTTTTCCATTTTCCAAAATTGCCTTGCCACGCCAAATGTAAGCAACAAGCAGCACAGTGTGCACCCGTATCAGGAACTCGGAACCATCGATCAGTGACTGCATGCATTTGCGTAATATGGCCTTAAAAACAAAAATCGGAAAATGAGCAGTGCCCCCCCCCCCCCCCTTGGCTAGAACCCTGTACGGGTACGTGCTTTGTGGTGGCTTACTGTATGCATTCTTGATTTTCTATGTATCAAATCAAAGCATTCACTACCAACTTTGTATCAGAATGATGCCTACATGTGTGGAGTGTGTACTGTCTTATACACGGTCACTCAGTTTTACAATGAAGGACGATGATGTATTGCTGGTATGCCTGGAATGGTGCACGTGACACTCAGTTCCATGGCCTGGCTGCATTACACGTTTGATCCTTGTCTTCTATCTATTGCTTGTGTATGGTTTGTTTACCACACACAGCCGCTGCAGATGCGGAGTCTTCATCAGAACAACCGCAAGCTTCGCGGATTTCACCCCGAGCTCTGGAGACTGATGAAGTGCAGAGCCTGGCAGCTGCTTATCGCGAGTCCGGCGATGCTAAGCATCTGCATGGCCGGCTGTTTGAGGCCTTCTCGTCCTGGCAAATCCTATGTACTAGCTTCCGCAAGCCAGCCACGGGGCAACATCTGGTACAGCCAGAGCAGTCACCTATGACCCAGGGTGAGAGCAGTGATCAACCTATGGAGATGGATGAGCGTCGGCCACAAGGTGAGTGTGCTCATGATCACTGTTGCCTTGCATGCTTGGATTGGGTTCATCATCGCTGTTGCCTTGCTTGGATCGATGCATGGCTTCTATGCTCTACAAGTCGGGTCTGAAGGAGGATGCATCATTTCCAGTCGCTTCCGACCCAGCTGTTTTCTGATCTGGAAAAAAACTTGGAGAAGGTGCATGATTTGTTCATGTTTCTTGACCAGACCCGCACTACACGCGTTGCTATTAGCTGTTTACGGGCCTCTAGCCATGCTGTTGTCCATGATGCTATGCCCATCACTCAGGCAGTGGCTCAACCTCATCCTCTGCATGACCGCAGTGGTTACTAGTTTGTAGTACAGCGCTGCTCAGTGAAATGCCGATCGTGTCAGTCTAGTTTGCACCCTGCACCAGTTTGCAGCCGAGTGTTCGCAGGTCTAGGGTTGCGCAGCGGCCGGAGGCGCACACTTGACTCACGCAATTGGATTTCATTGAGCAGCTCTGTGCAAGTACGAGTAGGTAGTTTGACACAGTTAGTTGTCACAGACTCTTGTCTGAGCACAGGCTACCCTGGGTGAGTAGTCTTCATCATGTTATTGTACACTGGACCTCGGTACATTTGTTGTATGATGATCCCTGCCCTTTCTCTCATACTTTCCCTTGTCTCTTCCTGTTGTTTCTGTCTGCAGATCACCTTGTGGCAGGCTCATCCAAGGTGTCAGTGTCGATGAGTTCCGTCCGCTCAGCGTTCAGCATACTGAATGGTCTGGATGAACACTCGGACGTCAGTGGTGTTATTGCCACCTCTCTCGATAACTTGTTTGCAGATTTCCGGGTGAAGTGCCAGTACGACTTCTTAGAGCGTCTAGTTGATGTAGACCCAACATCGCTTCTTGATCTCACAGTCATCTTGTTAGAACTGCCATGGCTAATGGAGCCCTGTTTCCTAGAGGAAACCTTGCCGAAGATTGTCCAGTTTTGCTCCGACCTGCCAACTGTGTTCAGGATGGAACTAGCCCGGCACATGTCTTGTTACAGCGAGGAGCAACTTGAGACCATCGTGTCAGCCATTCAGCAGTTTGTGGCCTTCCACATTGCCATGCTTGACGTCACCGAGGATGAGTTTGTGCCCGACCATCCGATAAAACACGCAATCATCACCCTGGAGGTGTTGTATGCTGCAGCTGTCCTTGGCGGGGAACAGCGACAGCGTGGTGCGGAAAGGGCTGAAGCAGCAGCGGCGGCGACGGCGGATGCAGCGCCATCCAGTCTCGGGCATGATTGGCCAGCGAACCTCGGTAGTTACCTGACATTCGTATCGGCCGAGGAGAAAGCACAGAGTGGCAATGCAAGGGAAAGGAGCCTCATGGCGAGACTGGTCACAGAGCAGCATGACTGTAAGAAGCCGTTAGTGCCATTTTCCTCCTTTGTGAGTGAGCCACTGAACAGTGTCTTGGACCAGCATATGGACTACATCCACTTCAGGCACCACACCTTTCGCTTCTCTGTCATGCGCTACCCATTCCTGCTGTCACTCGAGTACAAGGCCTCCATCCTGAAGGTGGACTGCCGGCTACGCCAGCGCCTGGAGCGTGGCATCTTTCAGCTAGGCAACATGCTGTACATCACGCCGTACCTAAAGCTTCAAGTACGACGTGAGCACATCATGCAAGATGCTCTTGTGCAGGTGAGCTCATCTACTGTCTCCCACCACTATTTCGGTTTGGTGTTTGTGCTCCCTGCTAATGCTGATGTGTGTTTGGCAGTGCTCTTGGCCAGCCTTGCGCTGTTTGATCTAGCAGACTGTACTGTTTGTCATTGAGGGCCGTTTGATTATGCACTGCTCGCCTGGCTATGAAGTACTGTATGATCTATGAAGCACATAGCCCTTGCCATGTACATGTACATGTAGTTGTTCTGACTTTTGCATGTGCATACCTTATGCATATTTGCATGTGTGCCCACGAGCTTGTCCATGCATTCGATTGCGTGCTCGTGCACACGTGTAGTGCTGTACTTCCTGTCAGTATGGGTATGTCTTCACATGTTTGTATGGGTTCACGCGGGTGCCTTTTTTCTGGCCAATGTGTGTTTGTATATTTCATCGTTTCCACCGTGCTGTACGCATGTATGTCGTTTACAGCTTGAGATTGCGGCCAGTGATGATGCAGAGAGTCTCAAGAAGCAGCTGTACGTGGAGTTTGAAGGTGAACAGGGTGTTGATGAAGGTGGCGTGCAGAAAGAGTTCTTCCAGATCCTAATAGAGCAGCTCTTCAATGCAGACTTCGGTGAGGACTTGATGCTGCATTCACTGTGCTTGTGTACGTGTGTTTGTGTGTGTGTTTGTGTGTGTGTGTGTTTATGTGTGTGCACGTGTTTATGTGCCTGCACGTGTTGCCTGGGGGTTTGACATGCCAGCACAGTAGGAAATACATTTAAAAAATGAACCTACCCCTGCTGAAGTACTCCGACCCTGGGCATCTCAATAAAACACGGCTCTGCTGTATTCGTTAGGTTGAATATTACTGGTCACCACATGCACTCTACATGTACATCCATGCTGTGGCGGTTTTTGCTCAGCAAAACCTGGTCTCTATCATATATTCCGTAAACCAAGACGTAATCTTTCGCGATGGGTGTGAAATCGCAAAAGTAAGCCCGTGCGAAATATAGAACTGTAGTAAAGAAACTGAGGAAATTGACTCCAATCGCGAACATCTCCAGGTGCAAACTTGTCTGTGCTCACAAATCGCGAACTAAAACGGGCGCACACGTTTCCGGGTTTGTTTTTGAACAGTTGTCACTTCGTGCCGCCAGCAGCAGCTGAAATGCACCTGAGCTGTACAGTTGAATACAAATACCTTTACCACAAATGGTGTTTTCTAAGCAACGTGTTAGATTGCACAGTCCTGCTCAATGAAATCCCATCTCAGGAGTCAACTTACTGCAGCTGGATGCTATGCAGCACCAGATCTTTGAGCCGAAACGTGGCATAGTGTGCAGCTCTCGGTTTGTCTAATTCCACTGTGCGGGCACACTCCATCCGACTGTGTGTGCGTGCAGGAATGTTCACCTACGAGGAGACAACGCGCCTGTTCTGGTTCAACCCGGTGTCTTTTGAGAACAAGTCTCACTTCACCCTGATCGGCATGCTGCTCGGCCTGGCCCTGTACAACAATGTCATTCTGGATATCCACCTACCGTCAGTTGTCTACCGCAAGCTGATGGGAATTTCGGGCAGCTTCGACGATCTCAAAGATTCTCACCCGGTAAGCACAACATGTACAAGTACTGAACTTGGACAAGATGTGCATGCGTCGTTATGGATGTTACTCGTTTGGGTTTTTTCCAACTCCAGGCACTTTATTCACCGACACTGATGGCGTGTGTGTGCGTGCGTGCGTGTGTGTGTGTGTGTGCCATATGGTGCAGTGGTATGTGCAGTAGATTTCCAATCGAGAGGTTGCGGGTTCAATTCCCGACGATTATGGTCACACACGTCTTTCTTCTCTTTCTCATTCTCCTAGCTCTTCTTACATTCTCCTGGGTGGTTACCAACAGCCAGTGTACACCGGAGTATGTGGTGTGTGTGTGTAAAACAAATGAAAAAATGAAAAACAGGGATTCACTGACCAGAAAAAAACCACTTCAATCAGCTGTGTGATGGATACCAGGCTAAAATTAGTGGCGGTCAATTCATCAGCCTTGCAGGCTGTTGAATGGTGTAATCCCAGCCCAAGTTAGTTGCTATGTCTAACATGGCTGTTCGCTATCATCGCTTCCGCGATGGGCAGGTCTGAGGTGTGTGTGCGTGTGCGTATTTGTTTATGTTGTTCTTTACTGTACAGGGAATTGCCTCTGGTCTCCAGCAGATGCTTGACTACAGGGGTGAGGACTTTGTGGAGATATTCGACTGCACTTTCAACATTGGCTATCAAGATGTGTTTGGTGAATCCCTAGCGCACGACCTTGTACCAAATGGCAGCGAGGTGATGGTCACTGCGAGCAATGTCAAGGTATGTAGTATGTACTCACTGCTGCTGCTGCTGCTGCTGCTGCTGCTGCTGCTGCTGCTGCTGCTGCTGCTGCTGCTGCTGCTGCTGCACAATCTAAAGCGATGCATTGTTATCAGTATGCATGTGGGTGTGCGAGGGCTGGGGGAGGGGGGGGGGGGGGCTGCAAGTGTCTAGTTAATAGCAGAAAAGACAGCTGTTATTTGTCTGGTGCATGATAGGATTGCTTACTTTATGGGCACACCAAGGTTTTTGTTTTCCTCTCCTCTGATCTCTTTATCTTGCTCTCTTTCGCTCCCTCAGGAATATGTCACTCTTTATACTGACTTCCTGCTCAACAAGATGGTAGCTGAACAGGTGTGTAGAGTGCTTATTGACTGTGTGATCACGTGACTACTCATACTACTGTCAATAGCTAGTTTTCACTAAGAAAGTGGTGGACATCACGCAACTGCATCATACAGAAAAGGGGGTTGTCAACTGACAGCCGCTCTATTCAGTTGCTATTCACAGTCATTTGCGCTGGATGAAAAATTTCTTTATTGTGATGTCAAATTATGACGTTTCGGGCCAGTCACCCATCGTCAGAATCTATTTTCGTAGGCGATTTAATTTCATTATTCTCACAAGGGAGGCCGGCATACAGCTGCCGTGCATGAGGTCGAGTCGAGTTGCAGTTTGCCAAAGTAAAAAAGAGTATCAGATAAACTGAACCCACAACTAACGGGGACAGCAGCAGCATCTTTATGTGCTAATAACTAGTAATAAGCAACAGGAATGTGTGATAGCTAAGATACTGTACCAATTAATATTTGGGCAACTTTCCACTTGGCAAGAAGAAAAAATACAATGACCAACATTCTGCGCCAGCACAAGATTCCAGCAGCAGCTGTGCCCTTGCACCCAGCAACCGTTGCAAAACTCTACAAAAGAACAAAAATTCACTGTGTTCAGCCAACGAGAAATGAACCTTTACGTTGCCGATGTTTGTTGCTTGCCCAATTGAGTCGATTTATGTTATTCACAATGATGCGGTGCTGGTTTTCCAGCGTAGCTGCGGTTTGTTGGTGCTCGTGCAGATTTCTTGTCAGCACTAAGTCTTGTTGGCTGGTACTCGTGCAGATTTCTTGGCAGCACTAAGTCTTGTTGACTTACAGTACCTGCGGTGGGTCTAGGCTATCTCAGTATCTGGCTATCACAACAGCACTCTTTTCTTCTTTTTTCCTCCCTTATGACCTCTGTGCACTCAGTTTGACGCGTTCAAGAAGGGCTTCACCGTGGTAACACACAAGTCCAATATCATTGAGTGGTTCTTGCCGGATGAGCTGGAACTGCTCATCTGTGGCCGAAAGGTGAGTGAGTAGTTAGCAACTGAACAGGCCAACCTGTTGCCGAGTGTGTGCAATACTTTAACCCTTACCCGACCGTCAAAGTGGACACGCTCCCAGTGCCCGATGCACACCTTGTCCCCTTTTGAGGATGACTTTCCTTTCCCTTGTTTTAAAAGGTTTAGGAGGGCCACATACTGAATTCTAATTACCAAATTTACACCATCTGTAAATTTGTTTTGGAAGCAGTGCAAACACAGGCTTCTTTCAAACGCTTTTTTACTTTCCTTTGTAGCATGTTATGACGCTCCTGTTGTCCATTTCTTGGGAAAACAGTAGTGTACAAACAATTGGCGTCATCTTTGTACCCCATCTCAAATTGTATTTCTTTTAAACTCTTCTGTCCTCTGCAGACTTTGGATTTTGATGGCTTTGAGGCAAACGCGGCGTATGATGGTTACGACAAAGACACGGAAATTATCAGGTGAGTATCAATATGCCTGTACTGCATGTGTTCCCGTGGGTGGGTGGGTGTCCGTGCGTGTACATGCATGTATGTACAGTAAAACCTGTCAAGGCGACCACTCGGATAAGGCGACCACCTGTCCTAGAAGACCACTCAAACCAGGACCAATGGATGCTATTTCCAGTCAAATGACCCTGGATAAGGAGACCACCTGGTAACAGGGACCACCTTTTAAAGGTCCCGTGAGCGGTCGTCTTAGACAAGTTTCACTGTACGTGCATGTGTGAACATGTGTGTGTGTGTATGTGCATGCACGTATGTGTGTACTTCAAAGTAAGTGCGTGCCTGCACTGTAAATGCTGGAGGGAGTGCAAGTCCTCCACCGTGTACACACATGTCATGCATGCTCTTGCATCGTAACAGCTGTTTCTGGTGTGCAGTGGAATTGTTTAGCTTTTCGGATAATTCCTTTTTTTCTTTTCTTGTTGCTTGCCCTCTGACAGGCATTTCTGGGAGATAGTAAACTCATTCAACGAGGAGAACAAGCGCAGGCTCCTATCCTTTTGTACAGGCAGTGATCGAGTGCCGATTGGCGGTCTCAAGGCACTCAACTTCACCATTGTGCGGAGTGGCCCTGACTCAGACAGGTGAGTACATACTCTCTATGTTTATGTTTTGACACGACTGACTGCTCCCAAGCTGAAGTGTGAGGTTGATCGTGCAGTCATCTGTTCCAAATTCTTGACAAGCTATTCCTTTGGGCCTGTCACCTTTCCCTGGCTTTTGCTCCGTGACACCGAGCGCAGACTGAGAGCTCGTTGCTTT
Organism: Sycon ciliatum; assembly: GCF_964019385.1. NCBI lineage: Eukaryota > Metazoa > Porifera > Calcarea > Leucosolenida > Sycettidae > Sycon > Sycon ciliatum. Next base: position 28,376,943 of record NC_088646.1, read on the forward strand.
TGTTGCATGCTCTTCAGTTATTGACGTATTGGTGTTTCTTACTGTGAAGAGTTTTTATGGTTCTATGTTGACTTTCCACATGATTATCCAGTGCCATCCTTCTAAAATGGTGCCCGCCTGAACCATGTTTCGTCTTGTGTTGTGCTTGCAGACTGCCCTCGGCACATACTTGCTTCAATACCCTTCTCCTGCCCCATTACAAGGACCGGGACACGCTGAGGACACGCCTGCTTATTGCCATCTCGCACGCCAAGGGATTCGGTATGGTCTAATGCGTGTGAATACACATGAACGCTTGTACGTCTGTAGCTCCTTCATGCGAGCTGTGCATGTGATAGTGCCTGTGCGTGTGCAGGGTAAACACATCGCCCTGTCGTCACCAGTACTGCACTAGTGCCTGGTAGGTGAAGCTGAACACTGCCAGCTACTGCACTACGACTATATGCATTGGTGTACACAGTGCTACGATGAGCAGCGTAGCGACACCAGTGCAAGGCTGTAAGTGTCTGTACACAATTGCAAGGCTGCGAGTGTCTGGTGTACTTTAGTACGTTGGGTGGTGGTGATGGTGAGACGGTCTAAGCTTCCCGCGTGATGTCACTCGGTTTATTCCCAGTACAACTTATTTATGTGCACATTCATTCCGGTCACTCGGTGTGATTGAGCCACCGCCAAAGTATCTGTGTCTAGTTATCGTAGCTGTAGTTTTTTCATCACCTCGCATCCTGCCCACCAGTTTAGTGTCATCCGTGTGATTTCAGATGTTGTGCCATCGGCGTCTTGTGGCTGATGCTGGTGTTGTACTGTTACATACTTAACGCGAGCGGTCTTTTCATCATCCACGTGTGCAGCGATAGTCTAGTTTCGGGGTCTAGTCTGTCATCAAGGTCACCCTTCGGTTATTCTAATCTTATATAAGTTCAGAATTTGCGTGCTGTTTTGTTTGTTTGTTTTTGCTATTTTTAACTCGCCCAATGTTATGACGTATGATAGTCTGAACATAAACGGCAGATTGCATCATTTTTAATACTTTCGTAATTGTCACCCAACCCGCTGGTTGTAATTGCGTGCCGTTTCGCTGCTTGCTTGCTGTCTTGTTTTGCACATGCCCGCGATCCCATCTAAGTACCTCCACCACCCTTGGCCTTGCTGTCTCTCTCCCCAGATTGGCCTTGCTGTCTCTCTCCCCAGATTGGACTGATCATGGTGGTGTGTGTGTGGCTGGTAGTTGGGTTCTGCTGTATATATGTATATGTGTTGTTGTTGTTTTTTGATTTGAATTCTCGTTGTTGTTCTTGTTGTTGTTCTTGTTGCTGTTGTTCTTGTTCTTGCTCTTGTTCTTGTGTTGTGTTGGCGTGCGTGCGTGGGTCATCCAGACCGATCAAAATACTATATTTCCATTTTTTACTCGTCTAACTTAGTACCTTTCACTCACCATGTGCCTCCTAATGTTCGGGCATTCTTTCTATATACGTTATATTTTCCCGAAAGCTGGCATGGTTCGAGTGCCGGCCTATTCGAAATGGTAGTGCGCTGCTCTCTGGTCTGAACTGATACTCTCACCCATGACTGTTGCATAGAACACTACACGTATATCCGTTTGCGGTGACTCCTGTCAGTCCTGACTGCTGGCTGGTGATCAGCTGGTGCTGTACATGTCCCGACGTGCAATGCCCATGCTTTGTGCCTGTGCAAACGCTGTGTATCCGTGTAAACGGCATTTCTACCTCCCACCTGTTTCATTTCTGGTCTCTGACTCTCGGAAACTTGACACATGAACATTCCTGCTGAGCAATGCTGCTGTCATGACATACTGAAATGAAGAATAACCAGGTGCCCAACTGTAATATGTCCCCAGAATTCTCTGAACTGATGAATATTGTGTTGATGCGTTGGGGCTCCCTGTATGCCATGTACGAGTTTGTGCGTGAAGTGTGTGGGTACAGTGAGGGCTGCGTCCCGCCAGCCTGTGTAGTGTCGCAGGAAGCATGAGTTTCAAAGTCTAAAGAAAATGTTGAACGACCGCTGCTGGCATAACACCATACTGCATTGGCTAGAGCATCACTGGCACTGGCCCCTGGTTTGAGTCCGTGACAGTCAGCTTTTTCTTCAGACTTTGTCCCTTTTCAACTCCCTCAACATGGATATGACATCAAGCTGTAGGTAATTTTTTGTAGTCAGCAAAAGCTTTGTTCACCCTAATGTTTGTTTGTTTTTTTGTCAGAATCAATCAAGTCTTGCTCCCAGATCGTGTTACTAGTACACTCATACCTCGTTTATCCGGGCAGTCCGGGACCGGGCACTGCCCATAACTCCCGATCACGTACGTTTTGATGGGGAAGGGACATAGATATGGTGTTATAGCACCACTATTTTCACTAAAATTGGTAAAGGAGTAGTGATATTTCCACTGAAACTCGCCCGAAGGGTGCTTGACTGCTTGGTCAGCGTAGACCGAAGTCAAAGTGCCCGCTGTGTCCGGATAACCAAGGGATGGGTGTCACATGGTATCAACTTGGGACAGTTGAGCCAAACTGAAGAAAATGATGACATATCCGTTGTGGCTGTAGTGCATTTCTGAGTTACGGACGCTTCTGAGATTTAGATGCGGTCACTCCTCAGTCCCTCGGCTCCCGGATAAGAGAGGTTCTACCATGCTGTACTGCTTTGTCCACCCTTGTGGAATTTCAACTTCGTGTCTTGTCTGCTGCACCTATTCTCTGGAACTTGTCAGTGCACAACCAGGCATGACAGCTCGGGTGCACGATAACTGTGGGATCCATTATGTGGCCAAATTAGGACATTCTCTTAGCCGATGAGGCGAGAAAAACAAACAGAAAACGGCCCCATTTGGGAAATGCCTAGCACCAAAGCCACCATATGGCCACGGCAAGTTCGTAACACTTGCCGCTCTGCATCTCCACACACATACAGTTTAACACCTATGAGTTTTGGACAATCGTTAAATTTGCAACTCGTTTTAATAATATGTCCCACAGTAGTCACCGGGGAGTCACGGAAGCAGGTGCAGTCTTTCCTCAGATCGAAAAGCACCACTGTAACTGGCAAAGGAAAAGAAAGACGGGCTACACAGACAACTAAATAAATAAATCAAAATAAATAAATAAATACCAAGAGAAAGACAGTAATTACTTGTAGTTCAGTTGTGTATGTCCACGAACATCTTACATAAATCTCACACTGAAAATGGTTGTGTATGTCCACGAACATCTTACATAAATCTTGCACTGAAAATGGATATCAAACGCCTGCCATAGGACTTTGTACAAAAAGTCAAAAATAAATAGCACTGAGCTGAATAGAAAGGAACATGATCGACATCCGGTTAGTTTTCATCCCAAACACTAGGGTAGCTTCGTTTGACTCAAACATTTGTTACATGACTGGCATCTGCAAGTTTACAGTAATAATCTAGGGACTGTTTCAATAGTACAAAAAAACTCGATCACAGAATAAATTATTACAATGCCATGAAAAAGGGTTTGGTTTCTTGAGTGATGGCCTATTTTTCATGTGGCAGAAACTGATTACTGACGAGTCTTGTCTGAACCTTGTCCATTCTTAGGTAATGAGTATTGAAAATCCATAGTATAAATACAGGCGGTGATTCCGAAAGAAATGGCCGATGGTTCGTATTGGAATATGAATTTTAAAGTATAATCCTACAAAAAATATTTCAAAGTTTTCGTCATGGGTGCGTCGAGGAGGGGGGGGGGGGGGAGAGAGAGAGAAAGAGCTGTCTGCGTAAACTTACCAGGCTGTTGGATTGACGACGCTGACGATCGGAATGCTGGGGCCAAGCAGTGGACATGTAGAGTGCATTGCACAGTACCATGTGTATCATGCGTACCACGCGGTTCTCAGTCACGGGCAAAGAATGGGCATTAACATTGCTGGCATGCACAGGCTATATCCCATGGGCATGCAGACTGAGAGCTTGCAACGGTCCTCTTGCCAAACGCAAGGAGCTGCAAGGCAGCAAAGAGAAGCCCCTTCAGCATTTACCGTGATGGCAGCCTAGGCGGTTTTTCGGCCAAAGAAGAGGCCCCAGCATTGATCAGCGGCGTTGACTCTCTCGACCTTGGCCTTCCAACCAGCGACAAGGTCATCATAGTCTTTCTCAGAAAACTCCTGCCACACAGCAAAGAGAAGACGGCAGTATGCTTTCTCAGTAACCGTCAGGACAACAAAAAGACCAGCTTATGTACTACATGATGTAGTACTCTTGCTACTAGTGAAAGCTTCCTAAGGGTGTGCAGACTCCACTGTAGCCACTTCATGTTTCACACAGTTATACACCAGTACTCGAAAACGGTCTCTCGGCTACAAATTCTTACAAAAATAATAAATATCCAAATTTTCGGGCCAGGCCCATCTTCAGGAATAAATTTCGAGTACTGGTGTATAACTGTGTGAAACTAGTGAAAGCTGTGTTGGTTTTTAAAGGGGAAGTTAAGGCAAAAATTAAAATTTCACCACTTGTAGTCTTCGGGGTGCTGAGTCGAATGGTCGTGGTCCGAGGAAGCTGAGACGCCCCCTTCCTACTTGAATCCCAATCGAACTCGCGAACTTCCACCGAAACTGGGTGACTGCGCCCTACTAGATGGGGATTTGTATGCAAAATGTCACTAAAAGCGCCATTTCATTCTTATAAAAGCACGGATGACCGCGATTGGCCCATATGTTGTAGTCGTTTGGACGCTGAGTCGACTGGTTTTGGTCCGAAAAGGCTGCGATGCAGCGTTCCTCCTTTATTCCCAATCGAACATGGTTGAACAAGCGGTCACGTGCTGCTGCGTACGCCAGTCACCTGGTCACCGTGCCTGCAGGGTACAACTTACTAGCCTGTTTGACCTTTTTTGGGTGCAGTCCTGTCACTCGAGTTGAACCTTGGTGTGAAAGTTGTCGCCTGCTGGCGTGGTGACCAGGTGATTTGGGCACCCAGGAGCACGTGACCGCTTCTTCAACCATGTTCGATTGGGAATAAAGGAGGAACGCTGCATCGCAGCCTTTTCGGACCAAAACCAGTCGACTCAGCGTCCAAAAGAGTACAACATATGGGCCAATCGCGGTCATCCGTGCTTTTATAAGAACGAAATGGCGCTTTTAGTGACATTTTGCATACAAATCCCCATCTAGTAGGGCGCAGTCACCCAGTTTCGGTGGAAGTTCGCGAGTTCGATTGGGATTCAAGTAGGAAGGGAGCGTCTCAGCTTTCTCGGACCAAGACCATTCGACTCAGCACCCCGAAGACTACAACTGGTGAAATTTTAATTTTTGCCTTAACTTCCCCTTTAAGGTGGCGATACATAGAGCTGTTCCCGGTATGACGGGAACACTGAATACTAGTACCTGGCAAAGTGCAGACCGATCAACCCATATAGCAGACGAGCGACTCTTTAGTTTAACAACCAGCAAGCAAGCTAGAACAGCATACTTCAGGAATGTTGAACTACATTGCAATCTGGTTGCAATGAACTCTTTCATACCTACTAGTATGCTGTGAAATTCGATACGAAACATTGTACATGCCTCGTTTTCTCTGTGCTCCGCTGATGAGTTCACAAGGGACGAAACAGCACGCTGTTCACAGATTGAGTACAACTATACATGGTAGAAACAGGAGACTAAGAGACAAAGCATGGGGTCCCTACCTTGACCAGTTCTGTCCGCTCGTCCGACGCTCTGCTGATTTCACGCTGCAAGATGTCACAGAACTGACGACTGCGATCCTCTGCCTGAACGTCCACGAATCCAGCATCACGCAAGAGCTGCAGACGTGCACATGTCAACCGTACAGATGGTGTTCAGAGTTATTTTCAACCCTTCTAAAGTGTTGTCCGTGCGTTGTTATGGAATAGTCTGCCAATCAATGATCACAAAGTTATGGAACATCATCATGCTGAAACGTATGAATGCAGCATGAATTCAGCCCTGATTTCAAGACCTATTGCCACTGAAAGGAAGAGCGAAGGCATAAGTTCTAGAACATCTGCAGCTTCAGTCGAGGAAAAACTACTGGTTATACATGTACTCAAAGTACCAGTTTACTGTGGGTGCTGTCAGACCTACCTGTCCATAGTGCTTGACACTGTGCAGTGTGTAGTGCCGCTGGGCTACGTACGCCTTGAAGCTCTCGCTCCACTCTGCCTCACCGCAGCAGTAATCGGAGATCAGGATGCGGCCACCAGGCTTCAGCCAGCGCTAAAACACACACAAACACACGGGCAGGACGCGGAGCACACTCAGCTGCAACAAAAGAGCTTTCAAACACAATGCCACTGCGATAATTCCATGTTGAAGCATAAGGAGCTATAACCGAAGAGAAGATGATTTGCTTCTCAAGTATATCCATGTCCCAGTATAGTAACTAGTTATGCCTTCAGCTACTGTACATGTACATCAAACTATACTTTAATACCGTATTCCGGAGTACAAGCCGCACTGGAATAAGCCGAATCCCCATTTTTTGCCACAAAATACAGACATCTATCCTATTATCACTGTTAATTTGATCATTGGAGTATAAGCCGCACACCCCTTTTGTTGCGTGAATTTTGAGTGTTCAAAGTGCGGCTTATACGCCGGAAAATACAGCACTTGGCATGTACTGTAAGAGTTTCAGAAGGGCATAGTTCATGAAGTAAGTAACTTAGTTCAAGTAACAGATGACGATTCTAGTGACGATGAAACTTATCATAGAAAACTTACAAAGAATGTCTTGAACACTTCTCCCTTGTTCGGAATGTGGAGCAATGTGTCCCTGCTGTAGATGACATCGAATGACTCATCAGGAAACTGGCGCTTGGTGCAGTCCGACACTTCGTACAGCACCTGCATAAAGACAAGCAAGCCCGGTTCTACATCAGGGGACTTGCAACCAATGCAGGTGATGTTACGTAAGTGACTTTATCATGATCTGCACAATCAGGAGAATCCAAGTTAGTTTATCTCGGGGTAGGCACGCAAATGCACCACCATGGCTCAGAGACAGCAACCTACCGATCCTGCTGAGCAGCTGACTGCCCGAGCCAGAGCAATGTGTACCATGTTGGTAGAGAGATCCAGACCCAGCACATCCACACCATGGTTCTCCGCCATGTACAGCGCACCGCCACCCAGACCTGATCCGACATCCAGGATCTTCTCGCTCTTCTGCAGCTTCAGCATGGGGACAAACTCCTGAAAAGAAGAAAATAGCAGACACCACTTGATTGCAATCAAACCCGTATTGTATAGTTCTCTTGATTACTACTAAAATGTAGCTTTTTCCTGTTGAGCTGCAGCTTTCTCCATACAAGAGAGTCCACCATAAGCAACCAGCTATCTTTAGAGGATGCTTACCGCAGGGACCAGACCAGGTTTCAACAAACATTCGAATTTCTGTAAATGTATGAAGACTATACCTGTCTATAGATAGGACAGGTTTCTGTGCACCATGGAGCGGTTGCCAAACACAGACTAGCCTGCACTTGAAGTAGAGTCATGGAGTTTAACATGTGAAGTTCATGATTGAGTCATGGAGTTTATGTCAGACGCCTACACTGGCCTGGGGAGTAGATGGACATGTACATCCACTCCACATCGACTGCGATTTCATGGAATGTGACCTAACGGCTTGATTGTTGCAGTGCTAGAATCCTGGAGCTTCGGTAGAGTTACAGTCCATTTCAAAACTATAGACGCGTAGTGTTTTGCAAAATTCGATGGGATTTATTTAAATATTTTTAGTTTTTTCTCCAGATTCCGTCTCTGCATCGCTTCACAATTCTGGCTATATACTTTGTTTTCGCTACAATTGAAGTTTATTTTTAGGCCAGGCTCTCTCGTTTTACATGTAATTTCTGTTTTGAAGGGTTTGACCAGTTTGTTTCGGATTTTTGCTCCTGCTGAGACAGTGCTGCGCCCAGACCATCGCGGGTGCATTTTTGTACGGGTCCTGGTAGCCTCGTGGTTTCGATCCGTGATTTCCAGTACAAGTGTGGGCCGGGGCATTCGAATCCCATCATACCTCCTGCCTTTTTTCTCTTCTTTTCTGCATGTTTTGGATCTTGTTGGGTGAAATGCTGTAGAGATGATAATTATATTTTCTCTTTTTGATTTGATTTGAGCCTCCCTGTTCCCTTTGCCTGATACAACGAGTGACAGTGGTTTCACTCACGCCAGTTGCAAGGTGAGTTCGACGACGAGGATTTCGGATACTCCAGCGTCAATCAAAATCCAGCTCTTGTTCAAAGAAACAATGAACACGACTAATCATATCTTTCTCGGCATCACTGAGATTCTTACGGACCTTGGAAGCCATTACAGTCACGCACTCAGAAAATGCAAGCAAGAAGATTCATTTGAGGCTTTCATTTCTTTTGAGACTTTCCTCACACCTTTTCATTTGCGACTTTGCGTGTTTTGCATCTTTTGTATTTCCCGCGGCGACGAAGAAAAACCTGAAAAACACATCTGAAAACCAGAAAACACTCATGCAAAACTCACGGCTATCGTGCGCTACAGTACGTACGGCTCGTACGTATGAGTTGACGCGTCTATAGTTTTGAAATGGACTGCAGTAGTCCGATTGCACTATAAAATCTGTGTCGACGGCTATCGCAATGACCATATGGTCCATTACAGTACTGTTGGGTACCGAAGAACGAGCAGGCTAGGATTTCACCAAGCAGAGCATACCAATGTATACACGGCGACCCAACGGTGCATTGACAGTAATACATGAAAATAAGAATGGTCTTGGCCAGGAGGCTGCCCCCCCCCCCCCCCCCCAGTTCTTCGGCGACTGACAATACTGTACAGAGCACACATCCAGACCCATGTGTCTACCTTCACTGTGTTCACCGGCACTGCATACATTATGATAAGACTATCTGTGACTCCCAAGTCTGACTCATTGCCTGCCTCGCTCCTCATCTCAAAGTGAGTACTTACTGCTGTTGTTTCTGGACCTCCGGTGCTGACGTAGTTCTTGCCAAACATCTTCTCGTAGCGCAGAATGCCAGTCTCAGAGTACTGCTGCTGATCGAGGAATTCTCGCATCGACTGGTAGCCAAAATAGTCAGCACTGTCTGCAACGGGGACCGTTGTCACCTGGAAAACAACGTGAAGACATCCAGAACATGATTGATCGTATGTGAGCGTATAATTAAAGGATGCAGTGGTCATGAATATCATTTAATAGGGGAGCAACAAATCCCACGTAAATGTACATTTATATCTCGCTTATCTGGGTGGTCCGGGACCGGGCACTGCCGATAACTTCGCGAATAGCACATTATGTTTTATCGTCTGATGAGAGTTTTCGAACACGAAACTCGGAGTAACGAGAAAGCTTTTGGTCTCTGTTGTTCTGCCTTGTGTAACTCTGAGTCACGTACATTTCAATGGGGAAGGGCCAGAGATCCAGAATATGACATCATGACTATATCCACTAAAACGGACAAAGGTAGTAATATTTCCACTAAAACCCATCCACAGGGTGCCGGGAAGTACCCGTAACTTTCGAGGTCCGGATAAGAGTGATGAGCGGTGTACAGTGTACAGTGTACTTCTATCTTCAACAAAAAGAAAAAGAAAGGAACAGTCCTAACACGTAACGTACCTTTGTCCAGCTCCAACACATTTGATGCGGGTTGTTCTTCAACTGCAGATAGGAGCGTACGCAGCGCGAGAAGTTCAGGTCCAGGCAGTAGGCTGTCTTGTCGTCCTGTTTGTACTGTACCGTCTCAAACACACGGTGGTAGTGCTATGGAGAGAAGGAGCAAGTGACAGCAAACCACGTGCAAAGAGTATTGTACACAATTGGAGTGTCAAAATGTGGAACTGATGTACAAGCACTGGAGCATGCTGACATGCAAATAACAGATGCCAGAAACAAGTACAAACTGCACAATACAATCATACACATCTTTTGTTGTACTGCCACATGTACATTCAATCTGTATACATGCACAACAACAAGCAATCCCATTGGATTTGTGTGCAGGCGTACATTCAGACATTGTGAGAAGGCCTCCTGACTGTTCTGAGGCTAGTTAAACGGTGTTTCAAAGTTTAGAGAACTCGACTATCACCCGAGCAGCATAGAAGCTCAATAGGAAGGGTGGCAAGTAGAGGTAGCATCGTATCGAACGAAGACATTTGCACAAATACAGTTGTCATGTTGCGTGAAGTATATGGAAGACATTTTCTTGGCATACATGTGCATCTGATTGTCTGTGGGTACCCCACTATGGCAAGGTGACGGCGTTGGACAGCCTGTAAAATTACTAGTCCACACGTTTGGTACACAGCAGGGAGTAGTAAAATTACCAATCAACATGCCTGGTACACAGTGATGGACACTGCCTACCTTGGGATCTCTGTACTTGGTTGGATTAGATGCATCTCGTGGCCGATCACCGGACTGACGGAAACAGGACTCACGGAAGAAGACGTGGCCTCCAACCTTCACCCATCTAGCGTGGAGAAAGCAAAAATTCAGAAAAGAAGCCGTCAACCCCAAGCAGGCACCGTGAACTACAAGGAAATCTGTGCCAGTTTCGGATTGCACAGGCCTGTGCCCAGCTATGTGGGTTTGCGTTTGGAAAGGTTTTCTTTCTGTGAAGCCTGTCCGAAATGGTGGTCACATGGCCATTTCCAGGTAATTTTATAAGCTCAAAATTAGTGCATCGTTATAGGATGGGAGTCGTAAAGAAAAAGGTATTTCATGACTCCCTCGTGACAGCCTCTGGGGATGACTCGCTTACTATTTACGCACCCTAGTTGTCGTATATGGTGATCATCCTGTATGTCTGATGTCTGATGTCATAATTATAATTATTATGGTCTAGTGTAAGCGCGAGTATGCTGTGATCTGTGGCGAGTATGGTATTTAGTGCATGAAAGACTACGAGTTGTCAGAGAGTGAGATGCATCTGGCTTTGTATTGTCAACACTACACTACATGCAGTGCACCGCCATACTCAGTTTCATGCGCATACTAGTATTCTGCACATCAAGTGCTCATTGTTTTGTGCAGGCTTTCCCCAACTGTGCGAGCCGAGAGAGAGAGAGAGAGAGAGAGAGAGAGAGAGAGAGAGAGAGAGAGAGAGAGAGAGAGAGAGAGAGAGAGAGCGAGAGAGATAGAGAGAGAGAGAGCGAGCGAGAGAGAGATGGATGGATAGATAAAGAGAGAGAGAGAGAGAGAGTTGGTATGGCAGACATGGATTTTGATTTGGTTTCCAACTATCACTCACTGAAACTCCGTTATGCTCAGCAATTGCCTTTCCGCAAGGGTTGCAAACCTAGCATAAGTAAAGGCCACATGCTAACTACAAATCTAACTCGAACTAACAAGCAGTACATGCACATGCATAACAAAGCTCAGTTGTCACCTGTCACAAGTCCCGCATTACCTGAGCATCCTCTCGGCTAATTGATCCAGCTCAGCGTCGCTCAGGTACATTAACAACCAGTTAGAGAAGACGACGTCGAACGAGTTCTCCTCATAGTCCAGCTTCATCGCATCGCCGCTCACAAACGCGATGTTGGAATGTCGCTCGCCATTGATCTGGCGGTTCTTCTCCACAAACTGCTCCACAAAGTCTACTGAGGTGACATGTTGGGCCGTTTCAGCAAGATTCCCCGTGTAGCGCCTGGAAAGCACAGGAGTTTGCGTAGCATCGGAAAAGTAGGATCTCAGTACATGTACACAGTTACACAGTTGCGGACAGAGTGCTCACCATTACAGGCATCAGGGACACTGCAACGGCACTACTTGTCACCAAGCAGCGACAAACACTAGAGAACCTAATAGGACCTGTACTGGTATTCTGGGGTCCTATACACAGTATACAGGTCACCATCGACACTGTTCATTTGGCAACAGACAAGTCTCCAGCAAGTGGAAGTACAGTGGGTTTGAAATAACAAAACATTTATACGGTGACCGGCTTTAAATAGAATACAGTCACTGACTACTGTAAAAGTCATTATTCCAACGAGCCGCAAATATAACGATTTCCTAAAATTGACCGGTTTGAGTGTACCAAAGGTAATGATTCTCACTCATTCTCAACGCTTACTGCCAACAGTACCGTAAAGTACCGCGAGAGCGCCCCGTCTCGCGAGAGCGCCCCATAAGTTTGTACAGTGTGAGAACCTTAGTGTACTAAGGTCACAACAGGCATGTTTTTATGTGGAGCTCGTATCCACTCGAAGGTAAACTGGGTACGGATTGACTGCACAACGTGCAATGTGTGTACAAGGTCCCTGTCGTATGACCTACAGACAGGAAACCACCTCCAGAAGACGACCACGAAATGACGAGACGGTGGGGCGCTCTGGCGGTACTTTACGCTACAAGTATCGATTCCTGTATAACGTAGATTTCTCCTCGTTAACTCGTTAGATTTAGCACTTCAGCCTTTACAGTATGTGCAGAACTTCATTGGCAGACAGTAGACATGACTGACTGGCCACAATCTTCCTCACTCTCAGGGCTGAGGCGCCATATCTTCCGGTGCAAGGGGTTTGCGCGAACGGGCCTCTCGCACCTCTGCCACTGACTAGGGAGGTTCTCAAAAACGAAAGTTCACACTACGCAATTTTCACAGCTCTGAACGTGAAATAATGGCTTGGCACACGAATTGAGCTTTCGCATGCTGCTCGTGTACTCACCTCCAGAGATGGCTATAATATTATGGTAATTAAATCAACTGCTCCGCATTTTCGTGAATGTCTGCAAAACAACTTCATCCGGAGAAGTTACTGCTTCAGAAGCAGTACAAGTAGTTACTTTGCAGCTGTTTAGTTGTCATGTTTGTGAGAACTTTCGTTTTCAGAATCTCTCTATTGTTGCCGATACCGGGTACAGTCGTCCCTCTCTAATCCGGCACTTTATAATCCAGCACCCTCGATAAACCGGCACAATTTTCAGTAGCCAAATGTCCTCTTCATGCACATTGCAGCAGTAGATCAGATTTGTTAATCCAGCACCCTCCCTAATCCAGCAGATTTTCGTGGCACAAATGGTGCCGGATTATAGAGGGACCACTGTACATGTATTTGCATTGTACCCACTGTTTGGAGTATGATCGTACATACAATTTAAATTTTGTAGTGTTACCCCGTCACCACTGGTCACACACAACCATAGACTGTATACAGGTAACTTACCCTATGCCAGCACCCAGCTCCAGTACTCGCAGTCCTTTCAGACTGGGCAACATGTCCATGATCTCCGGCTTCTCGGATTCGTCCAGCGTCTCGGCTTTCGAATCGAGCATGACGTCTTGCAGAGATGCCGTCGTACAGTGCCCGTCCCAGAATTCCTTCATCGTGTTTCGAGTGCTGCTGTCACTGCTACCATTGCCGTCGGTGGCATGATTTGCTGAGCCAATGCTCACTGATGATTCCGACATATTGATGAATATTTCAGTAGGAAAACCTTTGACGAAATTCGAATCGTGATGCTTAGTTATTGGTAACCTTTTCAGAGTTTCGCGCAGACGTTCACCACAATGCAAGAACTCCTACGATGACTCCCACGCACACGACCACTTACACCAATCAACTACTCCGTCGAAGTCGTGCAGGTTTTACTTTCGGTTACCACTGATCCGACTGTATGGACCAATACAAGACGTCAAGACTGCAAGAGTTCATAACTGTACTGACTGCACTTCTTCATTTCCCGTCTTCACGTGGTACTGGTACGCGAAAAATGTAGAAAATGCACAGAAAATTATTTCACTCGTGACGTCTTCCACTGAAAAAAAGAAGAAGAAAATAACAGCTTTCTGCTTGAATTCTGCTGTTTCTTTTTTTTGGGAGTGTTGGTTGACTTTTCCTTATCAAGTAACCACTGCCGTTATCCATTCAATAGAAGGCAACAGTGGATGTCTCTTCATACCCTCCTTGCAATGCATTAGTGTGTTGACACGCAAACACACACTCTTGCTCGTCCGGGCTTCTTCGCCCCCTTATTCTATCTCTCTCTCTTTTCATAAATGTATCGGAATTTGGCTATTGGAAATTCTGTGAGCAGGCTGTGCGAGCCCAATTCGTACTGCACGCAGTGAAAAGGTTTCCGACACACTCACCTAAGACCAGGGAATCCTAGGTATAGTATTTATGTCAATATCGAGATGGCTGACTCCATTCTTCCCGAGGTAAAGTCCACATTTTGCTCTGAAATATTTTTGTAATTTTTTGTTTGGAGTGATAATTATATCCACAGTAAAGTGTACATGTACATCCGAGCATATGCGCCGTATGTTGAATACAGCGTGGTGCTGAGAACAAATTCGCTTGTGCGACTAGTTTTCACTGAACTCTACACTATCCCACCACTGAATAGTCCAGGCCAGCACTCGTGTCGAGAATAGGGCATCATACACACACACACACACAGTATTGCATGTACCGTATTCTTACCGTGTCTTCTCCTATAAGAGCCAGGGGCTCTTATCACCGGTATGTGAGTGAGAGCTCTACCCACGCTACTATGGAGGCAGTGCTTTATTCTTGTGATGATGCAATATCAAGCCAATTCCAGCATCGAAATCATAGACATAGATACCAGAAAATAAGTACTACATGTAGATAAGCCTCCATACAAACGCATGCTTAACATACTGCACTGTTTTTTTAACCTGCAATGTACTGTTCCATGGTCCAAATGCAACCGGCCTTAATATTAGAGACTATTATTATTATTATTATTATTATTATTATTATTATTTTTTTTTTTTTTTTTTTTTTTTTTTTTTTTTGTTTTTTGGGGGGGGACAAACTGGTTTATTATGTACTATTATGTGAGATGAAATAAAACAGGAAAGGGCACAGGCCCTGATACGTGCAAGGGATAGCAATCAACCTTGCACATGTGTTCTAAATACATGTAAATGTAAATGCAAAACAATTAAAAACAAAAACACAAACAATGAGCAATAACTTCAGGACTGGGCACAAGTCCTAAACCAGTAAAAGGTGCAAGAGATAATAATCAACCTTGCGAGTTCGAGTCAAAGCATGCGGACTCACAACAAAATGGCATCAACGTGAGCAAAGAGGAAGAAGAGAAAGGAAACAGCAAAACAAAAAGCAAAGACGGAGGATAAACGGCAACAGAACCAAAACTGGCAAACAAACCTGTGACATCATCATGCACAGACACAAAAGACAAATCGAGCCGAGTCAAACTGGCATGAGCGACTCATGCTGCAGGACATCGCTGGGGTGATGGCTGAAATTCACCTTCCTCCGACTACCACGCAACATCATGACGGAGTCACGGACTAGAGTGAAGCCAAGCTCACAGCGGATCCGTCCCATGAGGATGCTGTACGAGTCTCCGGTTGCCGCTGCCAGGCGAATGGCGAGACGTTTCAACATATTCCGGGCCTCACCGCCAGCTCCCCCGACAGAGGAGAACACCAATGGAGAGAAGCTGCCCCTCTCCACCCGCCGGATCCGCTCACCATAAGCCGCTTTCTTCTGCTCCTCATGCCATCTGTAGGTCGCAGAGAGGGACTTAGTCATGTAAGAGGACGCGCAGGGATAGAAAACCCTTATGTCAAAAAATGCATCCTCTTGCATGGACCAGAGGCCCCTCCCCTTGACGTCCAGTCTGGCCTGAGGGTCAGTGTTGGCGGCCCTTGGAAGAGCTTCACCAGCAAGGGGTTGAAGAACAGGCTCCGTCTCCACGGCATTGCACACTCTGCCAAGAAGGCCGGCAATGTAGTCCCGGACATGGTTGTGGCGGATGATGGGGAAGCCGCCACGTCTGCATATCATGGCATGGTCGGTGGTGAAAGGCACACCACATAAGCAGGTGTCAGGGATACCAAGAACAGGCCACCCGTAGCGTGCAGCAAGAGCATCCTGGAATGACCTCCTGTCGAGGCTGAAGCCGTGTGCAGCGATGGGCAGGCACGATAGCCACGAGCTGGCACCGCGGTCGCAACTAGCCTCCAAGGAGCGCTGCTCATGGTCGCTGAGGTCTGCACTGATGGTGGCAGTAGTGTCGGACCACAGGGTACGGAGTTTGGCACGGCCCTGGAGCTTAGCATTGCGCACGGTGTCCTCATCAGTGGCCAGCAGTAGGGACTGGCGCATGATGTTGGCCTGGAGCTCACTGGTGACTGCTACTGATGTGGCGTGCTGGAGTGGAGCGATAGACAGGGGGGACAGCAAACCAAGACCTCCAAGGCGAGGGGGCAGCGACAGCAGCTGGCGCAGTGGGGGAGATGGAGGAGCAACGCCTGTAACAGCTGGGATGAACTCCTGGGCGATGACACACTCCAGAGCTTCAAAGTCAGCAATGTCATCAGGTGTGGTTCGCATAGCATACGTCCACCTATGACGCAGACCGTGTGCAAACGCGGCGAGGGCAGACTGGGGATCAGTCTTTGCGAACTCTGTGAGCACTGTAAGCTGGCTGCACCATTCCTCCAGTCTAGCTGAGAAATGCCGTCGCTGGAACTCCTCTGTGCCGATGGCAGCGCCGAGGTATGGCCGACCCTCTGCAGTGATCTTAATGCCTGTGCCGGAAAAGATCTCCTGGGCCTCTGGCAAGCTGGATGGCTTCACCACTAGCCATGTCTTGGCAGCATTCGGGTGATACCCAAAGTGGGGGCCAAGATCTGTGAGTAAGTCCCACCAGTGGCGCACAGCACGCAATTTACCACCTGCTGCAGAATCGTCAGCATACCATATCTGGTGAACACGACTGGTAGAGGCATCCAGAGCAGCCAACAGCGGAACGAGAGCGACGGCATAGATTGGCATAGCCAGAGGATCCCCCTGTGTAGTGCCCTCCAGAGACAAGACCACCTCACCATGCACAAACAACTTAGCTGCTCTGCGGTAGAAGTTGGTAACAGCGACTGAGGCAGCAGGGCATATGATGCGGATGTTGTGGAGCATCACTTGCCGGTTGAGTGCATTAAATGCGTTAGACGCATCGACGAGGAGAATTCCTTGGCAGTCTTATTATTATTATTATTATTATTATTATTATTATTATGCTCTATTCGCGTTAGCATCAGTGAGCTTATAAAGCTCACATATAGCCTTCGCTTAAGCCGCAAGAAGGAGCAAGTGAGCGCGAGGAAGCGCAATGCACACAGAGCGTCAAAAGTTGAGTCAAAACAGAACAAAAAAAAAACAGAAAAAAGAGACAAGCTGCAAGAAGGAGCAAGTGAATGCGAGGAAGCACAGTGCACATCAAGCATCACAATCGCAAAAAAGACAAGATGGAAACGCAAAGTTATGTCCATTGTTGCATTAGCGGCTACATACAACCTTCACCAGGTCCTGCCACTGAGGGCGATCCTGGGCGAGCTGCTGCAGCCTGTTGCAGTCATCTCCATTATCTATATATAAAGGTATAAATTATGTCCATTGTTTCATTAGCAGCTACATACAGCCTTCACCAGTTCCCGCCACTGTCGACAGTCTTGGGCAAGCTGCTGCAGCATGTTCAAGTCATCGCCAGTCTCTAGGGCGGTATTATTTTTCAGCTTTTTGAGATCATTATTGAGCGTTCGCGGGAGCGTTGTTCTTGGGCGTCCCCTAAAGCTGGGGCCGTTACCCCCTAAGAAGTAAGCTCCCATGGCACGTCTGGCTGGGGCTGCCTCTTCCAAACGCAGCACATGACCAAACAGCCTCCATCTAGCATCTCTGATGATTTGGCTCACGGGGCGAGATTCTGCGTCAAGAGAGGTACGAAACCGTCTACCGCCGCGACCAGACCGAGACGTCCAGCTGCTTCTGCCCGGAGAGTCGGAATATGCAGATGATGTGGACTTCATCAGTACCGACCAAAAGTATCTAAAAAATTGCCTTCCTACAATATCCTCTTCGTTAGCAGAGTGGAACTTGAAGATGAATGAGGGGAAGACGGAACACACCATGATAAGCAGACAAAAGGATCGAATAGAGGAACAGTGGCGACACACAATAAAGCTGGGCTCGATGCTTGGAGTGGATGAGGACATAGGCAGACGAAAGCGGTTGGCTACAAGCGCACTTCACCGGATGTGGGTGATATGGCTGAGAGGGCAACACATCAGAGAGTCTCTACGAGTGCGCCTCTATAATAGCTTCATTCTACCAATCCTGCTTTATAACTGTGGCACATGGAGTCTCACGGGGACACAGGAGCGGAAATTGGACTCGTTCCACAGGCAGCAGCTGCGAACAGTGATAGGCATTAAATACCCGCTCATAATAAAGTTTTAGAGACTATGCTCCTTTTATTTGAAACGGTCCTGTTGGAGACCCGTGCTTTACTTAGTATTTGCTGAAAATACGGTTCATGTGTTTGCAATACACTGCACTCTTCGCAAGCAATTCATGTCTACTAGATGGTGCAAACAACGTACAAGTAAAGTGATGCTTGTTGTCGCACTAGATGTTTGTGTTATCGGCAGCTGCTCATGCTCATGCTCATACTCATTCTCTTGTGATCGTGTGCTCCTTTCATTCACTTAGATGGATGCGGCAGACCCATTGGAGGCTATGGTGAATGCCTTGAACGACTCGTTATCTCAAGAGACGAATAGCGGCGTGCCAGATGTGCTCGGTGGTGGAGTCCTACCGCAGTCAGATCTCATCAGTTCACTGGCGGCTGAGTGAGTGCTGCAAGTGCCGTATTTTCCAGAGTATAAGGCCGCACTTTGTATGTATGTATGTATGTATGTATAACTCATAATCACAAGGTGATCGTAGAGGCATTAATCAGCGAGAGAATTGTGAAGGCCGCACTTTAAACACTAGTAATTGACACCCGAAAAGCCGGGCCAAAATATCTGGGTGTGGCTTGTACTCCAGTGCGGCTTATACTCCGGAAAATAGGGTATACACATTGTTGTGAATTTTTGTTGTTGTGCGCACACACACACACACCTTGAACCTTGAACTTGCCCATTGCCGTAGGCAATGATAGCGAAAGGACTAATTCGGCGGCGACCGGCAGAAAGGTTCGTGGCGCTTGAGGTCGCCGGGGCGGCGACACGTCTTCCCGCAAGCACAACGATACTCTGGCTCGGCGGAGACATCACGAGGCTGAGGACGACGGTGGATGACCTCCCTCCACTCCCAGCGGTTCTGGGCAGTGTCGAGCCATTCCTCCGGGACAGGTGAATGAATGCGGTTGAAATCGTCCACAACCACATCCCGCCAACGCTTGCGTGGGCCGTGCTGAGGTCGAGTTACAGAGAGCTCCCCAAACAGGGTACACTTGGGCAGACGGTCATCGTCCATGTGGCCAATATGGCCGAGCCATCGTAGCCGACGCTCGTGGATGATGTTGCCGATGTCCGAATCAATTCCGAGGGTCTTCGCCAATGTTGAAGAAGTGACTCGATCATCCCATTGCTGGTGTCTCGAGATGCCGACAATAGCCCGCACGCACTGATGGTGGAATGCGTTAAGACGGCGCAGATCAGGAGCGTTGGTCGTCCAGGTCTCTGCTCCATACAACAGGGTCGTAGGAACGAGAGCCACGTAGACACGACGTCGACATCGGAGAGACTAGTAGCTGTTCCCAAAGACAGATGCCTGCAAGCAACCAAACACTCGAGACGCCTTAGAAATGCGCGACTGCACATCATGCGCACAAAGACCATCCCGGTGAATCAGCAACTTCATGGAGACGAATCACGTACAAACACACACACATTAACATTCACACAACTGCTCCGTCGTGCAAAGATTTTTATATTGTGTGCTTTGTGTTTGGACCGGTGCTTCCAGCTTTTGGCTAGTTGCTGGGGAGTGGATATGGGTAACTTTGTTTGCTGTATCTGCTCAAGATTGGTTGTACCAATGTTGATTTTCATAAGAAATGTTACCTGAGTTGCAGGGTAATTTTGCTAAAACATTTACATTGAATTTGCTCCTTCGTGTAATCGGAAACTTGTTAAAACTTGTCTGGAAAAAGTTTTCAAAAGGCCTGGGAAATGTGTTTGATTTCACGGTGCAGTCTGCTGGCATGACTTAGTAACTCCGGCATGACTAAGTGGCCAAAAGAAGAAGAAGGTATTGTAGGACTTTGCAGATCTGAGATGACAACAGATAACACATGGTGTGAAGACAAGAATGCAGGTGTCAGCGTGTCTTTGGAGTGTGAGGTGCACTGTAAACTGGGAAACCTTTGCGAGCTGCAATCCTTCGCGGTTTTCGCGATGGGTGTGGCATCGCAAAAGTAAGCCGGCGCGAAACGTAGAACAGTAGTAAAGAAACCGAGGAAATTGACTCCAATCGCAAATATCTCCAGGTACAAATTTGTCGGTGCTCTCAAATCGCAACTAAAATCGGTGCAAACTTTTCCCTGTTTACAGTAGGTGATAGATGTAAGTAACAATCACTTGTTGTTATCACACACCGGGCCAGGTGCAAATATTACTACAGTCAAATCTGTCGTAAGCGACCGCCCCTTGGTGCAAGAAAAAGCGGTCGCTTACGGCAGATGGTCTCTTACGGCAGATGTATGGTAAATCCGGCATACCAGGTATATGCTTCCATGTACTCAAATCGACGAGAATAATGTGATTTTTAATATCATTTTATTGGATATTCAACGACGACCATACCCGTATTACGCGTATGCGACACGGCAGTAGATCGACACTGCCTAGCGCCTGGACTTGAGAGCTACAGAACAGCCTCAGTACAGCCTACAGCCAGTACAGGCCAGGCGCCAGTCGATCGCACTTGCAAGACAACGCACTTTCACACTTTGCAGTTGACAGCGCACTGGCAAGTACAGTTTCGCACCTGAACCTGGGTCGCGGTCGCTTGCAGCAGATTTGAATGCAGCCACCGTGCATGAAATCGCGGTCGCTGGTCGCGCACAGCAGATGGTCGCTCTGGACAGATCAGTTTGTATGTGAAACCGTCGGTGCACGGAAAATCGGTCGCTAACGGTAGATGGTCGCCTACAGCAGAGGTCGCTAACGGCAGATTTGACTGTAGTAGTCTGTGTCCACTCAGAATTTCTTGCTATGATGCAGTCATCAGAAGACTATGCGTATACTGTGGCCTATATCCGACAAAGAATGCGGTGTCCCTTGGCAGCTTGGCAGGAAAGTGGCGCCTGAATGATCAGCGCAGTGTTGTACTACTAATAGTGGGCACGACTGTTACAGAGATAGGTGTGATAAGCAGTACTGTGACATGTTGTAATACAAGCACTCAATTTGTGTTCCTTTGTCATATCTGTCCTGTCGGCCTTTAATTTGTTTGGTTTTGTAAGCGTCTACTTTGGAGTGACTCAGTCTACATATGTGTTTGGTTGTGTAAGCGTCTACTTTGGAGTGACTCCGTCTACATATGTGTTTGGTTGTGTAAGCGTCTCTACCTTGGAGTGACTCATATACGTATGTGTTTGGTTGTGTAAGCGTCTACCTTGGAGTGACTCAGTCTACATATGTGTTTGGTTGTGTAAGCGTCTCTACCTTGGAGTGACTCATATACATACGTGCATGTGGTAAGACTTTCTCAACGTGTTTTTTTCTAGTGCAATAAGTAGGTTGAGAGATGTGTGTCTGTGTGCACTTTGTGTATTGTGGCGTCTGACTTGGCATTTCAGGTTGTCCCAGTCAGCGGGTCAGGGCACGTCAGTACTTACATCACTCCTGGGCACGTCCGCTCTGCCAGCACATTCACCGGCCACGGCTATACAAACGTCCGCAAATTCGTCTCTTACAACAGCGCCGTCAGCCTTTCAGGGTCCTGCCATGTCGCAGTCTCAACCGGCAGGAGTGCAGGTACCTGCTACAAGTCAAGTATCGACAAGTAGTCAAACAACCGTGCCCCTTCATCAATCCGTAACTGCCACTGCATCATCTCATGTCACGAGTGCGCAGTCCTCATCACAAACAGCCGTTTCATCACCCCAGTTGTCACCTGCTACTTCCTCAGCAAATCCTCTGCTGCCCCAGCATATGCCGATCCAGGTAAGATTCGGTGCCTGTGAGCCTCTCTCTCTCTCTCTCTCTCTCTCTCTCTCTCTCTCTCTCTCTCTCTCTCTCTCTCTCTCTCTCTCTCTCTCTCTCTCTCTCTCCGATCTCTCCGATCTCTCTCCGATCTCTCTCTCTCTCTCTCTCTCTCTCTCTCTCTCTCTCTCTCTCTCTCTCTCTCTGTCTGTCTGTCTGTCTGGTCTCTCTGTTAGTACTGGCTGCTTGCTTTATTATTCCCCCCCAGTGTGCCACAAAGCAGTATCCTTGCCCATAACCTATGACACATCTCTACTGAGTTGTGTGGTGAAGTACGATCACCTGTAGTGTACTAGTAATTGATTGATAGCTTTCTTTCTCCCTATCCGGTTTCATGCAGTGCAGTATTCTGAAAAATACATACGACTTTCTCTGTGCACCTCTGTGCATGCACATGCGCGCGTGTGTGTGTGGTATGTGTGTGTTTGCATTTGTACGTGAAATCAGGTGATGAAAATCAACGGTCGTGATCAGCCTGCAATGCTGATGACAATTTCCCAGGCGCAGATTTGGCAACGCCAGCAGCTGGAGCGTGCTGTGGAGATATCCAGGGGCGGGAACTCAGCCCTAGCTGCACAGATGGAGCAGCAGCAGAAGCACATGCAAGAGCTGCTGGCGTCGGCCAAACCTGACACGGTATTTGCCATTCCCATGGCGGCTGCTCTCGCTGGTGCCCAGCAGCAGCCAGCGGTGTCCAGCACAGGCAGTAGTACTGCAGCGAGTAGTGTCACAACGACTATGACATCTGTGAACGCGGAGAGGCCGCCTGTTATCAGTACACCAGCGTCGTCGGCAGCGGCATTACCCCCGAGTTCTAATATCTTCACCCCTGCTGGTTCGACTGGAGTAAGTGCATCAGCAGGGTCTGTGTCTAATATAGGTATTTCATCGGCAGTCCTCGCGCCCCAGTCGACAGCAGCAGCAGCAACAGCAGGCACACTCACGGTCTCCACATCGCCTCTGCTTTCCAGCTCGTTACCCGATAACTTAGCTCTACCATCTCACACAGCAGTGGCCGCCGCAGCTCAGGCCACTGCAGCAGCAGCAGCAGTTGCACCGCAGGCTTCTATGGGAAGAAAACTGTCTATCGATAGCCTCTCGGAGCCTGCTCGAAAGAAAAAGAAGAAGGCGGCGATTGATGCTTTGCCGAAGTAAGGCCCCCTGTACATGTATACAGTTTTTGTCTGATCCTTGTTGTATGCAGATGTATTACGGAAATCCTATTTGACAGCATTCATTCACACATGCACCCAAGCAGCAGAACCACGCAGCAGGGGCGATCGTACTGTTTAAATCTACCGGACGCGTTCGTTCTTTTCTCCTGTTGCGCCAGTGTCTGCTTGAATGTGACAGTAAATAAATTAATGTGTGTCTCTGGCTTCTAGCGTCTTGTGGTAGGTCTAGAGTCACTGGCAACCGATACCAATGTAGGCCAGATGCCCAAGTTCAGCGCACTGCAATGCATTCAGAAATACTAGTAACGACTATTAACACCAACAGCGTCCTATGCCGCGCACCTTCTCTACCATTAATATCCAAAGTTTCGGCATAGCCAACTTCTGGCCACGTCCGTAACAATTCAACTTTTGTCTATATAAACGCTGTCTTTGCTCCCGTCGTGTATAGCATCTAGTAACAATGGTCCCATTGCGCGTCTCTCTTTTAAAATTATGTGGCTCAATTCTAGCATCATCATGACTGGAGTTCTCCGTGGTCGACTCTCACACACAGTTCATGGCTCCACTCTACACAGTCCAAAAAGCTGAGCACTATAGCCTCATGCATTCGTCTTAGCTCTGATAGACCGACTTGTGGTGTAGCCAAAGACTGGGATTAGAGAAGCTCACCCTATATATAAATTAGCAACCCTCTCCATAATTATATAGCTGTCAGGATTGTGTTGCGTTGTAGAATGATTATAGTAGTGATGGATTTTTCTTGTGACCAGACGAGAGCACACGATGTCTGCAGACATATCAGCACGAACAGTTCATCAGCCACACTCCACGACAGCTAGAGGCTGCTGCTGACAAGCCTTGTTTCGTGCCATATTATGATGACGGGAAGAACTAAAATTAATGATATTGTTTTTCAGAAGATACTGGCGCAGTGTGTGTACACTCAATTGACTCAACTAACACATGTGACAAATCAACACGAATGGAATAGTGTAGAACGGAGGTCTTATGAACCCTGCCTACACAACTATCACTAGTGCTAAGTCAATCACAAGGAGAAAGAGAGGCACATGGAATAGTTAGCGCTAAAACCTACACGTCAAAAAGTATACTGAAGTGGTGACAAAGATGGAAGCAAAGTAGAAGCCAGGTGACAGCCAACAAAATCGTTTTGGATGTCTTTGCGTTACATCTGAAAGTTGCAAACTGCACAAGACAAATACTTCACAAACCTCGAAAAATTAGCCGACGGTGGGTAGAATGGAGTGTGTGATACAATTGCGAACTGTGAGATGCTAAAGCGACGTGTCCGTCCGTCTTGATTGCAGGGTTGGCATCTCATAGTCCGCCATTGTATCCCACACTCCTTTCTACCCACCTTCAGCTAATTTTTTAAAGGTTCGTGAAGTATTTGTCTTGTGCAGTTGGCAACTTTCAGATGTAACGCAAAGACATCCAAAACGATTTTGTTGGCTGTTACTTGGCTTCTACTTTGTACCCATCTTTGTCACCACTTCAGTATACAGGTCGTCCCTCGTTAATACATAATCTCTGGGACTTGACAAATGTTATGTATTAACGGGGTTTATGTACTAAACGAAAGTGTACATAACTTGCTTGTATACCAGAATTTTTCACTTTTTTCAACTTTTCTGAGTGTTTCTTGCTACCATGACTAGGCAGCGAGATATTCTTGATTCCCTCGATATAACATAAAAATTATGTTATAACGGTCACATTTAGCGAAGATTCTACAGTTGACATGGTACATGCCCAGCCGCACCTGTACAGTCACTCAGCAAAAAAACAGAGCTTTGTCGGTTTGTGATGTGCGCTCTGATTTCTATGCCTATTGCGTCCACAAGTAGAAACTAGAACACGATGTGCCTCCACTGGAAGGCCAAAAGATCAGTAAATTATGTACTATTGAGGTAGGTGACATGCGGGTACGGAGAAATGTTATGTACTAACGGATTATGTACTAACCGACAAAATTTGTATGGAAGTGACCACGTTTCGTCCGGGACTTGAGATTTCTTATGTACTAACGGGGTTTATGTACTAACCGGACTCGTATTAACGGGGGACGACCTGTACTTTGTGACGTGTCAGTTTTAGCGCAACCTATTCTGTGTGCCTCTCTTCCTCCTTGTGATTGACTTAGCACAAGTGATAGTTGTGTAGGCAGGGTTCATAACACCTCCGCTCTACACCATTCTGTTCGTGTTGATTTGTCACATGTGTTAGTTGTGTCTCTTGAGTGTACGCACATTGCGCCAGTATCTTCTGTAAAACAGTATCATTTAGTTCAACCCCTTTCATTCAGTAAACCCTAGGGTTTGCCAAGTGTTAGCGGCTGCCGTGAGTTCCCTTCGGGAACGGACACGATAAATTACTTTTTACTTTTACTTTAATTCAGTACCTGCTTCTCCTCTGACGAATTCTCGTCATCATAATTATTATGGAACGAAACAAGGCTTGTCAGCAGCAACTTCTAGCTGTCGTGGAGTGCGGCTTGTGAACTGTTCGGGCTGGTGCCTGCAAGCATCGTCTGGTCACAAGAAAAACCTACCACTACTATGAATGATGGACCTAATGAAGATAGGATCAACAAAGTACAGTATATGTTGCGTTAGACCTCGCTTGTTCCTCATTTCTTTTGTCCATTTGGCTTATGTGAAGGCTAGCCAAGCTTGCTTGGTGATGCCAGCGCGAACAAGCTTATAATAATAAATAAATAATTGAAAACAAAAGGCGAAAAGTGCAACCTGTGCCTGGCAGAACAATTAGCAATCGCCCCAGCACCCAAGCACCTCTCTCTCTCTCTCTCTCTCTCTCTCTCTCTCTCTCTCTCTCTCTCTCTCTCTCTCTCTCTCTCTCTCAACAAGAGGAGTGAACTTGTGTCAAAGTGTCGCCACGAGAATAGGTACTGCCTTGGGAACTTCAAACCATCCACAGCCATCACCTAATCAAGTAGGAGACAACCAGCTCCGGTGCTTGTCACTTAAAGTGATACCTTTCTCCACTACTGTCTTTAGCACCTTTTAGATATGTGCCATAATGCAGTTATTTGCGCTTTGCACTGCTGTCATTCACACCTTTTAGATTTGCGCCATGGTGCAGTCATTTACACTTTGCACTGCTGTCAGTCGCACCTTTTAGATTTGCGCCATGATGCAGTCATTTGCGCTTTGCACTGCTGTCATTTACACCTTTTTTGATTTGCGCCATGCTGCAGTCATTTGCGCTTTGCACTGCGGTCATTCGCACCTTTTAGATTTGCGCCATGATGCAGTCATTTACACTTTGCTTTGTGGGTATATAAACCAGTACTGATCCAGATTTACTCATTGCTGTTTTCTGCTTAGTGCGTGAAACTCGGAGTAAAAACGCTTATTTCGTCCTCTTATAATTTTTTAAATAAATAATTAGGCGATGTGCATGGTTTGCAAAGTGGTTAGAGCATTTTTCTTCCAAAAACATGGTTCTGGTTTGATTTCCAGTTTGAGCGAAGGTTATTTCCGCCCCCAGGAGACCCGCACGGGAACGGGTACCTGGCTTCGGTTGGAAAGGCAAAGGAGATGTGGGAGGAGATGAGCACCGCTCTCACTATGTCAAGCTCATTGAAATAGGATGTCTCTAGAATCTCCCGCCCCTTTGGTCAGAATTGACTATTGGCTACATTTATACCCTAGATAGTGTTGCTTATTACAAAACCCTAATTACACAACCTTCATTGTATGGCTGTGTCTGTGTGTATTTGTGTGTGTGTGTGTGTGTGTGTGTGTGTGTGTGTGTGTGTGTGTGTGTGTGTGTGTGTGTGTGTGTGTCTGTGTGTGTGTGTGTCTCTCTCTCTCTCTCTCTCCCAGGCCTCTCTCGCCATATCAGTGTTTCTTTCGAGAGATTCAATCTGAAGTACGACGACAAAACCCCAAGGTAGGTTGTGTGCTGTGTGTACAGATTCGCAACTGCTAGACGCAGAATGCATGGCACTCAGAGGATGGCCAGCCGATGGCAAATGGGTGGTATTGGTCAGGATCAACTGACTGAACTGCTTTAACCATAACCTCTTCTTGATGTTGTCATCTCTTTGTTGACTCTTATGGGTTATGTATATCTGGCCTAGAGAGAGATGGTGAGACCAGTAACTGTATACCTGTCTGTCCCTGTCCATTGTGTGGGAAGGGTAACTTTGGTTGGCTTGCTAGAATGAGATTTTGACTTTAGTCCCTTCTTGGGTTTCAGAGGGGTTTGTGATAGCATTTAGATTACGCTGGTACTGAAGTGGAGAGTGTCCTGGGAGTGTGTGCCTGGCAGTGCCTTCGCAATCTCTCTCTCTCTCTCTCTCTCTCTCTCTCTCTCGTTTATTGCTGGGTTAAATTGGGGAATACTTATTCTATGTACTGTTGTAAGCCGGAAAAGTTTAGCAACAAATGTATTTAGCGATTTCATTCTGATGGCCGATGAGCAGTTTCTTATTGGCGATTAAAGAATTCTAGATACATGTACATGACACAGAACATTAGGAATTCATGAACCTTGGCGAATTTGGTCCATTCGCTAAAATCCCTAAGATTTCCCTGTTGCTAAAATGTCCAGATTCACTGTAAAGCGATTATTTGCAATTGACGATGGCACTCCATCATGAATGTGATATTGATTACCGCATTTTCTCTAATAAAAGCCCAGGCCTCCAATAATGATCCAGGGTGAGGGTGGTTTGAAATAATAAGAGCACAGTCTCTAATAGTAGCGCGGGTCACAATTGGAGTATGCAACAAGTATATTGACTGCATATAAAACAGCAGTACAACATGCCAAGAACATATTTGTAAGGAGGTTTTCGGTCTACTGCTTCCTTCCTGGCGTGAAACATCTGTTTAGACAATATTCCTGAGTTTAGGGTTGAAAAATCAGTTTGATATGGTCAGTTTATGCCTGTATAGACTGGAGTTGGCTTGGTAGGTGACAATTGAAAAAATAAGAGCCCAGTCTCCAATAATAGCCCAGTCTCTAATAGTAGCACGGGTAGAGCTGTCACTGAAAAAATAAGAATCCCGGGCTCTTATTGGAGAAAATACGGTATGTTCCTTTTGTCTGTTTGCCTGATTAGGCATCGTTCGCTGAACTGTCGATGATGGTGAATTCAATGTGGGAGAGTATGCCTGAGAGCAGTCAAGAGGTGAGTTTCTTTGAGGATACTGTGTGTGGGTGTAGGTGTGGGTGTAGGTGTGTGCGCGTGTGTGTTTGTGTGCGTGGGGGTGGGGTGCGCCTTTCCAAGGAGCTTGTATTGGTTTAGCAGTTGATTGCCAAACTGCCTGGCAGGAACTCCTGGCAAGTATACATTGTATTGTATTTGGCACCCTTTGACCATTCGTGTCAGTGTTGAGAATCAATTCCTATGGTGCAAACACAGTATTTACTTGCACCCCGTGTGAGTACGAAGTGACTGGATTTGCATGACGCAACACTGTGGACAGGCGTCTTATCCGCCCAACCTTACCATCACACAACCACAGGAGGGGTTGAAGTGGTGGGGCGCTCTGGAAGTTTAGCAAAACTGACGAAACTTTATTTCTCATCAAAGTTTCCCTCTTGACAATACCTGGAAACCACTGCATATCGTTTCACCGTAGCACGATGTGCACAATTTGTCACTGGGGTACTTCCTAACAGTCTTCACGTGCTGATAATGCTGGCTGCCTCTGTTGTCTTTGCTGTGACACCGTGTGTAGGTGTACAATGCACAGGCACGTCAATCAACGAATGAGTACGAGCAGGCAGTCAAGGCTATTCAAGTGAGTCACCGGCTGATATGAATGCAGGCTGTGCTCGGACTGCTCGGAGCACCAGTTGATAAACGTGGCTATGATCCTGTCTTGTCTTGACTATTAGTGTGCAGTACTAGTACCAGTTTTCAAAGCACAGTATGAATCTTTCATTGGTGATCCACCACCACCTAGAAGTGGTATTCCCTGCATCTAACACTGTCTACTACATTATGCCGTATTCACTACCGGTATACTCTAATTTCAGAACCTGTTGGAGTTTCTTTATTGAATGGTTTCACATCTTTGTCATGTGACTACGTTTGTGCAGAAAGTGATCATGGCATGTGGGCAGTGGAACCAACATGGCCGACATCATGTGACCTATAGATGCAGGGGTTGAGTGGAGTTGGAACCAACATGGCTGTGCCGTATGGTCATGTGAAACCCCTCTATTCATAGATAAGAGGAAGGGTCATGCAAGCAGCCATGCATACGGAACAGTCACAATATTACATACTGCGGCGACGGTGCTTACACTTGCCCGTCCCTACGGTGATAACAAAATTGATAAAAGCTGTGCTGCACTGCGCCCTGCACTGACACTGACAGACTTTAGTTCAGTGCACGCGGACATGGCAGCAACATTTCACACACGTATGCACCGGAAGTGCGCATTGATCTTTGCGTGTGTAAAGTGCTTTTCACGCCGGAACCGCCTACACCGAAAATGCATTTTTCACTGCATACCGAAATTTTCTGAAATTAGTTTTCCTAGCTTACACCACCCCCACTGCACCAACGGTAGCAGCAACAGCAATAGCCGGAATTTGTGTGTGGCTGTAGGAGCTCTTTAGGGATACTGTGACCATGACTGTGTAGCCTGGAGGAGTTGTGGAGTGCTCCGATGGTGATGGCGTGCGTCGCTTTGTGTAATGATGTTTTGTGTTTTTCAGGGCACGTCACCGACTAACACGAATGGTGCAAGTACCGCAGGCTTCTACGCAATAGCGGAACCGGAGGTATGCCACGGGGGTGGAGGGGGGAGGGGGGAGGGAGGGAGCTGTGCTGAAGCTGCACTACGTGTGCTGATTGTACTGTGACACTTCTTGTGTTTTCAGTTATATTGCATTCTTCCAAGCTCTTGTCGGCATGAATTAACCTTCCAGTTCGTTTAGCAGTATGTCAGGTGTCTGCCTAGAACGTGTGTGTGTGTTCGTGTTGATCGTGTTCGTTGTGCTTACCAATGCTTTCTTTGTGTGTGTGTGTGTGCGTGTGTGTGTGCGTGCTTGTGTGCGTGTGTGTGCGTGCGTGTGTGTGTGTGTGTATGTGTGTATGTGTGTACGTGTGTGTACTTGTGTGTGTACTTGTGTGTACTTGTGTGTGCGTGTGTGTACTTGTGTGTATGGCTCTTTATGTACATCGACTAACCATAGACAACTCCAGGTGGTAAGCCACGTGGTCGCAACAGGAAGATTGCACCAAATAAGGTGAGAGCCTATAGTGTTTTCCGAAATTGCACACAAAGAATTTCGTACGTGTAGATGCCAACCCCCTTCATGAAGATGCATGTCGACAGTTTGCTTTACCAAGCAAATATCAAGAGGGGGCATTGAATGAATGGAAAAGTTGCGTAGCATAGCCTGCTTTTGGGTACAAGTAAGCGTCAATAAGCTCCCAAGAGCGTCCAACTCTGCATATGGGGTCTCCGGCGGCGAACATTCACAAGCACGTTTTGTACTACGTACAAAGAAGGCCAGCCTGCGCAATTTGGATATCCGCCAGGGTCATGGTGATGGCGTGCAGAAGCTCAGTGGATTCCTGCCAGGGAGTGCTATCTTTTGCTACTCCGTTGCCTGCTAAAAGCAGGCTGAGAACGTACAACGTGCACCCCGCATCACATGATTTGAGTTTCACCGGCGGACTCCATAGAAAGGGTGTCCAGAGGTGCACACTCTTACGTGCTCTTGGTGCTAGTAAGTGAATCTGCTTTTAGACTTCTGTAACTTTTTCGTACCAAATGCATGCTCTCTTGTGTAGATCATTGTGTTCTTTCTGCAAACTACAGTTGCGCTCACTGAAATCCGACCCGAAGTGCAAAGCTGACGCCCTGGACCAGTTCCGATTACATCATTGTATGTGTACATGTGTACGCCCAGCCGCATTCATTCCATTTCGAGGGCGTCAAGGGCCGTGGAAGTTGAGGGCGCCAGCTTTGCACGTTGGGTCCCGATTTCAGTGAGCGCAACTGTAGTACTTCTTGGTGTATTGCTGTGATCACTATTGAATTTTTTTGCTATTTGGTATCATTTGGATCTTTTTCAATTTTTCATAATAATTATATACTGCTATTCTCTATTGTCGCTGCAGTGCCTGAATGAGGAGTGTATGAGCCTACCGCAAGCTGCAGGACATCGAGGCAATCTCTACTGTAGTGACAAGTGCTCCGTGACACACTGCCAGTAAGTGGCCATGCTAAGCCCAGGCATTTAATGCTAACGATGTCAGAACTTTCGGGGGGAAAGCCCTGGCGGCTAGGTATTAATTTTAAGAAATGTGGCATCTTCTATCCGTCTGTGAAGTTTGACCTCTTTGTGCGTAAAGAGTTTGTTGTGGCAGGCCATGAAGAACAGACTTACTCCAAGGGCGATAGTGTAGATGTATCACATGGTATATCTGTGGATAATTCAGCCTGTGCTGTGTGTGGCAGCTCCTAGATTCACACCGCCCGCATGATATGATCCGAGCTTGAGTCCTGGACCATCCCATTCAGAATTTACATGTTGACTCTGTCTTGTCTCTGTACAGAATTGCATTCAAAAACTGGGTGACAGAACGCCGCAAGGTTCCTTGAAAAAGGTGCTGTGTTTCACATGCTGATAGTGTGATACTTCCTGTTGCCATTACTTGGAATGATTGCTCTGTTGTGTCTCCATCCCGCCTGGACCAACTACCATTTGCCCACAGTAGCAGCATCGGCCACGTGTATATACGCTGTTGCACACATTGCTGAGCCGGTACATGCAACGCGCTGCTGAGACACTGTGTACGGAGCCCAGCCCAGCACAGGGCCTGCTGCTGTCCACCAGGTACCTGATGCCTTGCCAGCGACAGTTGCCTTGCTTGCTTGTTCCGCTGCCAGCTCTAGGTTTTCCAGACGTCCAACTCGTCGCGCGCACGCACGTGCGCGTGTGTGTGTCCTGAGCATGGCCTGGGTGCCGTTCCCACTCGCTTTTCACCAGTAAATTTAGTCCCGATATGTTCCCACCTACCATAAATTTTGTTGATTTCTGTGTTGCCCTGGCTTATGTCAAGCTCTCCTTGTCGAACATTCCCAGATTCTTGTACACAGTATTCTTTAATAAATAAAAACAGCGTTAGGTTCCGCATATTTGATTCTTGTTAGTGCTCAATAAAGAAAATTGGTTTTTGTTTCACAAGATACTGGTTACCATCTGCCTATAGCCGAGACTTCATAGCAACCGCTTCGTTCATCGGTACTTCCGTGCCGTGTTGCTCAAGTCAATCTCTGCAGAAAAAGCGCAAAACTTTTTTCCGTAAAAATTTACCGGGGTATGTGACACACTCTTTCATCAGTGCTGCACTGGACATGTATCGTATCAACCACTATCAACTTGGCACCAGCTTGGCACTACAGTAAAACCTGTGTGTTGCCGGACCCTGTACCAAGCGGAAACCTGTATTGACCGGACACATTTTCATGCAGCAAAGTGCTGTAGATCAAGGGAATCCTGTTATATTGGGACAGTTTCCAAATTCAGCACTTGCAGGCGAGTGAGAGACAGGCACTCTTATAGACACACGCATGCGCGCACGCACGTACACACACGCACACACACACAGCGCAAGTCACGCTAGGGAGGGAGGAAGAGAGGCTGAGACAGATATTGATGGGTGTACTTCCATTCGGTAAGTGTTCAATCCAGTTTACATGTACAAGTACTACCAAACACACGTGCATAGCCAGGGCAGTGGACAATAGATTTCTGAGGAGACATGAATCAAAGGGATCGAAGTTGGGGCGATGTGCTGGGAGCATCTCAAGATAAACTAACCAAATGTTGGCAATCACGGGTGCAGCTACAATAGCATCAGGAATAGAAAGAGAAAGGACAGTGGAGTGGAGAGAACTGGAGGTGGAATCGTTAGCTGCTATCGAGATTCGCCAACGGACTGAAGTTGATATTGATGCCTGTTCAAGGAATCTCCTAGATCGAACGGGAGTCTGCAAAAGCATGTGGTAAGCACATCTAACCGTTGAACAAGACTGGCTAAGCTGGTGCGGAATACAGGGGAGAATCTGTGAATCTGAAAGCACCGAATTTTACATGGTGTATTATGTATACTACTTGTTCTACACTACAGTAAACCCTGTCAAGGCAACCACTGAAACCAGGATCAAGCTAGGGATGCTAGTCAAATGACCCTGGATAAGGAGACCACCTGGTAACAGAGACCACATCTTGAAGGTCCCTTGAGCGGTCGCCTTATAATGACATGTTTCACTGTATATGACAAGAGAAAAGGTCCATGATCTGGTCTGGTATGAACTGTTCAACATGTCAAGTAAAGGCACAGGAAAAGGATGTTGATAACTACCTTGTTCCTTTGTGCAATTGGGAGCTGTGCGATAAAGACGAGAAGAGCTGGTTTTTAACCCTGAAAATTGAAAAATACTTTCACATCCGAAAACGCCAGCCAAATGATGAATGCTTTATGCAAGAAGCTTTGAGCATGCTGATTCTAGTGGTCTTTTTGTTTGGATTTGAAAACAACTTTTCACGCACATGTACTATTCAAAATGAATAAGCTCCAGCATTGATCTATTGTTAGACAGTTATGAATGACCAGACATCACCTGGAGAAATCGTTCCTCCAGGCATTAGCGTGTCAACTTTCCAGCAATACTTTGTCCTGGGTTTCAAACTTGTCGGTAGATAGTAGACATTCTCTGGTGATGGAATTGGACTGCTCGACCATAGATGATCTTCTGTAGGTCTGGGCTCATGACCAATGTTATTCCATTCTCGGCTGTGTTCCTTCGGGTGTGAGCGCAATGAAGCATTACAGGATGCTAAGAATGTCACCCGACTGGCCTGTGCATTTAGTGCAATCAGCCACATCACAGAGTCACGATCAGTTTTGACGGTAGTACTACCGTCTGGTGGTATTGGGGTGCTAGCTTTGTAGGACTGCCGACCTGGAATCCAGTATTGTGTCCAGCGGTGGGTTGACGGGGAAAGGTAAGGCCCAACGCCACCATACTGCAAGAAGGTTGAATTCTTGCGAGGTCGGAAGTCATGGTTGTCCACGTCTATCACCGCTTCTCGGATGTTTGTTTGGACGTTGTCCGATGCTACGCCAGGCAGAGGCTCTACTTTCTTCACTTTGCTGTGGCCTCCGTTACCTGTGCCACCGTTGATGCTGTCCGCGGCATTGTGATCAGTCTTCGTGTGTTTGTTAATTGCGACTGGGTTTTCTCGCACATACCCATACACGCACATGCTGCAGTTTTGGCCATCCTCCAACTTCTCTGTTTCCTTGTGCAAGTCGAACGCAAGATTGTGGCGTACCTGGTGGTAATCTCCCTTCACAAGGAGGCCTCCACTGTGCCATGCAACGTTAGAAAACAGCTTCCCGTGTGAACCAGTGCGCGGTGGCTGACCATCGAAACGCACTCCGTACTTGACAGAATCGTGCACCCAGTTGTACTCTACGGTTGTGTTCATCTGGCCCGGTGCCTGTACCTGTGTGTGTGTGTGTGTGTGTGTGTGTGTGTGTGTGTGTGTGCGTCCGTGTGTGTGTGTGTGCGCGTGCGTGCGTGTGTGTGTGTGTATGCATGTGTGTGTTCGTGTGAGTACAAAAAAGGAACAAGAACAGTGTAATGAAGTAAGTTACTCATTTGTGAATGGTGTCCACGAGCAGTAGCATGTGGGCTGTGTTGGTCTCTGCTGTGGTCTCTGCTGTAGCAGCCAAGTCTTACATGGGCCTGTTGGGCTGTTAGGTTATCTAAAGGTGTGGATGTTTTAACCGTGACCCGTTCAGCTAACCGTGATCAGGTATTCAACTTGGAACCGTGGATGCCAGACATATACAGTGTAGGTTGTTGTCTACAGCATGCAATGACTGAGTGGGTGATATGACTGAGTGGGTGATATGACTGATATCTGATGCAGTTAGAACACCTCACAGACTGGACCTCTTGTGGCCGCGTTTGGAGCGGCAGGGATGAATGAGTCTTGACTGTAGGCGATACGGTGTTTACATGTACATTGTACACAGACTACACCGGTCATGCAGTCTGTATTTTAATCTACTCATTTCAGTGGTTTCACTTCCGAGTGGCAACCATGAGCTCCACACAAGAACAGCGGCGCGCCGTGTAGAAGCACATGTAATGCTCCTGTCGTGGACATGGAAATCCGGTCCCACATCTAGCGGCCCCAGGGCGCTGGCTATGCAGCCGTGGGTAAGCAGTACACACAAGCATGACATTATGCGCTGCAGCGCGCTGGTCGCATCGGATCAACATGACTGTGCACTGTTCTGTACGCGCTGAGGGTGCCGGCCCCGGTCAATCGACTGGATTTCCATGTCCACTACAGTAGAACAGCTATTACTGCAGTGACATGCTGGCAGAAAGACACTTGTAACTTAGAGTCAGCCAATGCATTGGCCCAACCGGTTGCTTACCTGTATACCGGCG
Organism: Sycon ciliatum; assembly: GCF_964019385.1. Lineage (NCBI taxonomy): Eukaryota > Metazoa > Porifera > Calcarea > Leucosolenida > Sycettidae > Sycon > Sycon ciliatum. The sequence continues at coordinate 28,412,629 of NC_088646.1, forward strand.
CCATCATGTTGAATATCTCCCCAGCACTGACCAACGATATGGTTGTACTGTACAGTGGAGTCTGCGGGCGGTTTGTAACCGGTGCTGGCCCCGTTATTGTAGAGGGTATTATGGGCAAACAGGTCACCAAACCCGCGGGAATCATCCACAGTACTGATCGCACCAACGGCCGCACTCATATCAGCTGCTGACCAGTCATTGTACGCGAAGTAGTTGTTAACAATGCGGCATGACCTGCCCTGTACACTTAGCGCAGGGCCATCCGTGTACATCCACGTACTGTTGTAAACTGTGTGGAAACCATGATCTCGATCATCTCCACCAGCGTACCATTTCTCGAGACCTGTGTCGACATTTTTCACCATCATATCAGAGGAGGCTGGCTGGTAAAAGCGACTGCTGATCAGAGTATTCTGCGGTGGACTAACATCCTGCAACATACGTTTGCTGTAGCTTGGATATGTGAATGTTACTGACGAGATGGTCAAATGGTCAATGAACGTCGGTAGTGGATGCTCTGCAACGCTTGATGCCCATATTGTGGTGGCAAAGAATGTCAAGTTGGCAAGCTGAACGTAGCTACAGTTGGTGAAGTTCAGAGCATACGTCGACACTTTGCCCGTGATCTTGTGCTCATAAGGACCTCGTCCGTCTCCAGGGATGAAGTACGCCATCCCTTCAGTCTTGTTATAGAGCCACTCTGTTGGCGTGTCGAGGAAATACAGCTTACCCTCAAGGTAGTATCGGTTGAGAAACGGTTCATCGTGATACTGCCCGGTGGCGTTGTACGTGAATGAGTTGTAACCGTTCTCATGGCTCAGCACTATTGCCGGGTAAGTGTCCCAGCTACCGGTGTTAAGGATTGCCACCGCTCCAGTTATGTCCGCTGTTGATGGAACTGTGCATGCACACATGCACAAATACACACATACACACACACATATATATACACGCACACACGCACACACACACACACACACACACACACACACACACACACACACACACACACACACACACACACACACACACACATTTTCATTTTCATATGGGCTTTGGTAAGGCCACAGCGTGCATGTTAAAGGGGAAGTTAAGGCACAAATTAAAATTTCACCAGTTGTAGTCTTCGGGGTGCTGAGTCGAATGGTCTTGGTCCGAGAAAGCTGAGACGCTCCCTTCCTACTTGAATCCCAATCGAACTCGCGCACTTCCACCGAAACTGGGTGACTGCGCCCTACTAGATGGGGATTTGTATGCAAAATGTCACTAAAAGCGCCATTTCATTCTTATAAAAGCACGGATGACCGCGATTGGCCCATATGTTGTAGTCTTTTGGACGCTGAGTCGACTGGTTTTGGTCCGAAAAGGCTGCGATGCAGCGTTCCTCCTTTATTCCCAATCGAACATGGTTGAACAAGCGGTCACGTGCTCCTGCGTACACCAGTCACCTGGTCACCGTGCCTGCAGGGTACAACTTACTAGCCTGTTTGACCTTTTTTGGGTGCAGTCCTGTCACTCGAGTTGAACTCGAGTTGAACCTTGGTGTGAAAGTTGTCGCCTGCTGACGTGGTGACCAGGTGATTTGGGCACCCAGGAGCACGTGACCACTTGTTCAACCATGTTCGATTGGGAATAAAGGAGGAACGCTGCATCGCAGCCTTTTCGGACCAAAACCAGTCGACTCAGCGTCCAAAAGACTACAACATGTGGGCCAATCGCGGTCATCCGTGCTTTTATAAGAACGAAATGGCGCTTTTAGTGACATTTTGCATACAAATCCCCATCTAGTAGGGCGCAGTCACCCAGTTTCGGTGGAAGTGTGCGAGTTCGATTGGGATTCAAGTAGGAAGGGAGCGTCTCAGCTTTCTCGGACCAAGACCATTCGACTCAGCACCCCGAAGACTACAACTGGTGAAATTAATATTTTAATTTTTGCCTTAACTTCCCCTTTAACATATCCAGCCGGGGCTATTGGGATCCACAAATCTGTCCCTGCAAGCATATAAACGCTTCTGTAGGTACAAGAATGAGGGCTTACAGTAAAACCGGCTGTCGTCATTCACCATAATACCCGCTGTTGAGTTACTGGTATTGGCTGAATGTGCCCAGTAGCTGGCGTTGAATACACTCAAGTCACTCCACAGTGCATTGGGCCATCTGGCATTCGTCTGCATCACATCATCCACAAACATTTGCCAGAAATCCGTCTGAGCTTTAGCCGCGTAGATCATACTGTGCAGTGCATAAACATTCCAGTCATCAATGCTGGCTGTCACTGGGACCGTCCCATCTAGCAGAACTTTAGATTCGTCTCCAGGGGCCGCTGCAATCACGAATGGTTTCTCCTCCGTTCCATGCAGACCTCTAACAGGCAGCGGTTCTCCTCGGAATGGATAGCGACCAGCATGAAGTCTGCATTCATCACCTGCAACTTTCAATGAAGAAATACACTCAGAAAAACTCTTCCCTCCCACAGTGCAGAGGTTTCCCTGATCAGCTATCGCTGGCTCTTGACACGAAGGGTCCGGGAAAGCATGATAAACTGTTGCCGTCGCTGAACCAGGCAAGGACACGATAACGCATAGGAGGGAGGGAAGGAGGAGGAAGGTGGCTGTTCCCAGCGGAGAGTGAGACCACATCATGTCGTCGTTGATCTTCAGTGAAATACAAACTACTAACGAATTAATGAACAGCCTGATAATGACTGGTATCGGGTGAAAGATTTCTCGCTCGCAGATCTACTCCGAGGCTTTCCGCCACCTTGACTGTCTGTAGGCAGCCAGTCAATCCCAGCACCAAATTGGGTCCAAAAGCTGTAGAGCCAGTTTACATGGTTTATGCCAGGCTCCGCGTGCTATTTTGCTTCCGAAAAAAGTTAGACGCCCCGCTAGAAATCGTGTCTTTATTCCACACCAAGGATTTGTTTCCCATACGTGTAGATGGTCTCGGGCCGTCAGGACAGTTTGCCTCCAAACTACTTCATTGAAACAAAATTAATAGTATCCAGACTAGTATAGAGTACGCAAAGCACAATGACATGACATGCATGTTGTAGACTATGGTTGACACGACACTGCATGGTGTTGTTGGCACTGTTCACGTCATCTTTCCGCCGGCAATACGCCGCATCCAGTGTTTCACATCCATTGAAACACTTCGCGGCCTTCAACACCATGTCCGTGGCGATGGCAGAAATGTGGTCTTACTCTTGGCTTCAAACACCCACCTTCCTCCTCATTCCCTCCCTCCTCTGCGTTATTGTGTCCTTGACTGGTTCAGCGACGGCAACAGTTTATCACGCTTACCCGGACCCTTCGTGTCAAGAGCCAGCTTTAGCTGACCAGGGAAACCTCTGCACTGTGGGAGGAAAGAGTTTTTCTGAATGTATTTCTTCATTGAAAGTTGCAGGTGATGAATGTAGACTTCATGCTGGTCGCTATCCATTCCGAGGAGACCCGCTGCCCGTTAGAGGTCTGCATGGAACGGAGGAGAAACCTTTCGTGATTGCAGCGGCCCCGGGAGACGAGTCTGAAGTTCTGTTGGATGGAACAGTCCCAGTGACAGTCAGCATCGATGACCGGAATGTTTATGCACCGCATAGTAACATCTATGCGGCTAAAGCTCAGACGGATTTCTGGCAAATGTTTGTGGATGATGTGATGCAGACAAATGCCAGATGGCCCAATGCACTGTGGAGTGACTTGAGTGTATTCAACGCCAGCTACTGGGCACACTCAGCCAATACCAGCAACTCCACAGCGGGTATTATGGTGGACGATGGTAGTCATGGAGAATGTAAGCAGGTTTTCGAAATGCGATATTACCTAGGAGAGTGGAGCTGAAGTCTTGCCTCTTCCTTTTCCTCCTGTCTCTTCTGTCCCCCCCCCCCCTCCCGCCCAAGGGTTGCCACTCGAAGATGATGTGTTACACCTTTGATAAAACAGGGCTGCGGCAACGGTGGCAACATGTCTTATGTTTGGATGCGCATGTGATATTTCTCAATACCAGTATCCATGGAGAGGGTATTGTAAGATGATGGACTAGGGAGACCAATAATATCAAGACTACATACGGGGGGGGGGGGGGGGGGTTATGCACCGGGGGCGTTGTACTCTTGATAATAATATAAATGCACCCGGAATGTATACCCCCTCCCCCCCCCCCCCATACACACACGAATGATGCATGCACTCCTTTCCATGTACGATGCCCCTTATACCAAGATGATGTTTCAATAGTTCCGTGTTGTACGCGTGTGCTCTCCATGCTCAGTTCCGAACGACTTGACGGGGGCGGTTGCAATCCTGAACACGGGCAGTTGGAACACGTACCCCGCAATGGTACTCAGCCATGCACCGGGATCACACTCTTTCACTTACAATGCTTCACACCAAGTGCACGATGGCCCCGGTCAAAACCGATACTTCATCGAGGGAAAGATGGAGTTCATTGACCAGCCGACAGAGTGGCTGTACAACAAGACCACCGGCATGGCATACTTCATACCCGGAGACAGACATGGACCGTACCGGCACACAGTAACGGGTAAAGTGTCGGCGTATGCACTGAACATCACTGACTGTAAGCACTTGGTGCTCGCCAATTTGACATTCTTCGCCACCACAATATGGGCGTCAAGTATTGCTGAGCAGCCAATACCGACGTACATCGATCGCTTGACCGTGTCATCGGTAAACTTCTCCTATCCCAGCTACAGCCGGAGAATGCTACAGGATGTCAGCCCGCCGCAGTGCACTCTGATCAGCAGTCATTTCTACGATCCGACGTCCTCAGATCTGATGGTGAGAGATGTGGACAAGAATCAGCTTGATAAGTGGACGGTGGAGGGAGAGCACCCTGGTCGCCATGGCAGACACTCAATCTTCAATTGCACCTGGATGTACACGGATGGTCCAGCACTGATAGTGCAGGCCAATCAGTGCAACATTACTAATAACTACTTTGCCTACAACGACTGGTCGGGCGCCGACTCGGTTGTGCGCAATGGCGGCGTTGCCACCATCAGCAATGAGAACGGACACAGTGATTACTTTGCAAGGAACACGCTGTACAGGAACGGCGCCATGACTGGCTACCAGGCACCGGTCGGCTCGACGGTAGAGTACAACCTGATCACGGGCCAGTGCTGGGGTGATATTGAACACGACGGTGCAGGTGTGCAGGTAAGACTGAGCGTTATCTCCCTGACAGGACCAGTGGAAGCAGTTTTTGATTGGTCCGGCCATACCCTACTGAGCCTTCATACAGTTTGTGTATGATTTAGAGAGTACACGATACACATGACCTCTCAGCAGTAAACACACACTGGTGGCCAAAACGTTGATCCGGCCATGGCCTGACCTACCGGACCGGTTCTGCCGGGCCTGTCACATTGTGACTCATATCCAGCAGGCAGTAGAGCAGAACTAGCTCACCCCTGTGTATGCAGCCTTTCTGATTGCTTATGCTTATCGATGTGAAACTCACAGCTAAAACTGTCCCTTTTTTGGATCATGTAATTATACTACTTCAAAGTAGGTGTCTAGGACCAGGCAGGCACAGTGGGTTGGTCAAAGACCATGATTGAGATGCGAGAGGTACCTGGTTCAAGTCCTGCCTGGGAGCGGTTTTTCCAGCCGTGCTGCTACCCACAGTCAACTGGGAACTTGTGGCCAGGCACAATAATGGGGTCGTTTTCGGCACTTGTGCCAGTGGTTGTGAGACTTGCCCACTCACCCCCACTGTTAGGCGCTGCATCTGCCGCTAGGGTTTATCGGGTGTTAGCGGCCGTCGTGAGTTCCTTCGGGAACGGATACGATAATTTACTTTTACTTTACTTTACCTGACATAGGTGACCAGCATTCCTTTCACATGCAGTCCATACTTCGGCGCCTTTCAGGTGTAATATAAATTTAGGTGCCTGGTTTCTCTACCGAAATTAAAGTTACACCGAAAAAAATAATGTGTCAGAACCGTTACAGGACATGTGGGTATTGGGCTGATGTGTGTGGATCTCCACACACTCTAGTCATGTACATCACTGTCATGTACATGTACTGTATTGCCTGACATTCAGCAACCGGACAATTCATGACTTTAACCAGGGAGTACGGTCAGACTTCGCATAACCGCACGCATCTGTTTTCCACAAAAATATCCGGAAAGGCGAGGGAACCGGATAGCCGAACACCGTTTATGTTGGATGCATCAAGTATGCTGTAAATATGTAACCAGCTATTTTCTTCCGGATGGCGAGGGATCCGGATAAAAGAGGACCGGATAAGCGAGGTTTGACTGTAGTAAATACCATAATAATTATTCATATTGATGTGCTGCTCTTCTATTGTGCATATCCAGTTGCATCCCGAATGCCAGGCTAACACAACATTGGCAAACAACTGGGCTCATGACTCGTTGAAGTACGGGCTGCGCTTGGATGGTCAGCCACCGCACACAGGCTCTCATGCCAGAATGACTGGAAATGTGGCGTGGAACAGTGGCGGACTAATGGTCAAGGGAGACTACCATACGGTCAACTACAACCTAGCATTTGACCTGCGCAAGGAAAGCCACAGTGCAGTCGAGAGACAGAACTGCAGTATCTGTGTGTTGGAGTATGTCGGAACAAATCCCGTTCCTGTGAACTCGCACACAACAACAGTCCACAATGTTGCAGATTTTATCAACGGTGGTACGGGAAATGGTGGACACAGTAAAGTGACAAAGGTTGAGCCTCTGCCCGGCCTTCCATCTGATAATGTCCAAACAAATGTTCGAGAAGAGGTAATGGATGTCGAAAATCTCGATTTCCGTCCTCGCAAGAACTCAACCTTTCTCAAGTATGGCGGTGTCGGTCCCTATGTTCCTACAGGAGATCGCTGGACACAGTACTGGATTCCAGGTCGGCAGTCCTACAAAGCTAGCACCCCAATACCACCAGACGGTAGTGCTACCGTCAAAACTGATCGTGACTCTGTGATGTGGCTGATTGCACTGAATGCACAGGCCAGTCGGGTGACATTCTTAGCATCCTGTAATGCTTCATTGCACTCACACCCGAAGGAAGACAGACAAGAATGGAATAACATTGGTCATGAGCCCAGACCTACAGAAGATCATCTATGGTCGAGCAGTCCAATTCCATTACCGGAGAATGTCTACTATCTACCGACAAGTTTGAAACCCAGGACAAAGTATTGCTGGAAAGTTGACACAATAATGCCTGAAGGTACTATTGTTCCCGGTGATGTGTGGTCATTCACTACCAAGTGACACTGGTTAGGTGGTATGAGAGAACAGACTATGTAACGTAGCCTGCAATAGTTACTGAGCTTTGTTGATATTTATTTCTCTGGAATAATATTCATTTGAGGCTCTCGGCTTGACATCGTGGTGAAGCATTCCAAGTCTAATGGTTGGAGACTCCTCGACTACTATAACCTGGAAAGTCTAACGTTTTAACGACCAATTTTTTTTTCGTTATTTGAAGAAACGTTATTCTCGAACCCGGTTTGAGATGTCTGTGTAAAGATGCGCATACGGATGGGTGGCCAGGTAGCCATCGTTATACTTCTGCACGTTATCGTGCCGAAATTACAAAAACATTGAACTCTTTGGTCGTTAAACTTTCCGGTGTTTACAGTAGTTTGTTAGGCTGGAATGATTCCACGGAAGTTTCTGTAGGATTCATTCCCAAATTTTGCTTTGCCAAGATGATTCACTGGTGATACATGTACTTCGAAGTATTTGTTTTTCCGATCAATCAAACTTGTGAGGTTTTATTGGTCGAGTTTTGAAGGGTAGTAGTAGTATTTATTCATATTTCTCTAGGGCAGTCCCCACAGACCTATGGTCTCCTTACGGGGTACCCTAGCCAATCTAGGATTGCGATACGAAATTGACTTGGTGAAGCAGCAAGGCGGACCGATGCGGGGTCTATCTGAAAGGTCAAACATATTCACCAAAGTACCATCAAGATGAGCTATAGCTGCATGCTACACATGGCGCACACCATTGCAGAGCCGGTCACAACAAAGCAATAGTCAACCCACCTTTAAAGACAGTTTGAACCGGAAACCCCCTGCAGCTGTATCCACAACGGCAGGCTCAACAACAAAAGAATACTGCACTGTTATGTCGGTGCCGCGATATGCCACATCACATAGCAACTAGACGCGAAAAGTCACCATTGAAGTACATACTTACCTGGAATCTCATGAGCTCAGACAATCCAATGTCTAATGTGAGGTTCAGTGGAGAGTGAAAGATCGTGCCCAAGCCTACCACAACATCAGGGAGCGTTGCGCCCTCTACACCAATGAAACCTTCCTCATGGTCCAGACACTATGATCAACATTTATACCTCGACAAGCTCCCAGAACTCGTCTCTGTCATATCGGCCTCGGCAGCTGACGGGTTCTCCCGGGCTGTACGACAAACTTCCCCGGGTTGTACGACGAACTAACTACTCTGCCGGTACTAGTTTACATGTTGGGTGAACGTGTTCCCCTCATGAGCGCGCGTTTGTACGGCAGTTGTCTTTTGTATCTACTTGTCACTTTTATCAATGCATGGGCCGCGGGATGTTGTATCTGCTAACTGTCTTATCGTATACGCTGGCTGTTTAGTTAATTCATAATTAATACGCATTTCTCCTTGTCTTCTCCCATTGGTCAATTCTGCATAGCAACAAGCTCTCTATGGTCTGATTGGTTGGGTTTTCCCGCCTTTGCTACTCCTTTGTCTAACTCGATCCTTTTTGTTATCATATAACCCCTGCTGCTTCTGATCAAAAGTACCAACCTTCCTTCGACCTTCACTCTTGAATCGAGCTGGAATCATAGTGACTCTCAACCTTATTCGAATGACCAAGGTGAGCGTGTGTGGCTGAATGGATACTTGGATCAACTATATTGGTTGATGACCTGGTGGGGTTACTACGGCAATGCGAATGTATATGTTGTAGCCTTGAGATCGGTATTGTGTATGTCCGGCACGACATATTTGGTGCTGTGACCAGGATCCAAGTTCTGTTCTTCTGTAGGCGATTGCTTACGGAAGGCCTCCACAAGCTGGAATGTTTGGTTGATGTCAGATGGGCTGTTGTCTAAACCGAACAGATCGAATGATTTGACGGCCGGGCAGCAAACAATGATCGTAATGTAGAGCGATTGCTCTTTGTTGAAGGCAGAGTTGCCTATTTTGAGAGGATGTGGCTAGGCGAGAGTGTTGACAGAACTGCCAACACTCTCGCGCATGCGGGTTGAACTGGCGCGCGGACTGGTGATCGGTTGATCACCGTACCGTACTACAGATTTGTAGTTTGATGATGAGCTATATGAGGAGGGTTGAACTGGCGCGGACTGGTGATCGGTTGAACACCATACCGTACTACAGACCAGTTTGACCATGATTTTTGCTGACCCGTACGCGAATGGTGTGATCCGATGACGACTGTAGTACATACGAACGTATGTACTGTGCAGTACTTGTGACCTGAACAGCTCTCATTGGTCGGAGGACTACCGTACGAAGTAGCAAGTGGGGAATATAAGGCGCAACTGGGCAAGGAAAAGGTATCACAGTCTTGCGATTGCAAAAGACAAAGATATCCTGTTGAGAGCGAACGCACTCGATTTTCTGATTATCATGGCTCACAATCAGGCTCCGGATGCAGCAGCGAACGCTGCTGTAGGGGGTGCCAATGGTGGGGCGATGGTGGTACGGCCGGCAGTGATGCCTGAAGCATATGATGGCGTGGGGGATTGGGTGGAGTACTTGCAGTACTTCAACCAATGTGCTCGTGTGAACGAGTGGAATGACGTGCAAAAGGCTCAATACTTAGCCGTACGGCTAAGAGGGGCTGCACAAAAATTTGTTGCGACTGTACCTGAAGCCCGCCGAATGGAGTGGCCTCAGGTCGTAGAGGACTTGTCGAGGAGGTTTGCACCACCAGAGACAGCCCGCCAATATAAGTCGCAATTTAGAACGCGAAGGCGCAAGCCTGAGGAAGACGTCAGTCGATTGGCTGACGACTTGCGTAGTCTTGTACACAGGGCTTACCCGACCATGGGTGGAGACGTACAAGAAGAGTTGGTGCGGGATCAGCTCATTGATTCCATGACTCCTGACAGGTTGCGATTGCGCTTACAGGAAAATGCACCACGAACGGTGCAGGAAACGATCGAGATGGCTAACCATCTGGAGAGGGTGTGGGGGAACGAGGGCACGCACGGCCGAATGGACGATGCGTATGGCGTACCACGTCAATTGGTGACGGCTGCGGTTGCACCGTCAGAGCTCCCTACGTTGGAGTCGTTGGCAAAGTTGGTGGAGAAGCTTAGTGATCAGGTGGACAGGATTGCCCACCCTCCTAGGCCGAACCAACAATTCAGGAGAGGGGACCAAGTGGACAGAGTTGACCACTATAGGCCTGAACAATCGAGGGGTTTGACTTGCTGGTTCTGTGGCCGAATGGGACACAGAAGAGCTGACTGTCCAGACTTGATGAAACCCGGAAGGGAGTACCAATCTCGCCGACCGGCGGGAAACGGGCATTGATCGAGACGGCGGGCCGCGTCTGCGATCAAGAAACTGTGCTGGGTCCAGAAACTGAGGCGATTGTCTCGGATGCTCTAGAGAATGACTCTGAAGTGGTCGCTGCCTTGAGCAGGGCAGCAGAAAGCCACGGAGGTATGATGATTGAGGGAAGGATTAATGGGCTGCCAGTAGAGTTACTGGTAGATACGGGTTCCTCAGTAAGTCTAATTTCTGAGACCCTCTCGCAGCAGTTGGGCTACATGTTGGGCGACCTGGAACCACCAGAGAAGTCGACTGGCTTCTGCGGTGCGGATGGTCAGAGGTTGCATGTGTGTGGCACGGTCGCTGCATGTTTGGCAATACAGGATGCTATTTGTGTCCATGAGATGAAGGTGATTCGAGGGTTGCGGTATCATTGCCTGATTGGGAGGGATGTACTATCGCAGATACCTTGCGAGATCACGTCGAATGATGGGAAATTGAACTTCAAGGCTGATAAGGCTGAAGTTTCAACGGTGGGAACATCACAACGCTGCCATAATCTTCGATTGAAGAATAGGGTAGTTATACCTCCATACTGTGAGATGACGGTGGCTGCCGTTATCGAGAACTAGGAGGATGTTCCTTCATGTGGCATCACCGAACCAGACGGCTGTCTGATCGATGGTGGGGATGTTTTGTTGGCACGAGCGGTTGTTTGTCCAACAGATGAAGGTGTACCCGTTCGGGTATTGAACTGCTCAGAGGAGTCAGTATCTTTAGGAAGAGGTGCCCGAGTGGGACAGCTGCTACCTATTTCAGCCGTGATGAGTGTCATGGGCGAAGACGAGGATGATTGCGATCATATAGGAATGGAATCCACGGGGGATTCGGGAAGTTCCGAAGACTTATGGTCGGCGCTCAACATTGGACTAGAAGGTCCTGTGAGTGGGAAGTCTGTGTCGGGGGATGACGAGCTGCAGCTCGGTTATGAACCTGGTGAGGGCACAGCGGAGGCGAACCGGGAGACGTCTCGTGTTCAGCCTGGTGGGCAAGGGTCAATTGGGAATGAGGAATTGGCACGCTTGCGTGATCTCGTCTGTCGCTACCGGAGGGTATTCGCGATGAACTCTGCTGAATTGGGTCGCACGACTGTGCAACACCACAACATTAACACCAAGGGAAGAAGTCCTATCTTCCAGGCTCCTAGGCGATTGCCTTGGAATTCAAGGGAAGCCACCCGTGAACTAGTGAAGGGCATGAAGGAACAAGGGGTAGTAGAGGATTCTACTAGTCCTTGGTCTTCGCCAATAGTGCTGGTTAAGAAGAAGGATGGCTCAACTCGATTTTGCGTTGATTATCGCAAATTGAATGCCGTTACGGAGCGGGATCCATATCCTCTCCCACGGATTGATGATACGTTGGACGCGCTGAGTGGCGCGAAGTACTTTTCCACCTTGGATTTGTGTTCCGGCTATCATCAGCTGCCTATGGCAGAAGAAGACAAGGAGAAAACGGGTTTCTCCACTCCAGATGGGCACTACCAGTTTACAGTCATGCCGTTCGGTGTGTGTAACGGTCCAAGCTCGTTCCAGAGACTTATGAGTGTTGTCTTGCGTGGGCTACAGTGGCAGATTTGCCTCGTGTATCTCGATGACGTGATTGTGTTTGCAAAGACTTTTGATGAACACTTAGAGCGGCTCGAGGCGGTGTTTGAACGGCTATTGGACGCAGGGTTGCGTCTAAAACCATCCAAATGCTTCTTGCTGCGTACGAGGGTGGATTTTCTGGGCCATGTGGTCTCGGAAGAGGGTGTGAGCACTGATGAGGCAAAGACTCACCGCGTGGCTACGTGGGAGCAGCCTACGAATGTAGCGGAAATTCGGGCATTTTTGGGGTTCTGTGGCTACTATCGAAGGTTCGTACCGAACTTCTCGGATGTTGCTAAACCCCTCACTCAGTTGACTAAACAAGGCCATGCGTTCGTATGGACCGAGGAGTGTGAAGAGGCATTTGCTACGTTGAAGAGTCGGTTGACTTCTTCACCAACCCTGGCATATCCACAATATGGACCTGATGCCCCGAGGTTCATTCTGGATGTTGACGCCAGTGGTACGGGATTGGGTGCTGTTTTGTCACAGCAAGATGAGAAGGGGGTCGAACGACCCATTGCCTTTGCTAGTCGATTGACATCTGCATCGGAACGCAGGTACGCTTCTACCAAAAGCGAATTGCTGGGTGTAGTTTGGGCGTTTAATCACTTCAGGTGTTACCTGCTCGGCAAGCGCTTCTTGGTCCGCTCGGATCACAAAGCATTGCAGCATTTGGACAACTTCAAAGAACCAGCGCCGATTGTCGCCAGGTGGTTGGAGTTCCTAAGTCAATTCGAGTATGATCTGCAATATCGAAAGGGCAAGGCTCATTCGAACGCAGATGGCTGGTCCAGACAGAAGACCAAACCTGTGATGAATGTTACAGAAGTGGCTCCTACCGTTCCTGGACCCTTGGTTCAGCGAAGGGACTGGACATATGGGACCAGCAAGCTGATCCTGACCTCAGGCAGCTTTTTGAGTGGCTAATGGATGACGGCGAGTCGGCTGACTTGACCGGAATCAGTCCGACTTTGAGGAAGTACTGGCGGGGACGCCAGCATCTTTCTGTGAAGGGCGGAGTGATTGGAAGGGAATGGGTTGAGCCTGAGATTTCAGCGCCCAACCGTTTTCAGATTTTGATCCCAGTTGATCTGCGGACTGAAATCTTGAAGGAGTATCACGATTTCCTTGGTCATGTGGGTATGAAGCGGACGATTGCCCAGCTTCGCACTCGGTTCTATTGGCATGGAATGAGTCGTGACGTTGAAGATTGGATCGGCACGTGCACGTCATGTTGTCGACGCTCCCGACCGGTTGGTCGAGGACAAGGGGCACCCTTACAGGTGTCCTGGGCGGGGTATCCCTTCGAACGTGTGGCTATGGATTTGATTCCAGGACTGCCTGAGACTTCAGGTGGAAATGGCGTCACATTTTGGTCGTTGTGGACTACTTCACGAAGTGGGTAGAGGCGTATCCGTTGAAACGGGTGGATGCAGCGACTGTTGCATCGGTATTTGTGAGCGAATTCGTGTCCAGATTTGGAGCACCGGATAGCTTGCATACGGATCAAGGTGCAAACTTTGATTCGAAACTGTTCAAGAACGTTTGCGGCTTGCTTGGTATCAAGAAAACGCGGACAACGGCTTACCATCCGTCGGGTGACGGATTGGTAGAGAGGTTTAACCAGACGTTAGAGCGATTGCTCTCACACTATGTTCAGAGAGACCAGCGTGATTGGGATGTCCAATTACCCGCAGCATTAATGGCGTATCGGGCTACCACCCAAGCCAGCACAGGGTACACGCCGGCGTATCTCCTCTTCGGCAGAGAGTTCTGTCTCCCGCAAGATGTTGCGTATGGTTTACCGCCAGCTGAACAGTTGGATGAACCTACGTATGTGCGTCAATTGCGGTCCCGTTTGGCGGATGTGCACACGATTGTGAGGCACAAGCTCGGTGCAGTGCATCGACATCAGGCGCATCTCTATGATCATAGGGCTGTGTCGGTGGAATTCGCGGAAGGAAGTCTGGTATGGCTCTTGGTACCTGCTGTTCCGGTTGGAACCAGCACCAAGTTGGCGAAATTATGGAAGGGACCGTTCAAGGTTTTGAACCGGTTGTCTGATGTTGTGTATCGCGTCCGTGATATGGGATCAGACTCGGCTACATGTCAAGTTGTGCACGTGAATCGCTTGAAGAAGTGTCGTGTACGCCCAACACATCTCGCTACGGTTGTACGCGAGGAAGCGTCAAATTCATCTCCGACAAGGAACCCGATCAGAACTGCGTCACCACAACCGAGCTCCTACACGCCTGATACCACAGACTTGTTGTATGCGGAAAGAGCAGGTGGCCGTGACGAGCAGTTTGGAGGAGTAGAGCTACTTCCCATTGATGCTGCAGTAGTACCGGCTGATGTCAACCGTCCAGTTCAAGGAGTACCGTTGCCTCCCGCTAACGCTGCAGTAGCACCGGCTGGTGTCAACCGTCCAGTTCGAAGAAGGAGACCACCCCAACGACTGGAGTACGGCTAAGGATTGCGGGACGCAATCTCCCAGAAGGCCGGGGAGATGTCATATCGGCCTCGGCAGCTGACGGGTTCTCCCGGGCTGTACGACAAACTTCCCCGGGTTGTACGACGAACTAACTACTCTGCCGGTACTAGTTTACATGTTGGGTGAACGTGTTCCCCTCATGAGCGCGCGTTTGTACGGCAGTTGTCTTTTGTATCTACTTGTCACTTTTATCAATGCATGGGCCGCGGGATGTTGTATCTGCTAACTGTCTTATCGTATACGCTGGCTGTTTAGTTAATTCATAATTAATACGCATTTCTCCTTGTCTTCTCCCATTGGTCAATTCTGCATAGCAACAAGCTCTCTATGGTCTGATTGGTTGGGTTTTCCCGCCTTTGCTACTCCTTTGTCTAACTCGATCCTTTTTGTTATCATATAACCCCTGCTGCTTCTGATCAAAAGTACCAACCTTCCTTCGACCTTCACTCTTGAATCGAGCTGGAATCATAGTGACTCTCAACCTTATTCGAATGACCAAGGTGAGCGTGTGTGGCTGAATGGATACTTGGATCAACTATATTGGTTGATGACCTGGTGGGGTTACTACGGCAATGCGAATGTATATGTTGTAGCCTTGAGATCGGTATTGTGTATGTCCGGCACGACATCTCTATGTGCCGATGTTAGACTGTGCCAAGTACCTCCCCAGTCATCATGGCCGTGATTACCTAACTACTACTAGCAACTTTGCCATGATACTCGAAAGCCTCCTAAATGTGCCACCAGTAACCGACACACTCTGCACTAATACTGTAATAGCGTTATAACTTATCCCTGAAACTAACACAGTCCCACATGCACATGATGCGCACGATGTTTCTACACTGCTTATTGAATTTCAGTGCAAGACATACTACCAACCCAATACCCAAAGTACAGTATCACCATACCCAGTATGCACTAACATCCCGGCACTACCTTTTTCCTGTGTTGTATTTGAAACCGTTTTTATTTCATGGCTTGATGAGGCTCAAATAGCTAGTTGATCAGACTGACAAGCTGAAGGCTATATAGAAACTGGCTATAGATGACTAGCATATCCACCAGTATGATTATTCGATAAGTAATGACGCAATTGTGGTTGACAATCAAGCACAATTACGTCATTCCTGACTTCTTGGTACAGTTGTGCAAGGACTTACTGTAGGTGAAGGGCAGTGCTGAACAAATGGGAGATATTCTAACATTCAGAGGGACAACACGAGACTATGCCGGGTACTGGCAATAGAAACTACATACACAGTATCGGTGTAACATAACACGGTCATGGACTTGGATTTCGAGTGGGGTCTGAGCACGATGTCTGTTTGAAATGACACAAGTTGGCAATGGAACTAGGCTGAATTAAGCTGTAACTCGAAGCCGGTTTCATGGCTATCCGCCAATCCTCAGACAACAAACTATTAATTTTGAAATGACTTCTCCTGCATGATGCAGGCACAGGTCGACAGTGTTGTTTCATAACTAATATGGATGACAAGAAAAAAGCATCAGCTTGTAGATCATCGGGTATGATGATGTGAATTGTGTAACGCAGAGAAGTTTGGCCGGAAATATCCGAGCCGGCGGTGACTTCTAATATGATAAGCCTCTGGTGCACCCCTATTAGTGATGATTTTGAAAACTTACACGTATCAAGGACTGGCCCATACATGCCCAGTAATTGGCAGTGCTTGATTGTTGGCACTTTACATGCCCGCAAAATTCCAACTAATAAATTCATAGAATAACGCCGGAGAGGTCCTGTTCCAGAGCAGAAGCGGAGGCTTGATGCTGGCCCTAACAATTAGTAACGGTCTGATGTTACGCTGTCAACGGTAAACATGCACATGTGATTGTACTAAATATTTTTTTTATTATACATGGACAGTTCTGGCCACAGAAGTACGACCTCATGAATAGAGCAGCACCGTACTCAAGTGTGCAGGCCAGTGTGTGCCACGGTGGTGCTATAGGGCTGTGTAGCGCCCAGCGTTAGTTTTTCATTCGGGATTTCAATTTTTTCTGGCGAGGACTGTAGGTTACCGAGGCCCTCACTTAGTGTAAGTAAATAGTTTAGTCACATGGTAGTGAATGACCACACATCACCCGGAACAATAGTACCTCCAGGCATTAATGTGTCAACTTTCCAACAATACTTTGTCCTGGGTTTCAAACTAGTCGGTAGATAGTAGACATTCTCTGGTGATGGAATTGGACTGCTCGACCATAGATGATCTTCTGTAGGTCTGGGCTCATGACCAATGTTATTCCATTCTTGTCTGTCCTCCTTCGGGTGTGAGTGCAATGAAGCATTACAGGATGCTAAGAATGTCACCCGACTGGCCTGTGCATTCAGTGCAATCAGCCACATCATAGAGTCACGATCAGTTTTGACGGTGGTACTACCGTCTGGTGGTATTGGGGTGCTAGCTTTGTAGGACTGCCGACCTGGAATCAGGTATTGTGTCCAGCGATCTCCTGCAAGAATGTAGGGGCCGACACCACCATACTTGAAGAAAGATGAGTTCTTGTGGGGGCGGAAGTCGTAGTTGACAGCATCCAACACGCCTTCCCAAATATCAGTCTGAACGTTGGCAGATGCGAAGCCGGGAAGAGGCTCCACCTTCTTCACCTTGCTCTGGCCGCCATTACCGGTCCCGCCGTTGATGAAATCCGCGACATTGTGATCGGTCGTGGTCAATTTGTTCATGGGTCCCGGGTTGTCGCGAACATAGCCCAGGACACATATGCTGCAGTTCTGTGCCGCCACCGCGGTCTCCACGTCCTTGTACAGATCAAACGCCATGTTATGCTCAACTGTGTGATTGTCTCCCTTGACCATCAGGCCCCCGCAGTGCCACGCGACGTTATTCGACAGGGTCGCAGACGTGCCTACACGCGGCGGCTGTCCATCAAAGCGAATGCCGTACTTCACCGAGTCATGAACCCAGTTGTATGATAGGGTTGTGTGCGTCTGGTATGGAGTCTGAACCTGCAGTGTGAACAGAGACAAATAGGTAGGAAGTTCTGATTCAACGTGCATGGCAGTATATGACGTAAGCAACCTGTCCAGTACTTTCTGCATGGGCTGTGACTACCTGCCTGACCTGTTGGCTCATTGCAAATGGCCTATGTACAATGCACTTATAAAATAATTGTATGTTCATGTATAATGGTGTACATGTACCTGGTATACTTCTACACGACCTATCATACTGTCCTGTCCACAGGCACTTGGACTGGATTGTTGTTCAAAGTTGGAAAGTATGCAGTTACCTCTTCATGTTCCGACTGCTCAAGTACATGCCTACTATACACGTACTACTTGAAGAGCAGGACTGGGATCTCATCAAGGGACCCGCTGCTCAATGATGAAGCCCACACGGGTGCTTTATATACTGTAAAAGCAGAAAATTTCGGTGGTGTCATATTTTCGGTATTCCCCAAAATCGGCGGTTCGGTAGAGGGAAATTTTCGGTAAAACCAGTTCTCCAGGTAAGTGTGCTGTATACAGTATCGGTTGTACTGAAATTTTCGGTGCGTTTTATTTTCGGTAAAAATTGTCGGCACCGAAGTTACCGAAAATAAAACACCACCGAAAACTTCTGCTTTTACAGTAGTGCATTACAAAGACATGATGATCTTGACCTATGCACCATGCTTGCATGTCGGGTTTGCTTATAATTATGATTATTGTGGCTCAGCCCTGAAATTGAGGCTGGAAACATATGCCGTCCTATCAAGTTTGCACATGTACTTGTCGCGGTGACACACACACACACACATCGTTCCTACCTGTATGCCTGCGCCATCATGCTGTATGTCACCCCAGCATTGTCCTGAAATACGGTTGAATGCAATGGTGGAGGCAACAGGTGGCTGGTACCCAGTCATTGCTCCGTTCTTGTAGAGTGTATTACGTACAAACAAGTCGCCAGATCCACGTTGATTGTTTATCGTCCCCGTACCGCCGGTCGCCTTATCCTGGTCCGCGCCGGACCAATCATTGTAAGCAAAGTAGTTGTTGTTGATGTTGCAGTTCTTGCCTTGTACGTTCAGAGCCGGACCGTCCGTGTACATCCACGTACTGTTGAATATTGTGTGGAAACCATGATCTCGGTCGTCCCATTTGCCATCATGCCATTTTTCGGAATCCATGTCATCGACATCTCTCACCATCAAATCCGATGATGTCGGATCATAGAAACGGCTGCTGATTAGGGTCCACTGCGGTGGGCTGACATCACGTAGCATTCGCTTACTGTAGCTAGGGTAGCTAAAGTTCACAGAGTGTATCATCAGGTGATCAATGAAAGTTGGTGTGGGTTGTTCGCGGATGCTTGATGCCCATATTGTGGTGGCAAAGAACGTCAAGTTGGCCAGCTGAACGTAGCTGCAGTTGGTGATATTCAGAGCGTACGTCGACACTTTGCCCGTGATCTTGTGCAGATAGGGACCGCGTCCGTCTTCGGGGATCATGTACGCCATGCCGCTCGTGACGTTGTAGTACCATTCACCTGGGGTATCGACATAGTCCATCTTTCCCTCCAGGAAGTATCGGTTTTTTGATGGTGAGTCATGGTATTGGCCAGTGGCATTGTAGGTGAACGAGGCATACCCACGCTCATGGCCCAGCACCAAAGCAGGGTAGGTGTCCCAGCTGCCAGTGTTGAGCACTGCTACTGCGCCGTCCATATCATAGACAGGAACTGAAAAAAACACAAGGAGAACATGATATCACCAGTTAGACTACTGTAAGCATGTACGTCATGTATTGTGAGTGCATGCAAGCACCAACGGAAATATTTCGTTGAATCTGCCGGATCCCCTCGAGGTATGCCATTGTCAAGCTGCTTCGAAGTACGTCATGAGAAATACTCACAGCAGAGCATCACCTGGCAAAACCAAACAGCGCACCGCAGTACATGTGTATCTCTAGCAGCGTCGGAATGCATCTCTAGCCATGTAGTGTGCATTCTTCTGATTCCCATAGCAACCCTCGGCCCTTGCGTGAAGATAGTCAGAAACCCCATCAAATCACCCATACTACCATAGCTCAAGACTATGCTTCACTGCATCACCGGCTAACTGCACATGTGTTCTACTTCGAAGTAGTTCCCCCCCCCCCCCCTCTCCATACACACGACCATACACGTGTACACACATTCCCCATTCAACGCTCTACAAGCAATAACTACTGTTACTGTCACTGTTAGATGAGGCTGTGCCGGACTCACATTCCCCATGCCTGCCATCGTCCACCATAATACCCGCTGTTGAGTTACTGGTATTGGCTGATTGTGCCCAGTAGCTGGCGTTGAATACACTCAAGTCACTCCACAGTGCATTGGGCCATCTGGCATTCGTCTGCATCACATCATCTACAAACATTTGCCAGAAATCCGTCTGAGCTTTAGCCGCATAGATCATACTGTGCAGTGCATAAACATTCCAGTCATCAATGCTGGCTGTCACTGGGACTGTTCCATCCAGCAGAACTTCAGACTCGTCTCCAGGTGCCGCTGCAATCACAAAAGGTTTCTCCTCCGTTCCATGCAGACCTCTAACGGGCAGCGGGTCTCCTCGGAATGGATAGCGCCCAGCATGTAGTCTACATTCATCACCTGCAACTTTCAATGAAGAAATACATTCGGAAAAACTCTTTCCTCCCACAGTGCAGAGGTTTCCCTGGTCAACTAAAGCTGGCTTTTCACACGAAGGGTCCGGGTAAGCGTGATAAACTGTTGCCGTCGCTGTAGCAGTCAAGGATACGATGACGCAGAGGAGGGAGGGAAGGAGGAGAAGAGACTGGTGAAGGAGGGAGCATGACAATGCTGCCCCGATCGATTGCCCAGCCATCCTCTTCATGGCCCAGACATTCCCATCCCGTCTGACGGAGATTTATCTTGGACCAAGTAATAGTTCGGGTTCCTTCACTGATTTACTGCATGCTAGATCTACACTGACTCAGTGACTGTGTAGGTCCACCACAATGCACTGAGTAGGTCTACTGCATGTCTTTGCATCGTGACAGTGGGTTCAAGCCCTCCATAAAGCCATTGAGGGTGGACAGACTGTTAGTGTTAGCTGTCGACATGTCAGCTCTCGAGATAAGTCGACTCTGGTTCTTTACCATAATAATAGCGCCACCTGTTATGCGGCTCATTCTGACTGCAACCTACATGTAGATCTACATATACCGGTAATGTCATTTTGTACTTTGTAGCAAAAGCAAAAAGGCATGGCCGACACTGAGACAGCAAGAAGATCTTCGCTGTCACGAGGACGGGCTGACATGTGCATGATTCATTGATTGTAGCACGTGTGTTCGTGGTGCATGGCGTGGGAAAACAGCAGACAAACACGATAATCAGGACATCAAAGCTTGAGGATTTGTTGTCTAGTATTTATACATGTATGTCCACAATATCTGCTGCGTATGCTGTCGATCCGGATCGCGACGACCGGAAAAGCGCGGCTAGGTTCCAGAGTCCAGTGTGGGGATTTACTTCGGGAATTCCTGTCGTTGTCTTTCGGTCTTTATTCGTAGAGAACACCGCGATCTCCATGATCACTGTGAGTGTGACCAATGACTCAATGAGTAGATGTAGATCAACCCCAGTGCTTATGTCGTAGCTGTACACTACTGCAACAGGATTATTTTTTAAGCAGTCAGAGGCTACTTGTAGCTCTGACCTCCAACTCCAGGGCGGAAATCAACAGCCGGCCTTCCACTACTGTACTATCTCAGTATCTGTAGTTCCAGCTTGGAAGGTTCAAGGTCATGGACTGGTATAGCGATAGGACCTAAGCCTAAGGCTAAGTAAGAGTGGTGTCAGGGGGTTTCAGGTGTATAGTAAAACAAGGTTCACGTCCGTAGACCGTCGAGGCTATGGCCGTCAAAGCCCAAGCTAGGATTGTCATCATCCGTCACCACCACTTGAAAGTTGAAATAATAGTTTCTAGCAGTTTAATAGTTGCAGTTTGTCACATTCCAGTAGTCTACTAGTGCTGACATGTAGATCTACCATTGTGTACTGTGCAGGGACTACATAAAAATCATTGTGGTCCCTCACATGCAAGCGGAGACACAAAAATAATTATTGATCTACAACTACAAGGTCACGCTATCTACTAACTACTTACTTACTGTAACTTAGGTACCGTTCATTGATTCAAGCGTCAGCCATGTTGACGAAAATGGGGTGGTGTTCAGCCGCGCCGCTGGTGTTGGCAGTGGCTTTGCAAGCACTTTACGGGATTGGTCCATCGATGGCAACGGTTTATCACGCCTATCCGGACCCTTCGTGCCAAGAACAAGCCATAGCCAAGCAGGGAAAGCTGTGCACTGTGGGAGGAAAGAGTTTTTCCGAATGTATTTCTTCATTGAAAGTTGCAGGTGATGAATGTAGGCTACATGCAGGGCGCTATCCATTCCGAGGAGACCCGCTGCCCGTTAGAGGTCTGCATGGAACGGAGGAGAAACCTTTCGTGATCGCAGCAGCCGTTGGAGAGGAGGCCGACGTTCTGCTGGACGGTACTGTTTCTGTGGCAGCTGATAATGATTGGGACGTGTACACGTTCCACAGCCAGATCTATATGGCTCCTGCACAGATTCACTTCTGGCAAATGTTCGTGGACGGTGAGATGCAGACAGTGGCAAGATGGCCCGACGCGCTATGGAGAGATCGGAGCGTGTTCAACGCCAGTAATTGGGCGCACTCGACGAACACCAGCAACGCCACTGCTGGCATAATGGTCGATGACCGCACTCATGATTATGGTGGTAAGCCTTGACTAAGGGGTGTGGAGATACGTGTATGGTAACCACACTACATGCACTAGAATTAGAAACTGATCGTCCTCTTGTTGTTGCTCATACATGGGTCAAGTGAATGCTAAGGTACTGTTGGACATTCTGAAGCCTCAATCCTCCCAAACGCAACGCAACGGACGACAGGAACGAGTGGGGGGAAACATTTTATTATGGTAGACGCAACGCAACGCAACAACTACATTATGAGAGAGAGCTCGACTGAAGAGAGAGTCAGAGAGAGAGGCAACGCAATATAAAGGGCCTGGGTAGCTATGGCAAACATGGGTGCGCAAGTAGCTACCCAGGCCAACGGAACGAAAGGTGAGAATGACGTAGTACGGGTGCATGCAGGCCAGCTAGGGGAAAAGGGGATACTGTACGGGCGCAGGTACCTAACAGTACAGACACCTTGGGTCCTGTAAAATGGGGAAATGGATGGGTAGTCGTGTTCACTGCACAGCCCAGCGTTTTGTTGTACTACATCATCTACAATGTACATGTGAGGCCGCACAGACAGGGGGGGGGGGGGCTGGTCTGTGCCTGTTGCTGCACTTCATTCACTCACCACTGTATGAAGCTGGGAAGTGAAAGTCTTCACTAGCTGCTAGCCACCAAGCTGGAACGAGTGCTGGTGCAAAGCAGACTAGACACAATCCTGGCCGCCAGTCTCATCATCCTGTGTTCGTGTTTGTGTGTGTGTGTGTGTGTGTGTGTGTGTGTGTGTGCGTGTGCGTGTGCGTGCGTGTGTCTTGCTTCTGTGTGTATACGTGTATATGTGTGTGCATGTCTGTCTGTCTGCATTCTGTTAACTCTCAGTTCCATTCAATTCTATGGACATCATTGGGGCCGTGGTAGTGCTCAACACAGGCAGCTTTGAAACATACACATCAACTGTTATTAGCCATGAGCAGCTATACGCTACTTTCACCTACAATATCACTGAACGGGCCGGAGAACGGCACGACGATCCGTCTGATGATCGGTACTACCTTGAAGGAAACTTTGACTTTCTGGATCAGCCGTCGGAGTGGCTGTATGATAGGGTCAAAAACTTGACATACCTCATTTCTGGAGACGGCAGCTATCCTGGCATTCACAAGATCACAGGCAAAGTGTCGACATACGCTCTGAACTTCACCAATTGTAGCTACGTTCAGCTTGCCAACTTGACGTTCTTTGCCACCACAATATGGGCATCAAGCGTTGCAGAGCATCCACTACCGACGTTCATTGATCATTTGACCATCTCGTCAGTAACATTCACCTATCCTAGTACCAGCAAACGAGTGCTGCGGGATCTCAGTCCACCGCTTTCAACATTGATCAGCAGTCGCTTTTACCAGCCAGACTCCTCGGATATTATGGTGAGAAACGTGGACACTGATCTCGAGAAATGGTTTGCCGGCGGAGACGATCGAGATCATGGTTTCCACGCAGTTTACAACAGTACGTGGATGTACACGGATGGCCCTGCTCTGACCGTGCAGGGTAGACACTGCAACCTTAGCAACAACCACTTTGCTTACAATGATTGGTCTGCGGCGGACGAGATCACTGCAGACGGTGGCGTGGGTACTATAAATAACCAACGTGGATACGGCGAGTACTTTGGACACAACACTCTCTACATGAACGGTGCAAGTTCAGGCTATCGACCACCACCGCAATCCACTGTGGAGTTTAATCACATCGTTGGCCAGTGCTGGGGTGACATTCAACACGATGGTGCTGGTATTCAGGTAAGGAGAGAGTACTTGCCACTTCAAATTCAGCAGTAGCTAGTGGGTGGAATGAATGCTTTAGAACCTTTTGCGCCCGGGTACTAAATCCACGGATTCCTGCCACCGCACTTAGTAAACATTCCATCCCATCATAGTAGCCACTTCTTGGAAGCAAGTCGTTAAAATGATAATGTCACAGTTTGCGTAAGACCCAGTCAGACCCAGTTTCCACATCCATACGAACACCACCACCCAAGCAAGTCAATAATCAATTAAAAAAATCCAATAAATCAATTTATGAGTTTCTTCAGAAAATCTTCACCTGTCTGAGTATGTGCAGCAACATGTTCATGGTTATCTATGGGTTAGCTTGTGATGGGTCTCGGAGCAACCGGAATAGAGTGCTCCGAATGTAGATTTTACCGAAGTTGGCAAATTGCCAGATTTATATGTCGATCAGGGCATAATCATTTTTATAAGGAATCACTGTTTGAACTGCGCATTGATATGATACAGGTATATCATGATGTGAGAGTAGTCCCGGACTGCCTTATAATCAGTGTCCAACACAAGAACTTGTGATTACTCACTCTTGTGCACAGGTGCTGGCCACAAGCCAAGCAGGCACACACCTGTCAAACAACTGGGTGCACGACTCAGTCAAGTACGGCCTGCGCTTCGATGGCCAGCCACCCAGCATTGGCATCAATGGCTCGATGTCGGGCAACGTTGCCTGGAACTCTGGTGGCTTGGTGGTGAAGGGAGATCACCACGTTGTGCGCCACAATCTAGCATTCGACCTGCACAAAGAAACACCCGAGATGATTGCAGCGCAAAACTGCAGCCTTTGCGTTGACGGTTACGTCCGAGACAACCCAGTGCCCATCAACAAGTTCACGCTTACTGTAAATAATGCAGCCGACTTTATCAACGGCGGTACAGGCAGTGGTGGGCACAGCAAGGTCAAGAAAGTGGAACCACTGCCCGGGACAGTGTATGGCAACATCCAGACAGACGTCCGAACAGAGGTGATGGACGCTGACAACCTAGACTTTCGACCTCGCAAGAACTCATCCTTCTTCAAGTATGGTGGCGTAGGGCCGTATACACCCAGTCTGGATCACTGGAGACAGTACTGGATTCCAGGTCGGAAGGCCTACAAAGCAAGTACACCAATACCACCACACGGTAGCACTACCGTCAAAACAGATCGCGACTCTGTGATGTGGCTGATGGCTCTGCAAACACTATCTTGCCAGGTTACATTCCTGACCTCGTGCAATGTTTCATCGCACCAGCGTGATCGGGACGGAGACAATAGGCAGAACAAAATTGGTCACGAGCCCAAGTCAACGAGTGAGTATCTCTGGGTGAGTGGTGCGTTTCCACCATGGGAGAATGTCTACTACCTACCGACTAATCTGAAACCCGAGACGAAGTACTGTTGGAAAGTGGATACGTTGGTTACTGGAGGTGATATCCTTCAAGGTGACGTGTGGTCTTTCACAACTATGTAACTTGATTATGACACAACGGTAATTAGTAATTTAGTTTTGTGCGAGTAACATGCTCTATTGTTCAGAACCTGCTACAGTCGTGTAAGTTAGGGTCACTTGAGTCAACTTACTTTATGGTCCAGTCTGATGGATTCTCAAGCTAGTTTGCCGGGAATGTTTTACGTGGCGGGTGACATTCCTTTGTTATTGCAAGCACTTGCAAGCGAAAAAACACGCCAGAGGTTACATTAATTTTAGGTGTTTTACAAGGGGTAGTAAGTTAGCAACATGTCATGGAATTTATGATACGTTGAAGTACCATTATACTAGTGATGGTGTTGGGCTGCAAGACAGAGACAGAACCGGTGTGGGTGGCCCTGAGTGCGGACAACCAACGCTCGCCGTATTATCAGCTCCTCCACATACTTCGCATTGCTTTGAAGGCCTCGGGTAATATCTGTAAGGAAAGTCACTATGGTGTAAAGTACCACAGTGATCTTGTCACACACTTGTATTTTGGTGGAAATCACAATTGACGCAGTTGGATTTTTCAGCCTTGAAGAGTAGAAAACTGGAAGCATTCTCTTCAAGTAAGAAGGGAAAAATTGAATCTGGAATGTGATCGGGAGTGGTGCATGGACTATAAACTAACAAGTATAAAGTATATCTGTCAATCAAAATATTGTGTCTGTAAATAGAAGATCTACGTTCAAGAGGCTGGTTACTGTGACTGCTGCTACATTACAGGTGGCTGATAGCCTACAGCATAATGATCAAGGCCACTGTCAAGCCGATAAGGAGACTCAAGAACTCAAAATGGTACACTCTGCGGCTGAACGAAAAAAACTTTTCAAGAGAGTCCACCATAAGGACGGACACACCTGCTGAGCCTACTTGCCCTGACCAGTTATGTACTGGCTGCACAATGCTAGCGTGGCTAATACTAGAATAGTCACGGCAGGTCACATCCTGTGATTGCTCCATGCTGCGGCTGGTTGACCCTTGTAAACTCTGTTCTACCAAAACTTGTACGGGTGAATTTGAGAGCAGGGTTCATTGTCGCCCGTGTGTGCCTGTGGACGCATCCTGTTGACCAGGTACAGCTGCTCCAGGACCGTGCTACTGCCGGCTGCAGACAGCGAGAATGAGGAGTGACTGGCTAACAGGACTCGGCACCGACGCAGCAGCGCATGGTCGACGAAAACGCGCAGTTCGCCGTGCAGCGTGGACTCCAGTGACTGCGTCTTGCGGTAGTGGCCCAGCTTGTCGATGTGCAGCACTTGGCCCAGGGAACGCGTGTGTGAAAGGAACGCTGGCTGCGGCAGCTTCAGTTTTGCTTCCTCCAGGAGAGCGTCATCATCGGAAACTAGAAGCCACTTCTGTACATCTGGCCGGCACTTGTCCGAGAAGCCAGGAATGGACGTCTCGCCTCGCTTGCTTGCTACGCCACTGGATACTGCTTTGGCACACGACCAGAACGGGGCCATGTCGTGATGGCGGATTCCCTCGATCACTTGACCCGGCTGTGTGTCGGCGCCCATCTTGCCGCCGTGCCTTATGTGCAGGCATATTCCGTGCTTGGAATCCCAATCCTGCTCAACGGTCACCCTACTCACAGTTTCTGATAAAAGAGCAGACTCCTCAAACAGCCAACGGAACGCCAAGCCCATCGCGTCCGGTGGCGCGTGCTGGAATCTCAATTCTCGCCGAAGGATCCTGGCGACACAGGCCTTGGCGTGGTTTGTTGTGACACGCAGTATCTGAGGACCACTGGGATCCAGGGCCATTGCAACTAGCTTGTCACAGTCGGGTGTGTCATCCCGCTGCTGGAAGTAGCGACGCTCGGAAGATGTCAATTCCTCACTGACTTCCTGCTTGGTCAACGTGGATATTCTCCAGTCCAAGTTCCTCCCATGGCCTCTAGTAGAAGCACGGGGTGTGTAGTAGGTGTCCAGACGAGATGGCTTCTTCCAGTCGATGAAGAATGATCGGTTGGACATTAGCGCCACGTAATACAAGACAATGCTGCCGTGAAGCCTATCCGCTAGCCCGCCGCAGAACCCGCCATGCTTACAGCTGTACACTACGGAACGCAAGCCCAGCGCGACGGCCGCGCTATCATGCCAATCGTCGACGGAATTAAAAAGCCTAGTAGAAGAGGCCGCGTCAAAGTGGCCACTTCGGTGCACCTGCTGGAGTTTTGCATGACGCTTGATCAGACTCACCAGTCGCTGCCGTTCTGCCTCCCACTGTTGCCGTCGCTGGTGGCTTCGTCCATCCTCTTGAGATTGATGGGGCACTACGGGAAGCTGTTCATCATCATATCCTTCGCCATGCGGTTGGTAGAGTCCAAGAGCTGTCGGGGCACTTGTCCAATCTCCGTCGCTCTCCTCGTGCCCAGAAGGTAATGTGCCGCAGATGACAGCATTACGGCGCAGAGCCCAAAACGTCTTTGCAGGCTGTAGATCTACACGTCGGTCAGCGCAAAACCAAAAGTAGAATAAGGTCGGGATAAGGAGAGCTACAGCTGACAGCCCAACAGCAGACCTGGATCGCTCCTTCCAGCGCCGTCCTACACCGCTGGGATTCGCAACCATTAGCATGCGAGCGCGTCACACTTGCAAACATTCTACCACAAGACCGTCCACTCCTACAACTGAACAACACGTTTGCTATCTGAACCTCACTAGCTAGGCGTCGTGCAGTACGACGACGCGATGTCGAGTTTTTTTTTCCACGACGAACTCTTGTCTCACTCGCTTGGTCGTTTTGTAGCCGGCTGACTTGATTTGCACGCACATAGTCATAACGGCTTTGCGAGTGGCTGACCAGGCAGACGAAATCGTGCGACGTCCACGCGTCCGCGCTGTACCTAGGCTACAGCGTAGATTTTACGTGCGCTAGACCGCTAGTGCTGCCATGCATGCACACGCAGCTGTGAAGTGAGTGTGCATATGCGCATGCGACTCGACGTGATGTCTACCAATATAGTACCATGCGATGGTTAGTTAGTTCAACCTGGCAAGTCTTTGACATGACACGACATACAGTAACACTACACTCTACAGACAGTGTCAGGGAGAGCCGGAGTTGCACGCCACCGACAGGCGACACGAGACTCCCTGACACTCCAGTAGTACAGGTCAGCCTAGTCAGGCCAGACGATGAGTCGGCACGCGGCATTTTTGGACCTTCCGCAACTACTACTACTACTACTGAGTACTAGCAGGGAGTAGTATTTTACTACTCCCTGCTACTAGTACTACACTACAGTCTAGCGTGCTGGCAACTGAAATCCGACCCCCTGGGCGGCGCGGCTGCTACACCATGATTACAAAAAACAGAGATCGTCGTTCCCGAAGCCTGCGAAGGGGGATTCGGGGAATGAGTCCGAATGACTACTACATGTATACCATGGTATACAGACAGTCGACAGACTCAGTAGGCAAGAGTCCATAACCCCAGGTTATTATTATGGACTCTTGCTAGTACAGCTGTACACTGTACTACATGTACAGACTACATAGTCATTGTGATGTAGTACATCTTGTGTGCTCGTAGATCTACTGACTGTGGAAGGTCATCATGGTCATCCGATCAGGTCATGGCGTTCGTGGGCCACAGTCGACTAGTCATGGGGTGAATGCTTATCCGGCCTGATCGCCTACTGCGGCCTAGCGCCTGGGCTCGACGCGCTCGAGTATCCTGCGGAAAGCGCCGCATGACCCCTGTGCGTTCCTCTTCACTGACTTCAGTCTTCAGCCTTCTTGCATCGGATCTACTGAAGTACGACTCGTAGATCTACACTTGATACCTACCTCCTGATCCTCTCTCTTATCATGTACCATGTACCATGCTGATAAAGGTGACAAATTTCTGTACATGCATTTTAAAATGCATGTACAGACAGTACTGCATGCATTGCATGCCTAAGGACCTAGGGCCAGGCATTGCTCTCTGATCGACTACAGTCATTCATTGTCGCAAGTCACAGGACCTGGGCAGCGCTGTTGCAGCTCTTGTTTATTTCTGGATCGCGACGCGATGTGCCAAATCACCGCCCCCGGCTCCATCACCAGATCACTGATATCCAAATGAAATCACCGCCTCTAGCTCTATCACTGAAATAATACATGTATCCACATCACCGCCTCTAGCTCTATCGGGTGAGAGAGCTAGCTAGAGCCTAGAGGCAGTGATTGGGCAACGCGAGGTACGGATATCTAGATCCTGTAATCATGGTACATGTACAATGTAATAATTATTGTGTTCCTTCCGAAACGACAGTCGACAGCCATCATACCATGACTGATCACAAGCACAACTGTTATTTCTCGACGACAAAAAGTAATGCATTGAGTCTGTATGTACATGTAAGTCGTCTTATCTGCGTGACTAGCCCTCCGGATACTACCGACTACAGAACAGTCTAGTACTAGTCAATGTCGACTGTAGCCTAGGCGTGAAACCACAAGACACAATGACTTGATCCCAGCCTTCCCAGGCCAGGCCGGGCCAGGGGCGATGTTGCTTCCACAGCTACAAAGCGGCTACTGAGACAGACTACACAAGTACATGTCATTGTGCACAGTCTAGTATCAGTGTCTTTCTACTTGACAAACAGCTGTCCCGTGTCATCACCGTTTCACACGCGCACTGACTCCCAGCCACAGTGACACGGACATTGACATACACCGTGACACATGCATGAGGACAGATCCTTGACTCTTTGCCCAGCACTGCAGTGGTATCTACTATCACTGTACATGTATCAGTATAAAAACTAGTCATTTACTGTCATTGTATAGTATCATTATCACCTACGCTGACTATGTAACCTTCGTCATGCATCAAGGCTACATGTATGATGTACATTTTGTCCGTGTAGCTGAATGAGAACCAAAAAACTTTCTTTTTCTTTCAGTTTCACCGCAAAGTGCATGACTGGTTGCCCAGTTGAGTAGGGCACAAATGCCGGACATTGGAAATTATGAGTGCAGTCTGCAGTCTCAAACGAGCCACGTCGACACCGAATAGAACTACGAATCGAGAAGATACAAGTAGCTAGTGCAGATTGCAGCTGTGTGCAATGTCATGCACATGTACATGACACGTACAAGCTCATAGTCATACTGACGAGTGACAACTGCCAAAAACGACGCGACGTCGACGGGTATCACCATGATCACACACACGGACATGTCGCCTCGCGTGGGAAGTGTGATCTTACATAGTCAGTGACAGTGACAATTGCATTGTGTGAGTACTAGTACTACATGTAGTGCGCCGTGTGCGTCTATCTGGACTGAAGTGATGGCAGCGTGCCAGTCAATGCACCGTTTCCATCACTGACCTGTACAGCAGCTGTACGTACCCTATTCGGACTCAACTCAAGCAGCTGGCCAGGCTAAGCTGTGCTTCTCAGCACGTTACCGTATGCCGTGGTGGTATCACGGATGTGCGAACCCGGCAAAGGACCTTTTACTTCAAGCGCGACGTCGAAAGCAACAGAAGTCATGGTGAATGACACACACGTCGTTCAATCTCTTGCCAATCTTGCAGTTGGAAAAGACTTTATCTCTCTCCCGAGCTGACACTTGTATGGTCAGGTAACGTTATTTATCAAGAGTAAGCCATCACCACACCTACATGTACTACAGCAGGTGGCTATCGACATCTCATCCGACCACGACGCGTTCCGGGACGCTGCACTGCTGCACCGCTTACAATGGCGCCCTCAGGAATACCTGTACTACAGTAGTAGTGGGTATGCCGAAGGAATGGTTTACATGGAACAGAGAGAGAGAGAGAGAGAGATATAAAAGAGAGAGAAATAGATAGATAGAGAGATAGAGAGAGAGAGAGAGAGTGAGTGAGTGTGAGAGAGAGAGAGAGAGAGAGAGAGAGAGAGAGAGAGAGAGAGAGAGAGAGAGAGAGAGAGAGAGAGAGAGAGAGAGAAAGAGAGAGAGAGAGAGACACACACACACACACACACACACCTTCCTTCACACACATACATACACACACACACACACACACAAATGAACGCAGGTCATTTTGACTGTGCAGTCGGTGTGGACTGCACTGCACGGTCACCTGTCAAAGTTTCAAGCCCTGTGAAGAATAAACATGATAGGAAACGTCTTGGAGAGCGCATCGGACGCGCTCTCTGATCGATGTTACTACTCGGAGGAGAAACGAAGACTGAGCGGCTCTGTCACCCCAGTCGTACAGACGAATCGACGATGGCATCAAGGAATCCATAAACCATGCAGCACCACAAGGTCCTGATGCTGACGGATCGCGTTCAAGCAATCGAGAAGTCTGCACAACAAGGACAGTCGGTACAATTGATTGCATGAACAAATTTGAAGCCCAGCGCAAAACGAAACTTACACAGGGAGCGTTTGACTCCTGGCTTCAGAAGTAGCAGCTGAATTTGATGTCTGCAAAAAATTAAACTCTTCTCCCTCTCTCCCTCTCTCTCTCTCTGACTCTCTCCATCTCTCCGTCTTTCTCTCCAAGATCCCACACCTGGATCGTCTTTGAGTTGTTATCGTTTTCCCTACGATGGAGAACGACGGAACCAGTGGATGACGGACACACGACTCGAGAACTTCGCTCCTGGTGCAAATACTTCGAAGTACACGAATATTGTTCCATCGCTTCGTTGGCGAAGAGAAAAGTCATGATCATCCCCTGTCACCCCAGTACGTATCGAACTAACTAACCAACTTGTTCAGCTCATTTGTGGCAGCACCAGTAAAGGCGGAAACACGAAGATGATTCCGAACACTATCAACTTACTTAGTTTGTTGGGGTGCAAGGTATAGCTAGAGTTTGATGATTGATAGTGCTGATGCTGATGGTAATGACTACTGTACCCAGCTCTATGCACGTACCTCTACATGACTGGTGGTGCTAGCTATTCTAGTACTGGCCCTGGGTGCAACTCATCATCTCTTCCATGCCAGTGTGTATGCCTCATGTTCTGCACAACGTGCATTTCCTTTGTCATGGATAAATACTCTGATCGACCTACTTGCGCAATCTTCTTCTGCTTCCCACTTGGTTGCTGCGCTGTGCAGTTCTTCATCTGCTGCGGCACATACTAGTATACCTCATATTCTGTCTTTCTGGTCAATTAGGTACATGTATTCAGCTTCTTGATCTTCTTGTGGTGAGGATCATCTTGATCTTACTTCTTGTGTAACTCTTGCAAAGGCAGTAATGGAGGACACTCTACCGGTAATCAGCAACTGCTTATGGAGAATGCCAGGTCGAGGGACGACCAGGAAAAAACAATTGCTGTATTGGATGTGCATTCATCAGCGTGTTTTAAGATCAGGACAACTAAGTTCGCCACTACACCAACTTTTTGGCTACATAGGAGCAATGATGATGATGGCCGTGTTTGACTTTGTCAGCTTTCGTGCTACCAGCCACAGCATGTCAACATTGTCATACTCGTACTGATAAGGAAGAAAAACCCACACACGCACGCACACACACGCACACACACACGCACACATCGATACACTGACAGGCATGCAAAGCAAGAGAGACAGAGAGAGAGAGTCAGGCAGCGAAAGAGAAGTGAGACTACTTGTAGGTTATGGGCACGGTGCTCCAATTTCTGCCCAGCTGAAGTAAAATCCATGTACACTATTTTCGTGTAGTGTTCATTGACGGTGCCAGCCACTGGTGAGTGACCCAGTGGTGTAGGTGTTGACATTCAGCACACATCACATTTCAGTCTCCAACGTAAATTCAGTCAAAACAACACTGCACTGCAGCAACATGGGAACATGATTCTCCCAGGCCCACCATGCAAGTGCAGTGTGCGCCAAGAACAATTCCAGGTAATTCAGCAGCTACCCAAGGATGGACAGGTTCGGCAAAAGCACTCCGCGAGTGCCTGACGTTTCCAAACGTATTTTGTTGACAGTTGTTGTTTCTTCCTTCGATTGGGCAAGACACGATAATGTGCCAACCCAGCCAGCAATGAGACACATGCATTTGTATCCAGCAGGGCTATTGTAAGACTTTAGAGAGTCCTTTGCATATGTGCTGGGGACATTCACTAAATATTTAGAGAGGCCTGGATACCTAACGCAGGGGGATTGGCTGAAAGGTCTTCGTCCATAGGTAAATATGGATCAATGTACTGGGTCCACGGATTCTGTCAATCTTCTCGCGGCAACGCCTCTTCAAGGCTGGAATAAACAGTAGAGTAACCACGGCTAGTAATCATCGCGACTTACCGAAACTATTCACCACATCAAAGAAAAGCAAAAGTGCTTCACCACTGCGACGGCCTGCAACATCATTTTTAACCGTACCCCGAACAACACATTTGATTCTCTTTTTGCCACCCAAGCACATTTTACCGTAGGACACGGACTTGTCTTATGGGTGATCTTTGGGTGGACACCGGGAAGGCGCCAAAAAGGTGATGTAATGGAAAGACCTCTATATATATAGTATGAACAGCGCTAGCGCCTGTAATCACAAAAGTATTTTATTCATAATTATGGTGGCAAACACGCAAAAAAAGAAAAAAAAGAAGTGGTAAACACGCACCTGGCAATATGGCGGTAAATACACGCCGGATAGTAATTACTAGTATACAACAGGAAGAAAAGAGATGAAAATGGCTGTGAATAGGGGTGTGCGGATAATGCTCGAAAAGGTGGCAGATTCTGCTCGAAAAGCAGTGGAATTGGCAGAACCTTACAAACCTTATGGCGGGCAATTCCTCGAATTCTGCTCCATTTCTTTATCCACATACCAAACATGCTTGAAACTTACCAGAAAAAGTACCAAATTCTGCCAATTTTTCTGCCGGCATTATCCGCATATGCCTAGTTGTGAATACACTTTTTGTACAGTCAAATGTCGAGCCAGACGAGCCTCAGCCTGGACGAGGTCGACAGGCGTTAGGTTGAAGTGACGGTGGCGAACAGAGTGTGATCCGCGGACACAACGGATGGCAGACCTGGCGAGAAAAAATGTCAAGGAGTACCGCAGCCACTGAGCTACAACCCGGCTATAGGCAGTATTGCGTTTGGTGGCCAAGCCGTGCGCCAACCTCTGGATTGCCACGGCTGCTTCTAGGCCCATGCCACCACAGGAGGAGAACACTAACGGTGTGAAGGAGCCATGCTCAACTTCATGGACACATTCACCGTAGACACGCTCCTTCTCGCCTTCAGACCTTCGGTAGAGGGACTTGGCACGATAGCTTGACGTGTGGGGATAAAACACCCTTGTATCAAAGAATGCGTTGCGGCTATCGGTCCAGAATCCCTTCCCCCTCAGGTCGTCACGGGCATCAGGATCAGCCTAGTGTTGGCTGACCGATGATGAAAGGTTTCACCAGTTAGGGGCTGCAATGGTGGCTCCACCTCCACATCATGATGGAGCTCGTTCATGCACGACGCAATGAAGTCGGTGGGGTCATTGTGTCCCATGTGGATGAACCCCGACAGCTTGCAAATTTGGGCGTGGTCGACTGAAAACCTTGAGCCACAGGGACAGGATGCTGGCAGGTTGTCCAGGGGCCAACAATACCGGAGCCGGGTATGGTCGTGAAAGTCAGCTTTCGCATCAAAGCTGAAACCGTGCTCAGCCATAGGGACGGCGGTCAGGGTACTGGACCCGCCGCCCTTCTCGCGTGCCAAAGACATAATGATCATTGCTCGCTGGTGTGGCTGCGGCAGTCGGTCATGGATGGCGGTAGCTGTTGCGTCCAGTACTGCGCCTGTAACCATGGTAATGACTATGACTGTACATTTTGTGTTTCTGTTTCGGTACATTTCGTATTTCAAGGCATATCCCGAGGCTATACAGTGTAGGTATCATTGATTAAAGGACCATTCTGGAACATTCAGCATAATTGTATTTCTCTTGCTAGGCTCTTCATTACGAATTATTAGCCCTCCACTGTCTGCTATCTCAACCCTACAGTCTCCCATTATAATGGAACTCCCTTCGATTTAGACTACGTCTTTGGGAAATCCTCAAATATATAATAATAATAATAATAATAACATGATTATTATATTAAACTGGTAAAAAAAAAAAAAAAAGTAAATTATCGTGTCCGTTCCCGAAGGGA
Organism: Sycon ciliatum; assembly: GCF_964019385.1. NCBI lineage: Eukaryota > Metazoa > Porifera > Calcarea > Leucosolenida > Sycettidae > Sycon > Sycon ciliatum. The sequence goes on from NC_088646.1 coordinate 28,448,449, forward strand.
ACTCACGACGGCCGCTAACACCCGGTAAACCCTAGCGGCAGATGCAGCGCCTAACGGTGGGGGTGAGTGGGTAAGTCTCACAACCACTGGCACAAGTGCCAAGAACGACCCCATTAGCTGCATCCATGTACCCCTTGTGCCTGGCCACAAGTTCCCAGTTGACTGTGGATAGCAGCACGGCTGGAAAAACCGCTCCCAGGCAGGACTTGCACCAGGTACCTCTCGTATCTCAATCATGGTCTTTGACCAACCCACTGGTACATGGTATGTATAATATAACCCAATACTAGTTCAGAACTAGTATTAGATCAACCTTGTTAGGGAGCATCTCATAAGTTCGCATTTTGTTTCTAAACGTAACGCATTTCGAAACGGGGGTAGGGGGGTAGCGCCCTTTTCGAATAGAAAAATGACTGTCCGCACATTTTCTGGAACTGTACAATCTACCGCCAGTACCGGTACTACCGTGCTAGATCCCTGCAGCAAATGAGTGTGTTTAGGTGGAGATCTACCTGTGTTTGCAGATCAGCTAACCCTTGCACTGCATGCATGCAGGCTACTCAGAGGTGTCAAATGTCACACCAGCCTGATCAAACCATGTACCTGGCCAGCGTTTACAGGTTTACAGCAGTACAGTTGTTGTGGAGGAACTATGTTTATGTGCGTGTACCTGTCATTGATTGTACTTGTACTCAGTAAATGTAGTACTACTGTATGCCATTCACGACCGCTCTAGCAAAACATTCATATCCATGTACATGTACATGACTGTACAATCATGTACATAAGGCCAAGTAAAAAAAAAAGCTAGATGATCGTCCCCGTCCGCCCCAGTTTTTGTCAGCGCCCCAAGAAATATTTTATTTTTTAAATCGTGAGTTTTACTATATGGACCACATACTACTAGTATATCACAACGTCAGTATCGATCTGCTGAAGAAAGAAAAAGAAAAAAAGAAAAAAAAGAAAAAAGAGAAAAAAAACCTTGATGTTGTTGTGTACACTGTGTGCATGAGAGGGTAAAAAGTAAAAAAATAAAAATAAAATCCTCCCGCCCTCCCCGATTTTTCCAAAAAAAAGGACGATCATCTAGTAATTTTTTTTACTCGGCCTAAGCATACCATAGTAGATAAACACAGAAATGCGATAAGACTTTCGAATAGAGGGGGGAGGTAGGGGGGTAAAGTCTATTCGAAATGCGTTACGTTTGCAAAATAAATGCGAACTTTAAGATGAGATGCTCCCTTATAGTTCACGCATACTGTTAGATTGACAGCATGAAACAAGGTGGAGGACACTGTGTTCGGAAACAGTGACCTTACTACAACCTTCCGCGGTTGGCAGAGCCCCGGTCCCTGCGGACCATTTGAACCATAATTATGGGTGTCGCACCCGGTTCTGACCCTCATTATGCTAGGGGGCAGGAGACTACTCCTGACGTCCGTCTTGTATTCAGTGTGTTAGTTGAGGTTTCAGTGGCCGCATGACCACCAGGACGACACAAAGAAAAGAGCGAAGAATACAAGACAGACGTCAGGAGTAGTCTCCTACCCCCCCCCCCCCTCCCCTAGCATAATGAGGGTCAGAACCGGGTGCGACACCCATATGGTTCAAATGGTCCGCAGGGACCGGGGCTCTGCCAACCGCGGAAGGTTGTAGTAAGGTCACTGTTTCCGAACACAGTGTCCTCCACCTTGTTTCATGCTGTCCATCTAACAATAAGATTATTATTATCGACTTCGCGCTGTACTTTATCGCGGTGCACTTTATCGTGCTGTACTTGGTCGCGCTGCGCTGAACGACTTCGCGCTGCAAATAAGTACCGCGCCTTACTTTTCGCGCTGAGTTGCTGGTGCTGTGTACACTGTACTGTAATCTAATAATCAATCATGTACTTTACCGCGCTGATAGTCGTGGCGCTGAAGAAGCTGGCGCTGTGAAACCATGCGCTATAATGTATCGCGCTGAAACGGTAGCGCTGAAGTGGCAAGTCCCCAAACAGAAAAGAGTGTGCAGAGTCGCGATCAGGAAACGCTGAGTTCTTCTGACAACATAATTGGTTAGCTAGGCGCGGCAAATTCTTGTAGATGCCAAGACTCCAGTTCACCTGTACCTCATGCACATTATTATCTTGGTCTACACACACCAGCAGATTAAATGACCAAGATGTCTTGGAAGTAACTAGTTGGAGAAAGGACGTCTTCTCCGCGTGTCTTTCCTGGCATTGGATTGGATTGGATTGGATTTTTATTTATAGTGGTGACTATAACAGACAATTGCCTAATAACAATAGACCCACTCGAGGGAAAGATGCAAAAAGATATGAATAATTAACATAGTAGACTACCGGTATTGGATAGGTGATCATGTTCGCATTTTGCATAGCTGAAAGTCATAATTACTAGCGTGAAAAAGCAAGGCATTGGGGTAACAGTTTCTTAAAACGCATCAAACAACAAGATTGCGGGTTCGGCACTGGCCCTTCGCAAGGGAGTCGTAAAATACATGTACCGGTATTTTACGACTCGACTCGACTGTACATCGCTAGCTAGCTAGCTGTACATCGCGATCGATCAGCATGGACTCGATCGGGTACCGGGTAGATCGGGTGCGTAGATCTACTGCGTAGCAGCTAGCTATGACTTATGAGTATGAGCTAGTCATCATGGTCATAGTACAATAATTCTGTGAGCGGTTCTGAAAAACCTTTACTGGTACTGCCCCGTCGTAAAAGTAAGAAATTAGAACTGGCCCATTGTCCCCCCAAATGCGAACTGATCCACCTAAATCGCGAATGACGGGACCCGAACGCACCAGTAGCACGAGGTCGGGAGGGCACAGGATCACGGCAATTATCATAGGGTAACACCAGTAGTAGCAGTAGAATTTATTATTTTGAAGCCTACCGCTAGTACAGTACATGGCCTATGGTCCGGACCAACGTCCCCATATAGGCCATCTGCATCCACAGGTAGGAACCTCGTGCTACTGGTGCGTTCGGGTCCCGTCATTCGCGATTTAGGTGGATCAGTTCGCATTTGGGGGGACAATGGGCCAGTTCTAATTTCTTACTTTTACGACGGGGCAGTACCAGTAAAGGTTTTTCAGAACCGCTCACAGAGCGATTTTTATATGGATAATTTCAGCTCTTTTTCCGTTCCCTCCCCACCCCAACCCCGAAGGTAAACATGATGACCACGCGCGCGATGTACTGTATGTAGCCATGCGACTGCAATAACACACTGATACATACCAGCCCTCCCCGCCTCGCTACCCCGCACACAGTACAGATACACAAACATGCGTGTGCACACGGCACACACATGTGGCCATGCACACATACGCACATGCACACGACACAAACAGGAAATTCTTCATGTATAATGCCGTGCAAAGCAGTGGCCACCGTACTTGAGGAAGTCAGTTGTGAAACAAAAATAATTCAACTACAGCGTGTAGACAAGCTGACGGCCAAAGCACAACATAGCAAACATGACATTTGCCCAAGGATTGCAGTTTGCAGACCATGCCATGGAAGCAGCGAATACAGAATGTAATATCATACAAAGTGACAAGCAAGGACGTGGCCATCATACACCAGAAACTTGCAGAAAGTCACATATCCAACAGATAGAGAAGTGAACAGCAATCTGATACAGCCCACACAGGACAAAGCGGACCTGATACTCGTCCCAGGATCGCAAGTGGCAAACCCTTTTCAATGCATAACATGCAGGTGTACGTTAGACGCATGAACATCTGACCGTGTCGCCAGCATACAATGTCATCACATGTTTACCCCACAAGTTACACACATGCACAGTAGAAGCACAATGAAAGCAATAGAAAAGTACGATGTGGTTGCTGAAGCATCTTCACACTTCAAATTCAGACTTCAATGTGGTCGTCACGGGATGATATACCTGCAAGATACAAGTGATGAAGAAAGAAAGCAGAAGGTCGTGAGGTAGGCTATGAGACACCACAAACGGTTCACCTACATGTCTGTTCAGGGCTAGTGCACTCACACGGAGAATTGTCATAATCGAGCATTTCCCAAACTGAGAAGTGCAATGAAATCCACTTGCATGCACAGGAGCAATTTTGCAATATTATGATGCGCAATTCGACACGATCTGTGATGCTGCGTGCGATGTGCCCTGCTGTCATGATAGTGACAGTCACTGCGGTATGTTTTGTCAACGTCGCCCGTGCACTCTTCTGTCAAGTCCAAAGTGCTCACATACTTGGCAATGTTTTTGCAGTGATCAACTTTTATCCTAGTTATGTCACGGGTAACTTTAATGAAGTACCCGCAGGCCGTGTCGATCTGCACATCGTCCACTCTCTCATGTACTTGGCCTGCTTTGTCTGTGTATTCATTTCATGTGCAATCCACAAAATCGACTAGACAGTGGGTGCAATACGCTCTCTACCTGAAGACGTTCTTCTGGCGACATCTCGCCATGTACTTGGCCTGGCTTTGTCTGTGTATCCATTTCATGTTCGATCAACAAAATCTCAATGCACTACAGAGACTAGACAGTGGGTGCAATACGCTCTCTATCTGAAGACGCGAACCATTAAATTTTTTGGAAAAGTTATACGTACACCTGAAACGTAATGAAGTACAGGAATAGAGAGAGTGACTACAATACGCTCTCGACCTGATATAGTGATAACGTGAGTACAAGACACTCTCCACCTGATAACGTGTTAGAAGGTAACATGTCTACAGTCCCACCGTACCCTTCCGACACGACTGTAGACCATTAAAAAAATTTGAGAAGTTATACGTACACCTTAAACGTAATGAAGTACAGGAATAGAGAGAGTGACTACAATACGCTCTCGACCTGATAACGTGAGTACAAGACACTCTCCACCTGATAACGTGTTAGTAGAAGGTAACAGGTCTACAGTCCCACCGTACCCTTCATCATTCCTCATTCACCATCGCGCGATACCCTGGCACACACTGGCAACATATCAATGGGGTGCCTTACCGTCGTCTAGAGGAGACGTCTTCGCAGCAATATTTTCCCTCCTGCGCATTCAGTCGCCGACGCGACAGCGTTCACGGGGCCGTTCCAGTTGCGGAAGACATTCGATTCATCGGGCCAATTCAGCAACAGGGCCGTGGACACACAGGGGGCAGAGGAGAGACATTGTTAGTGGTCAAGAAATATGCAGTGGCAAGTGGCGAGTGCCGCGTGGATGTCAAGTTGTCATGCACAATTCAGCTATTACTTACGGTCCAGCTAGTCCTGCCATTGCTCGCTCGTCCTGGTTCCTCCTCGTTCGTCTTCCTGCACGTCTGCACTTCTCCTTCCCCACCGTTGGCTTTGCGGTACGGGGGTGCCGGAAGGAATTCCCACCATGTATCCATGTACATGAAGTCCCACCATGACTCTCCATGCACATGCCCACGGCCACGTCAGCAGTTTGTATAGTACCGGAAGGAGTTCCCACGATGTCTCCAAAGGCCTAGAGCGGACGTCTTTGCAGCAAATCTTTTCGCCCTGCTCATTCAGTTCGCCGACGATGTCTCCAAAGGCAAAGGCCTAGAGCCTAGTAGAGGGGACGTCTTTGCAGCAATTCTTTTCACCCACTTGTAGTACCCTGCACATTCACTCCGCCGACACGACAGCGTTTACGGGGCCGTTCCAGGTGCAAAAGGTCCACGTCAGCAGTTCTCAACTATTTCGCGTACGGGATAGTCACCGCGACAGCGTTTAAGGGGTCGTTCCAGGTGCAGGTATCCATCAATGGCACTTTGCAGTATGGGGTACGGAAAAGGGGCCTCCTCGTTCGACTTCGTCGACTTCTGCAGTTCTCCTTCCCGTCAGGGGTACCGAAAGGGGCCTCCTCGCAGTTGTCCTTGCCATCAGGTCCACGTCGCGTCATGCAATTCTCAACTATTTCGCGTACGGGATAGTCGTCTTTGTCGTACGCGACATCGGCGTTTACCGAGTGGCATTGGCACAAAAGTACAAAGCAGACCGCTGACGGGGTCACGTGTCAAAAAAGTATCAACAACGTGTCGACTAAGTGTCGACCACGTGTATAGCGGTACACTCAGCGGTACACTAATTCTCGTGCCATTCTCGTGTCACAAAACTGGAACATCGAGTACATGTCTACAGTCCCACCGTACCCTTCCGACACGACTGTAGACCATTAAAAAAATTTGAGAAGTTATACGTACACCTTAAACGTAATGAAGTACAGGAATAGAGAGAGTGACTACAATACGCTCTCGACCTGATAACGTGAGTACAAGACACTCTCCACCTGATAACGTGTTAGTAGAAGGTAACAGGTCTACAGTCCCACCGTACCCTTCATCATTCCTCATTCACCATCGCGCGATACCCTGGCACACACTGGCAACATATCAATGGGGTGCCTTACCGTCGTCTAGAGGAGACGTCTTCGCAGCAATATTTTCCCTCCTGCGCATTCAGTCGCCGACGCGACAGCGTTCACGGGGCCGTTCCAGTTGCGGAAGACATTCGATTCATCGGGCCAATTCAGCAACAGGGCCGTGGACACACAGGGGGCAGAGGAGAGACATTGTTAGTGGTCAAGAAATATGCAGTGGCAAGTGGCGAGTGCCGCGTGGATGTCAAGTTGTCATGCACAATTCAGCTATTACTTACGGTCCAGCTAGTCCTGCCATTGCTCGCTCGTCCTGGTTCCTCCTCGTTCGTCTTCCTGCACGTCTGCACTTCTCCTTCCCCACCGTTGGCTTTGCGGTACGGGGGTGCCGGAAGGAATTCCCACCATGTATCCATGTACATGAAGTCCCACCATGACTCTCCATGCACATGCCCACGGCCACGTCAGCAGTTTGTATAGTACCGGAAGGAGTTCCCACGATGTCTCCAAAGGCCTAGAGCGGACGTCTTTGCAGCAAATCTTTTCGCCCTGCTCATTCAGTTCGCCGACGATGTCTCCAAAGGCAAAGGCCTAGAGCCTAGTAGAGGGGACGTCTTTGCAGCAATTCTTTTCACCCACTTGTAGTACCCTGCACATTCACTCCGCCGACACGACAGCGTTTACGGGGCCGTTCCAGGTGCAAAAGGTCCACGTCAGCAGTTCTCAACTATTTCGCGTACGGGATAGTCACCGCGACAGCGTTTAAGGTGGCATTCTGGGTTCAGAGGGTCAAAAAACAAAGTTTCGATTTTCTGTATTTTTTCACTGGCAGCGTCTTGTGTATGGTCCAAAGGGTTTATCCTGAAAATTTGAGCGTAATCGGGTGCTTCCTTCCGGAGATATAGCCGCGCAAAGTCTGCACAATTGTTTTTGAAATACTGAAATATCAGCAAATTTCTACAAAATTTAGGTTTGCACACTATTCCGATTTTTACCGTCAATCTTTGAGCGATTTCATTAAAATTTTCTGGAGCGACTTGTAGCGACCTCACTCCCTGAGTATTACGTCATTCTACATACGCATGCGCAAGAAATAAAATCATTCTCTTTGGTCACAACTTCTTCGTTGTCCGGTTGGCCAAAGTAGCCGTCGTCTAGGGCCCGACGTAAAACCCTAAATTGGTGACCCCCGACGCTGCGCTCTTCGGAGTTTTGAGCATGCCATCCCTGAGCTCGGCCCGCCGCAGTTTCCTGCTGGCCTCAACTCTCGGGATCCCGTCAATCGCCGGCTGTTGACGTAAAACTTGAGCCTCACCACCACTCGTCACTGGATCCGCCTCGGAGCTGCTGTGGCCCCTGCCACCCTCCCCGGCCCACCTGGATACCCCGCTATCCTGCCACGGCATTGTCCAGTCGTCCGTATTCGTCCTGGCCTCAAGCTGGAAATTGGCCACCTCCACCCGTCGTACCAGCTCACTCACTGTGCACGCACGCAGGCCCACGCCCGGCACCGGACCCCATGGAGCTGCGCTCGCCTCCATCTGTCCCCGCCTCAGTCGGCACGCCTCGCCCCAGTGCAGCGCTCCTGCTGGTATCCCGCCAAGCCTGCAACATGCAGCCGCCTCTGACACGATAACACTCCTCTGTCATGCGTACATTTCCTCTTTTCTTTCTTTCTTTCTGCCTCTGACATGCTCTCCACCTCTGTCACGTTAACACACCTCTGACATGTTAACCCGCCTCTGTCATGCATCTCTCTCTTTCCTGCTTTTCTGATTTTTGTTTCGGCATTTGTGCCACGTTGATTAACAAATTTCACGCACGCAGCGCTCTCGCCTGTACATATGTATCATATTATTATATTTTTGCCTTTCCGCCTTGTACATGCTGCGCTTTCCTTTCTCTTCTCTTTCTTGTTTCTTGTTTATCGTGCTTCGCTCCTCCCGACCTCACCACTGGCGGGGGAGTACTGTAGCGACCTCACTCCCTGAGTATTACGTCATTCTACATACGCATGCGCAAGAAATAAAATCATTCTCTTTGGTCACAACTTCTTCGTTGTCCGGTTGGCCAAAGTAGCCGTCGTCTAGGGCCCGACGTAAAACCCTAAAGACTCCTGGTACTCCTCTGCGCTGCAGACTGACAGCCGCGCACGATGTTTGTCACCATGGCAACCAAGATAACTTTTGCGCATGCGCAAATTCAAAAAAATTCAAATTTAGGGCTCACAGTACGTATGCTGATAGCCAGTGGACATCAGCGCCATTTTGATTTGGGGCACTCAAGTTCACGTGATCCTTTCGCGTGCGGAGCTGTATGCAGTTCTGTGCTGGCGTGTAGTCTCTGATCTACGTGCAGGCTGCAGCATGATCATGATGATGGAGCTGCTGTTTTCTTGCTCTGTCGGCAAACAAAATTTCCGACAAGTAGCTAGAAGATGGCATATGGAGAAGCTTGGGAGGCCTTGATCTTTTCTGTAGTTCGGGAGATGGACATCGAACATTACAATGGTAGTTCTCCGTGACTTACCCTTGGTACTGAGCTGTGGCTAAGGTGAAGTGAGGGACGAACTACCCAAAAATATCGCAAGCCTACAAGCGCTTCGGGTCCGTGACTAATGCCCGGGAAGAAACTGATGAAGAGTACTAGTCTGCCACGACGATACTCCACAATGACCAGCTCACACTCGGCTCTACCCACACCTGACCATGGATTTGGAAGGCCCTAAGGAAAGGAGTTCGTTCCACTGCGCAGTGAACGAAACGGCAGGTGAACAAGAGTTGTGCACGCCGTCGCGTAATTTTTGTAGTTTGAGCAAAGATCTGCGGCGCTTCTCACGACCCTAGGCAAACAGGCCACGAACAAGCCGTCCATCCACGATCAGAAAGTAGTTGCAAGGTCGTTTCCGGGAACGTTTGCAGAGCTGAGTCCATGAAGAACAAAATGAGCGCACAAAACAAATCACTCGAACACGGCGCTGATCGCCTTGCGAGGTGACCAACACGTATTTTAGGTAAGTGAGCTTTTCTGGAATGCAAAGCGATGTTTTCCGCACGCAGGGTACAGGAAATCTGTGGTGGTATGCTTGACAAGGTTGCGCATCATCATTATTTTTTTCTTGAGTTGCCGTTTTCTGTCATGTCAGCTTGCGCACGGTCTTCTTCTTGACCTTGCGCGCTTCAAAATGTAAGAACTGCACAATGGTTGCTCCGATTTTGACGATCTATGGCTCAAAATTTTCTTGAGGGACCTGGCCAGAGGATTACCGAGCCATATTTTTGGTTTTCACCGAGCTTGTGTCATCGATTCCCACAGATGTTTGTCCCATCGGGGGACGAAAATCCACAAAATCCCGTTCGTGGGTCTCAGAGCACGGATTTGAAAAAATCGTTCGGTAATCCTGTAGTCCTTCAGCCAAGGAATCCTCCCTGAAAATTTCATGGCTCTCCGGCCAGTCGATCTTTAGAACGAATCGATAGAAGATTCAAAAAATATTCAAAATTCCAAGCCCGGTGATTGGCTGAAACACGGTTTTCACTGATCACGCCAGCACCTCGTGGAACAAAATGGCGCTGATGTTGAATGTACGCAACTGTGAGCCCTAAAATTTCGACTCTCATGATCTCAGCTGATCGCTCTGCTGTTGAAACTTTTGGAGTAATTGTTTTGGAGTAATTGTTTCTTGGAGCTAACCCCTTCGTTGGCTACTATGGGGAAGTCTAGAGCCAAGGGAAAGCCCGGACGATCTAAGAAAAGGAAAAGAACGTTCTATGGAGTGTCTCAGGCGCCGAAGGCTCCCTCTGGTAAAATTTCGCCTGCAGAACAAATTCCTGATTTGCCACTGTCTGATGACGACCTTGAAGTGTCAGCTGAAGCCACGTCTTCAAGCAGCGATAGTGATGGAAGTGGCGGTGAAGTCGACAGCAGTTCCTCCGACAGTGACTTGGATGAAGAGTGTGAGGAAGGGGCGCATGGATTTCGCCTGATTGATCTCGAGTGCCTTCAGCAGCTTTTGTCAGCTGCAGTTTGTTGCAGTGGCTGTAATGGCGCAGTCACGATCAGCGAATCGCAACGGGGAGGCCTTGCATCATGCCTGGAGCTTTCCTGTGTTAACTGCGGCGACATAGCAAGCGAATTTATGTCCAAGAAGTTCAATCGGGTCTGGGAGGTGAACAGACGAGCAGTATTCGGAATGCGACTGATTGGCCGTGGACGTCAATCAATGGTAAAGCTGGCGGGTGCACTGAATATGCCATCACCTATGAGTCGGTCAACATTTTACAGCCATGCTAAAGGCCTGCATTCCGCGTCCAAGAGCGTCGCTGAGCGTAGCATGACTGAGGCAGCTGAGAAAGCAGTGTCCGCAGCAGATGGGGGTAGCGATATCGCTGCTTCCTATGACGGTACCTGGATGCGCCGAGGATTCGCATCGCTCTTCGGAGCCTTCACTATAATTGCATATGATGTCGGCAAAGTGGTGGACTGCGAAGTGCTTTCAAAGTTTTGCCACAAGTGCACGCACTTGGCGTCTAGAAAAGAGAAGGGAGAGCTAACCAAAGATGACTATGATCGACAGATTGCCGAACACGATTGCTCAGTCAACACCACTGTATCAGCTCCTGCCATGGAGAGTGCAGCCGCCAAGACTCTGTGGGCCAGGTCCTTTGAGAGCCGCAAGCTGAGGTACACCACCTACATTGGTGATGGAGATACCAAGAGTTTTAAGGCTGTGCGTGACGCTTGTCCGTATGGGCCCGAGGTGCCTGTAGTCAAGGAGGAATGTGTCGGCCACTTTCAAAAACGCATCGGTACCAGCCTAAGAAAGCTGAAGAAAAACCTTGCGGGCAAGAAGCTTGCTGATGGGGCGCACTATAGGCGGACGTGGTCGCCTCACGGATGCCATGATCGACAAGCTGCAAGCCTACTATGGCATGGCTGTGCGGAACAACAGCGGAGACTTGCAAGCCATGGCCAGGGCCATATGGGCATCCCTCATGCATCGTGCATCCAGCGACAGTAAACCTCAGCACCAGTATTGTCCGCCTGGAATTAACAGCTGGTGTAGATGGCAGCAGCAACAGGCAGGTGGTGATGTCTACGCCCACCACAATATCCTGCCAGAGGCAGTATGGAAGGAACTGAAGCCGGTCTACATTCGGTTGTCCGACCGGAGTTTGCTCGAGCGCTGCCAGAAGGGTGCTACGCAGAATCGCAACGAAGCGTTCAATGGACTCGTGTGGCAGTTGTGTCCAAAGACAGGCTTTGCATCCGCTCCCACTGTCCAGATGTGCGTCTACCTGGCCGTGGCCTGGTTCAATGATGGAGGTGTGGCAGTGAAACGCGTTCTGGACGAGATGGGCCTCCCTACTGGACACCATACGACACGTCTCATCAAGCTGCTAGACCGTGAGAGACAGGCACATGCTGCCAGAAAGAAGTCAGAAGAAGGGAAGAGGTCACGAAAGAAGCGAAGGAGGATCAGGAAGGGCATCCAGGATGAGCAGCAAGAGGAAGAAGGTTTGACATATGAAGCTGGTGGCTTCGACTAAGTTCTAGTAAGTTCTAGTTGGACAGACATACCTCCATCTGTACTTGCACAGAGCACTTTTTTTCTCCATTTTCCACTGAGTCCCGTACCTCTTAGACAGCGTAGCAAAGAACCTGTAAGTCACAGACCCCATAAACCATACATTTTTGGAAACTGTGAGCATTTATCAAGGTGCTAAGTGTCATGGATTTTTATATTTGTCTAGTAGCTTTGAGTAAAGTGCTACTGATCGAGGACCTAAATTTTGCGCGATTGCATGATTTTTGTTTGACAGCTTGAGTACTTTGTTCTGAATATGATTTCAAAATTCCGCTCCACTTAGCACCTAGGTATATGTGAAGGAAATCCTGTGGAGCACTCAGTTTCTACCCAGCTTCTTTCTGCGTTTGCATATTGCGTCTAAGGTATTGGTGGTACGGCATAATCGCAGATTTGACTATTGTGTCTGCGGATTCCCATGTGTGAGCTTGATTTATACTTCATTGGACTTAGTGAAATACACTGGGTATGTGGTCAAGATTTGAGCAAAATTCATCAATTATTATGGAAGTTACGGCTGTGTTCATGCGGTCGGGCCGCGAACCCAGACTGCCACCTTAAGGGGTCGTTCCAGGTGCAGGTATCCATCAATGGCACTTTGCAGTATGGGGTACGGAAAAGGGGCCTCCTCGTTCGACTTCGTCGACTTCTGCAGTTCTCCTTCCCGTCAGGGGTACCGAAAGGGGCCTCCTCGCAGTTGTCCTTGCCATCAGGTCCACGTCGCGTCATGCAATTCTCAACTATTTCGCGTACGGGATAGTCGTCTTTGTCGTACGCGACATCGGCGTTTACCGAGTGGCATTGGCACAAAAGTACAAAGCAGACCGCTGACGGGGTCACGTGTCAAAAAAGTATCAACAACGTGTCGACTAAGTGTCGACCACGTGTATAGCGGTACACTCAGCGGTACACTAATTCTCGTGCCATTCTCGTGTCACAAAACTGGAACATCGAGTACCAGTATGGAAAGGCTTCAGACAGGAAGCCTTTCCAATATAGTATGACTGTGCTGCACAAACTAGTCTCTGGCCTCCGCGCCGCGCCAGTCCGCGGCCGGCCGTCACCATTTTTTCAATGTACAGATGATCGACGCTTTTTGAAATAAATAATTTTTTTGGTCGTCCGATCCGACGCGACGTGAGTCACGTGACTCGTGGTGCACCGGTATGCGGTATCCCACGGCACCGGTGCCGCGTAGAATCTACTGCCAGTCGGCAGTATCTGTACTGTAGTACTACAATATATAGTAGTAGTAGTAGTAGCAAGAGTACATAACCATGATAACCCCCCAGAGTGTGCAACGCCTGATCCAGCTCTGCATAGGCAGGGTCTTGGTCGAGCGGAATCGGATCTTTGCGTCATATCTGAGGGGAACCCGGGGAGTCGCGGGTACTCTTGGATCAAAAACAATGGTGCCCTGCCTCGAGACCGGCCTTGCGCTGGTGTGAAGTGTACGCATGACATCAGAAGATCCGATTCCGCTCGACCAAGACCCTACACAGAGCTGGATCGGCGTTGCACACTCTGGGGGGTTATGTACTCTTGGTAGTAGGTCTACTGCACTGGTGAGCTAGCCCGGCCTGATCACCACGTACATGTGCATGTGCGACACGTCGTTTATTCGCCTTTCCAACTACTGAACTACTGTAGCAGTCTGCTGTTAATGTTTGAATGTTTCCTTCCCCTCCTTCCAGGCCAGGTAGATCCACGGCCACGTGCCGTCGTTTTTACTGGCTCCCCCTTGGCTCTGGCCAGTGCAGTCTGGGCCATCAGCATGCAGCTCTAGCTAGCTCATTCATTAGCCAACAATACGACTCAGAAGTCAGATAAGCGCCGGTAGCAGGGCGACTCGTAGTCCTACCGACAGTCGATACGATGACGATGGATGCGCCATGTGAAATAAAGCTCCTTGCAGTGCGGGAGATCGCTGGTATGAAACATCCACTGGTTTGAACTATTAAATACCCATAATTTTCATCAATCATAGGATTTAGATCTCCGCCTAGAATGTCTCACTGCGAAGCTAGCGACCATGCTTTCTGACCTGACCCGCACCCATCAATGTTCATACGCGGCCTTTTCCAGTCTGCTGGCCGAGCGGTTGTTTGCTGTCGGGAACGGCGCAAGACCCTAGCCGTTTGGTTGTTCCTATCTGCAGTCGTGATCCTTGGCGAATTTCCTGACACCGCTTGGCATACTCCGGCCACTACGGTTAGATCTGACTGTCCCGCCGCTGATGGCACGACAGAATGGTTACCGGATGGAGAAACACAGAGCTGGTTCTCAGCGCCCAGAGCTTCTGTGTCTCGAGTCGATGGTGGCAAGAAGGAATCGTCCGGTACAGACGGTAGAAACTTTGCAGCACGTGCCAAGCTGATAAAGGTGATTCGTGCCCACGGTCAGCTTCAGCGCGGCTATCGGAATGGCAATGGTGAAAACTTGAGAGCTGTTGTGTATGTGTGCGGCTTTGGGGGTTTCTGTGGCGGCCTAGCAGATCGTTTTGAAGGTGTCCTTGTCCTCTACTTCGCTGCAGTTATTTCTAACCGTGCCTTTTTCATCAATTGGACCAAGCCGACTGACTTGGAAAATTTTTATGTGCCGCGACACGGTGGGGACAGCTTGGACTGGCGACTGAGTACTCTGCAAAATGATGCCATGCACCAGCGCATGGAAGCTGTGGACCGATTAACCTTGCACCGTCAGAAGGATGCGCTGCGATGCACCAAGCTCGTGTCGATGATAATGGACCCGCGTAGCCCCGCAATCGTCCGCATCACCACCAACCATGCCAAGTCCTGCGTTGTGAGAATGCTTGAACAGGAGCTCGAATTTGCACACGTCCCAGCGGATACGATGGGCCTGGCCTTCCACTGGCTTTTCACAGAATCCACTGACCTGATTCGCTCACTGAAAGAATACGTCACGAAGAACAAGTGGAACTTTGCCACTGGAATATGTATGCACGTCCGGCATGGTGGAAACATGGGTGTCACAGGCAAAGCCTCGATTGATCCTGTTCGTCATTTTGACTTGAACTCGTTCTGGAAGTGTGCTGCCCGTGTCAAGACAGACTTGCAGGACGAAGTGTCTCTAAATGTCGTCAATGGTGGAAAACAGCAGGTTACGGTTACAGTGCCTAGGTGTGATTCTCATGTGAGATCGTGGTTGCTGATATCGGACGATGATGAAGTCCTCAGTGAGGCTCATCTGAACCTACCGAAGCCTAACCGCATAGTGCACACTCAGGGTGTAGGCCCGGTGCTGCACATCGACAAGCTGAGCAAGTATCGTGGCAGCGAGCCACAGGCCATAGCGGACGGTGAACGACGTGTTATGCTGGATCATGCGCTAATGCAGCGTTGCCGTCTTCTGGTAGCCAGTCACTCTGCGTTCTCCCTGTCTGCAGCGGGGCTGAGTAGGGTCATTGGCCAGCGTGTGTACTTGGTGGACTGGCTCCGTGACCTCAGCAGAAACCAGTCTCTAACACGACGTCGTCCATGCCGGCAAATTGTCCCATCGTCGTTTTGGTAACTCAGTGTGATGGTGTGGGCTCAACAAGCTGATCGTGAACGAGTCTGGCCTCTGTCTCTGAGAGACTGCAGTAAGCTTCCTGCTTCAGCTCCTGGTAACTTCTGTGATTCTGGAAATATCATTCCGTGTGACACCTGCAGTGCAGCCATCAGGAAGTGGCAGTGTAGAGTAGGGTGGTGCGATAGCTTCACTGGTACGGCAGTCTAGCTCAATGCGGTGACTGTGAGTCATTCGCACCCTCGATGCCAGTACTTATGCCCGTACTGGCTGAGTACTATTTACTATTTATACTTTAATACTGCGCGCGTGTGTCAGTGCTGTGTCTGGCCTCGGGGACATCGAGACGGTTCCACCGGGCATTTGTTGATTTCACGGGTATCGTTTTTGAAGTTTCAAGACGCTAGATGTGGTTGCCCGGATGTTCAGCATGCTTCCTTTGCTGCTCAGAGTGCTATGTCAGAGTGCTTTTTGACTGACAGTACTTGAGTCAACACGTACAATCTGAGACGAGCTGCACCATGCGGCTAGTGCTCACGCATCCTGTGCATGAGTATGGTGTCCGCCGGACACTTGGAACAATTCTAAACACTGCCGGCTGCGTTGGTTGGTTGCACACCATTCCACTTTTTTCGGTTGACATGTACACAAGTTGCTGCCAGCTCCCCTAGCTTTCAAAGCGGCTGTGCTGTGCTATGATGTGGCACACTTGAAGCCTGCAGCTCAGGTACTGACCCGGGGCAGGTTGGCCTGCTGCTCTAGTGTTAGCCTAGTTCCCAACCAGTCACCCAACCGTGACTGACAGTTGTGTCTACATGTAGTTCGATTCATTTCTTTTCTGTTTTCACTTGCCGCAGTGGCTATGAGTTTGTGCTGCATTACGACCATTGAAATGGCGGCATGACTCTGAGTAACACCGTGACTAATGGAGGCTTGCTGTCATGGCCCTTTGTCTGATGCTTGACCAGCTTACACTCGACTGCAGCGTGTGTACTTCAACTTGAGCAACACCTTGAACCACAGGCATTATTAATAACACGCCACAGTGCCTAGAATCTTTCTATTATACAGTCCAATCGGGGTGTGCTGCTACCGCGTTTTCAAGTTTTTGTAACTGATAACCATCACGAGAAAACTGTGACGTTCTTGGATCACTACCCAACTACTTTGCCGGCCTTGATGTGTGTATAGAATATGAGTGCGCAGTTTATCCTCTTTTTTTTGTACTTCATTCGAGTACATGTACACTCCCTGGCTTCCAATCATTTCAGTCTTAAAGTTTTAGCCGCTTCATACTCTGTATTATATATTTTTTATGTTGTCACAGTTTTTCGCAACCACAGTCACGGTTGTCGCTGCCACCATTGTAAGTTTGTGATTGGTGCTCGCCGCTAATGCCCTCCGTCACGGAAATGGCCCTGGCACATGCATTAGTGTCATCGGTTTGAGTTGGTGAGCGTCTGTGGCCGAATGGAACTTTTGTGGGTGCCGTATGACCCGAACAGCACAGCAGCAGTGCGCTGTGCTGTCCATGTGTACAGTTACGTGCATCACAGTAGCCGATTTTTTTGTCTTTGTCCCTCACTGGCCTCAGGCTCCGGCAGTATGGAATGTGTCAGTCGGACCGCGGTTTCAAGTTGCTGAATTGCGTCATCCACTCACGGTATTTAAAAAAAGGCCGCACCAGTTTGCCTGCCTGCATGATAAACCTGAACACCTCTGGTGATCTTCTGTTTGACCCGTGTACTCATGATGATGATGTTCATACAATGTAGGTGAAAATAAAAGAAATGGTTTGGGTACAACTCCCTGATACTGTCTATGTACTCTCAAGAACTTGGAACGTAGTAAAATGCAATTTTACTCCCTACTTGCTACTGTACCACCAAGAGTACCTACACAAATAACCCACCCCTCCAGCTCCCCCTGGGCATGGGGTTATTGACTTATTGTACTCTTGATACCATAAGTGCACTGAATGATGGAAATTCTTGTTTGTGTGTTCGGAAAAAGGAGAAAAAAGAAAACCCATACGCTGCGAGCAGGGTTCGAACCTGCGCGGGGAGACCCCATTGGATTTCAAGTCCAACGCCTTAACCACTCGGCCATCACAGCGACAACGAAATCTTCTGGCTCAGATATGAATATATAAACAAGGTGCTGTTGCCTGACGTGACTTCCACCTGCACCATGTGGCATGTGACATGTCCATGGCATGGGTCCATGCAGGCGCGCGTGGTGTGTGCTCTTTTCGAAGGAGGCTAGCTGGCAGATGGCTCCCCTTCCCCAGCACCGCAGTAGTGTACTGTAGACTGTGGTGCAGCTGAGCAGCTGCTTCGACGTCCGTCAAGTTTAGGTCCTGGTTGTCAGACTACATGATGTAGGCTAGGCTATGGGATGCTGCTGCTTGCTGGCCTGCTAGTTTGACTTGTTTCGAACATTTCTATGTTGCGAAGCGGCTTTGAGGCGAATAGTTTTTGTTATCATGTTTCCTGGCACCCATAATAACATTGTTTGAAACACAATAAGTCATGGTTGTCTTGAAATTTGTACTCTAAGCTCGGGTCATCATGGTCATGGCGGAAGAAATTTGTCGGTGATATGTGAGTGGAGGTGACCAGACATTATTTATCTACTAAGTACTAGGATCTACTTCAAGGAAGACGCAACCAGGAAGGGCAAGGTAAAGTTCTATTTAAATTAGCAGCAATGGTTAATTTCCCATGCAAAAGTATGGTTGGCTTTTTGTTGACAGCAACATCAGACTGACGTCACTTAGTGTTTTGATGCCTTCAACTAACTTGAAGGGTAGTGCTGCTTTGCAAGTGGAAGTACTGATACTGGGTCATGAGTTTCGTGAGAAATGCTTTACAACTTTAGAGGCAAAGGCTGATATGTCCAGAATTCGGGTTATCGGGCGTTATCCAGTATTACATTTTCAGTAAACATATTCATGGATTTATAAAATCTACACTAACCGTACATGTATGTTCTTTGGTGCGCATGATCACTGTGCAATTAGACCTTGCTCATCTGGCCCTTTTACTCTGTTCCTTCTCCAACCGATTCAACATTGGTTAGAGCGGATTTGCGACAAACCCTTGACGTACAGTGTACCGTGCAACGTTTTCGGTTATCCGTTTCCGGTTCCCTCGCCTATCCAGATATTTTATTTTCTGCGGCTGAGGAGCACAGTGAGACTCATTGGCATTGATATTGGCAATGTGCGCGCAATGTGTCTAGTTGTGTGCGTTGCTAAAGAGATCCTAACCCTAGTCTACTGTTGATGCGAAGTGAAGTACAGGGTATGATGATGTCATTCGGATAACCTCTATCAGAATATTTCCCAGGCCGTATCCAGCCAGATTTGCCAGGGGAACATTCCGTCATGGCCAGAGGAGCGGTTTGACTCCCAACATGATCCTTGAATATACAGTACTATTGCTATTGTCACATGATCTTGCCTCATGCTACAGTGTGATAGATACCACCTCATGACTTATAGGGTACGCGTTGTGTCACTTTTGTGTGTATCTAAGAAAGCGCACAATGAAAATTAAGAATTGTGAAACAAATTTTAGGTGTGGTGTAATATCACCTATATTTTCAGCGTAAAGTGTTGTAAAGGATTTGGGCTTTTGAGTAGTCAACCTCGTGAAAACGAACTCTGGTATAACAACTCGCGAATAACGACACGATCTTGAGACCTAGTAGTGACCACTTGACTGCATATTTTCTACCTCGAGAATACCAACAACACGAAATAGTGAATACCAACAACTCGCGAATAAGGACATTTTTTCTCATGCACGATCGAGGGTTGTTATTCGCAAGGTTGACTGTATGACGACACATATCTGTATAATTATGCCTGTCCGATTCCAGCGAGCACAATCAACCGCTGACCCAACAGACACTGTATTCAGCCATGCACACCCAGTTTGTGCTTTTGGCTAGCAATGGAATGAACGTTAGCGATGACTGCCCATCAGTGTTCGGCGAGCAGATACCGTATACGTCGGAGGTGTTCGAAGAACGCCCACGTACGTTTTTATAATGCTGTACTGTGCTGTGATGTGCCAGGCTGTGCTATGCTGTGCTGTGCTTGCATAATTAATTGCAATATTATCGTATTTTTGCATGGCTATTAAACGTGAGAAACTCGGTAGCTGGGGCGTGCGAACTTGGACAATTTTCAGATTGGCTTGACTGCTTTGATTGTGGCGAACTTGCTGATGTGCTGTGCTAACTCACCTTGTTGCTCTCTCTCTGTCTCTCTCTCTGTCTCTCTGTCTCTCTCTCTCTCTCTCTCTCTCTCTCTCTCTCTCTCTCTCTCTCTCTCTCTCTCTCTCTCTCTCTCTCTCTCTCTTTCTCTCTTTCTCTCTTTCTCTCTCTCTATCTATCTCTATCTATCTATCTCCCTCTCTCTCTCCTTATTATTTCTGCTTTTCATCTCATTACAAAAATTCTGCATGTAAAATCTAGACTGACAACCTGCTTGTTAAATCATGCACCCGCTTTCAGGCGTAAAAACCCTGTTGTAGAGGTCTCAGTCCTCATGTGTTAGACTTACCTGTCTTTATAAATGTAACTTTCTCTCTCTGTCTCTCTTTCTTTCTCTCACTCTCTCCGTTCACTGGTCCAGGAGCATTTGCTGGTCTTGCTATAGGAGCACTGTGCACCATAACTGTATGGGCTCTGCTCGGCGTCCAGCTACATCGCATTTCCCGCTACCCCGCCATAAAGAGCCAGGCATGGATTACACGACACATCATCTTCTTGCTCGTGTTCCCGGTATGGTCATTATTTGCATGGCCTCTGAGGATGTATGCCTGTAGGTAGATTGCATGGCCTCTAGGGATGTATTCCTGTAGCCTGTAGGTAGAGTGTAGTTCTTCACCTTCCTTTTAGTAAAGTCTTTCCATTCAGGTGTGCAAGTAAGACTTGGATGGAGAGCCAAGGATTAAAATTTAAAGAAAGGAACGAAAATGTTAGCGGGGGGGGGGGGGGCACAATATCCCCACAAACGTACATGTACATGTCTTGAACCCTTTCATGCACTCACCATGTCATGCTACTATCCGCGAGCTTGGATTTGCTGTAAATCAGCGATAAGTACATGTACGGTGGTCAGGGAAAAGAAAAGAAGCAGCAGCCACCACAGTTGACACTGAAGATCAACCTAGAATGGTAGGCTTCAAACCAGTGATGAGCCAAAATCCTGGATGCTACTGCTTTCTGGAATTATCACACTCTCCATCGCACTCAAGTCAGATATCTCGACCCTTTCTCTCTTTGTCTTGTCGGATAGTGCAGCAAAGGCATCGCAGATCAAACTGACTACCTTTCCCCAAAGAGCTGTGAACTGCACTTCAACCTTTACACCTCGGGCTCTGCAACTGTACGTGTGTGAGCACATGAAAGAAACTTCTTTCCTTTTTCCACAACCGCCAACATGAATACTGAATGCCAGAATGTTAGAACATAGCGTGAACAAAATGCTATGTCACTTTGGCAGATGTGCTTTTGCGTGGACGGTGGTGATGCTTCCAAAAGAAAAGGATGGCACAAAACACGTGAAAAAGATTTCCTGCCAAAAAACGTTCCACGGCACAGAATGAATGATACATCACCAGAATCAGGAAACAGGCAAGTAAGATGAAACCAAACGCAAAGAAGGAGACTGCATCTTAAACATTTATGAAAACCAGCAATCAGGACTCAAAACTCAATCATGCCGATACAATGAATCCATGGGGCCTGAACGCCTGCTAGAAATAAATAAATTCCATTGAAAATCTAAAGCAAGAGACAATTTGAAGCATAAGGCTGCGTTCGTTTTTAGCTACCTGGTAGAGTAGAGTAGAGTCACTCTACCGATAGAGGTAGATGGTAGAGGCGAGTTTACGAACGCTGTTCTACCGGATTTAGTAGTTTACACGATGTGTACGTGAAATGTTCCTTTTTTGGATGGAGTTGTGTACAAATCCTTGATCTTGCTGGAAATCACGTAGCTCTACCAACTTCTACCGGATTCTACCAACTTTTTCCTGGTAGAGCCGGTAGAGGAAAGTAGAATCTACCCTTTTGAGTAGATTTTTTTTCAAAAAACGAACACCTCTACCGAAAGAAGTAGTTTCTACCCAAACCTGTAGATCAAAAACGAACGCCCCCTAAGGCCAAACAAAAAAAGTCTTTTATTTCGGCTAACCGACTGAAACTTTTTTATTGGCCTGTATGATTAACTAGGACAAATTCATGTTGCTATCTGTGTGCTGTTTCAATAGTGTAACAACTTCTCCACCACAGTTAGTCTATCCGGCCCTGCATCGTATAAGCTAGGTTGTTCCCACTTCACTTCTGTACCTATGTGTCGCAGGTTGTCACCACGACTCACTTGCTGGCGGCCTTTGTGCCACGCGCCATGGTCTTCTGTCAATTCATTGCGAACTTGTAAGTGCCTGCTGGTTCTGGCCAACCAGACGTGTTAGCCAGGCATGATCAGGGGATTGGAGGTTGCGAGTCTGTGCGTGTTTTACAAACTCACATCTAACTAGCTGGGATGTGAAGATTGAAGAAATGGCATTAAAATGCACATTGTGTATGCCGAAAAACTACTAAATTAATCATAGATTGCCATTCGCTGCTGGTCATTTCGAGATACTGAGAGTATGCACGTACATCCAGGCAAGGCCTCCTTCACCCAGTGTGGATGGGGAGGAGAGCTACACATATTCTTTTATGTGACATGGGTGACCGGTGTCACGACCTGGTCACCAGTACCGTAAAATCCCGCCAGAGCGCCCCTACCTCCTCGACGCTTCAGGTGGGGAGGGGCGGATGGGCGAGTCCTACTTGCCGCATTGTGATACATGAAAAAGTACTCACCCTACGAAAACTGTTCCTGCATCTCGTACACCGACCAAAGGTCAAGAGCCAGGAGTCGTACAGACCCGTCAAAACTCAGGGTTTGTGCGATCCTTGTTCAAGAGAGTGGGCACTGTTGCGTACATTTCCAACGGGGTCGAGCACGCGTCTGCAGTACAGTACGGCATCACGGACTGTGACAGAGTCATGAGGATACAATCAATCACGTCCCTGACAAGAAGTCAGGGAGGGGCGGATAGTAGAGACGGGGCGGCGCTCTGGCGGGATTTTACGGCACACGGAATGTATTCTCAATCTCATCTAGCCTGATCTAGGCATAGTGGAGAGCACTGCTTTCCTACCATACATTCTGTGCGTCCCCGGGTGCAAGTTTTCGACATGTGCAAGCTTGGATCACCCATGCCCCATCAGGGTCCGACCCATTTTTGGCCAAAATATATTCCTGGAAGTAAGTCAGATCGGCCCGTGAGCTGGGAGTGGAAGTGCCTGCAAAATACCCTGATAGAGGTTATCCGAATGACATCATTGTGTACACTGTGTATAGAGTGGCAAACCAGTGCTTGTGATGCCACTACCTGACAATCTCCAAAATTTTGATATGTAATCGCGGAACCTCTACACTAGTGGTTGTTGTGTTTTGATCACAATTGTATAGTTCAGGTGTTGGTCTTCACAATAATTATGTACTGGCTGAAGTGTATTTGTATACAAGTAGGCATCGTATAATTATTGCCATGGCTCACGTTGGCCTATGCTCTATTCTGCGTGTTCGTAAGTGTGTACCTCAGTAGACAAATGTGCGGACACCATACCTCACTAAGTCACTACGCTCTGCTGGTATTTTAATTCTGACGATGTGTTGCTTGCAGCTACATTGCCATAGTATTGGTCCAGTTCTTCTTTCAAGTGCTGGCCTATTTCGGCGGCGAGGAAGCAATGTTGGCACAACTGAAAGGCTCTAACGTTGTACAGCCGTGCAGCTGGTGCTGCTTCTGCTCAATGCAATGCTGTCAGCGCGAGTTTACCCGGTAAGCCCTCTGCACCATCATTAATTATCTTTATGGGTTTGATTTTCCGCCCATTTGGAGTCTTGCTTGCATCTATTTTGGCATTCCGACACAAATGTAGTTGTAGCCTTTATTGGGTTGCTGGCAAATGTGAGAATTAGCTATTGTGTGTGTTCCTGAGCCAATGAGTGCTCCGGGTCGTAGCTGGCGCAGCCCTTTGATGTGACATGCTCTGGGACTTGAGCTGGCATTGCTGGTCAGTGAGGTTTCCTCATGCTACGGTCCAAATGCACGCAAGCAGGATTCATAGAAGCATGTTTGTGACGGGATACGCAATGCAATGCCCACGAAAGTGACGAAACTGGGTAATCTCCAAATTGCACCAATTCGCAGCATACGCAACCACCGCAACTGACTGATCGCAGAAGTTGAGCCTGCGTCAACTTTTGCAATGCAATGTACGACGTGGACTTTCTTCTGCAGCAAATGTTGAATACTGGGCTTTTTATTTGTATAAGTTATGCCCGCGAATGCTAGTCGTACACACCTGTATTTCCCTTTGGGAAGAATCGACAAGGCGATTTTGCATCCCTGATTTCTTCCGTGAGTTGTATTTCGTGACTTTTCTTCCCTGTTGGGCACTGCCCTATATTGTGTCATGCATCGCATCACAGAAAAAAACTTGTGTATCCCGCTTCACTCACTCATTCTCAAAGTGTCTTTTCTTTTTGGATTTGCAATTGGAAGCTGTCACACATGTACAGGAATTAAAAGACACCTTCACCGTGCTATCTTCATGGCTTTTTGACATATTTCCACTTGTGCAGGAAAACACTAACAAGATTCAAGAGATTCGTTTTGCAATACTCCGTCCTCCAGTCGGCAACTGGTTTCTTAGGCACTGTGTTGGCTGCTAATGGTAAGCCAGTTCTCAGCATGTTCAGGAACTCTAGAAATGCACCGACTGGCGTTCAATACATTCGCATCTTGCTCCCATTTCCTGTGGCAATGTGCATGGTAGTACTCAGAGAAAAAACTTATCGGTGATTGGCAAATGTAGCCTGGTTTTCCTACGCTAAAAACCGCAGGCATTCCTCTCTGTTTATGTGCTGTCTTCGAATGATGGCATGGTACCTAGGAAAGTGCTTGCATGATACCTAAACCATCTACTGAAGTATTTGTATCCCAGCTACTTCATAGTTCACACAGTGTACTGTCTATTTGGTTCTGGTTTTTATTCGACCTCTGTTAGGTAACTATACACCAGGGGCTCTGAGCTTTTCCGACAGCTATATCTACTTGCAGGTAGTGCGTATTGTGTCTCTTGGACTGTGCCTTGGCACGCTGGTGCGACTCAACTTGACGACGCGGAGATTCCTCAACACTCAGTTTCGCTCATCGGCCAAGTTCCACTCCATCTGGTTTGTCCTGGTGCTGACAAACTTCCAAGGCCTGGTCTTCTCCATTCTTGGACATGCCGGTGCTTGGCACTGCACTCGTATATGGGCTCTACCCACTCTCAGTACATGTGAGTGTTGGCCGCAGCTCCCAGCTCTTTTTATCGTCCATGCTGTGCCGTGTCTCGCTTTTCGTGATCCTCATGCATTTGTGTAGTCCATACAGTTCTGACTGATGAAACATTCAGTGTTATAAATTAATTGGGGCAATGGCCACTCTGCTGCCAGTTTGCTTGTTTATAAGTCACCAAGGCTCTGATTCATCCGTGTGTCCACTGTATACATGTATTCGGGCTGGCATAAGTGTGCAAGGATTACTCGTGTGTCCACCGCATGTGCTAGCATATGTGTGCCTGGATCAAGGATGGGATGGATCATGTTCGTGCTGTCACTATTGGCAAGAGTGGGGTTATGGACTCTTGCTATTGGTATATCCTCTTTTTTTTTGACAGTGACTACACTGTACTCGTACATGGATGGTCCCACCTGCTGCGTCTCATCGGACACTCACACCTGTGCCTGTGTTTTATTTGTGTTCTTCTTGTCTTACAGGGATAGAGCATGTGACAGCTGTATATGAACTGACTCTCTTGTCGGTGCTGGCATTCTTCTACGCCTTTCCTTCGTCGCTCTCAATGGACGAACCTGGCTCAAGAAGTGTCGTTACAGGCGAGGGCACATCTATCTCTCATCAGCTGGAAGATGAAGGCACACCCCTGCTCTAGCTGATTTTGAATGTTCCTGTGTACTCCAACTTCAGAAATTTGAGGTGCTCAAAATGTTAGGTATGAGGGCAAAAGACCAGGCTAGGTGAACAGAAACTTTCAGAGGTAAAGAGAGTTATCAAATAGAAGAAAAACACATGGGGATGAGTTATGAAGCAACTATCCGCGACTGGGACAAGATAATAAGCATACAGTCGTGGATAGTTTCTTCTATTTTACACTTCTTATTGGCTCAGTATGTGAAGAGAATTAGTTCCCTATTGGATGATGTGGTGTGTGAGTGTTTGTTCAGCTATTGAAGTTTTAGGTATGGAAGAGATGCACTGAAAGTACCGAAAAGAAAAGTACACAATTTGTGACAGTATATCAGCATCCAGTCTTTTTTTTCTTCCATTTATAAATACACACACACACACACACGTATAACCGGTTTTTTTCCTTCCTTTGAATATTCCACAGAATCGCATCATTCTGATTAACGACTTCGTGATTTACATTTGTATTTTCAGTAGTGTGACTGTATCTTCTTCTGCTGACTGCTGCCCACTGGAAAACACAACACTAGTACAATGGGCACCGTTCTTGTATTACCTCGCCCACGCTGTAATAACTGCCCTGTGTCTGTGAGACTAATTTCACGCCTACCTTTACTTGCTTATTTATACTTAAAGAACAGAGGATTTGAATATTGATGTGTAAAACTGTTGTCGAACATTAGCACCTCTTTATTGCCATTTTAGAATTGTTGTCTCCGAAATCACCTTTTAAATTATTTATTGTTTTCTGATTATTACATCCAAACATTGCTAAGAACAGAAGTTCAGAAAAAATCATGTTTCATTAATTTGAGCAGCTGTTTTCTGAAGTACATGATAGTAATTTCACCCTGCTTCATGGTGTTTCTTGAACATTGACATAGCCAGTCTCTCACATGTGCACAGTTGGTGCAGGCATTGCCAGTGTGTGTAGGGTCTGGGTGTCGTCGATCCTTACGAGCCACTGCCACCTTCGGAAGATGTTGCATTTCACAAATCAATCACTGGCAATCTGTGTTACAAAATACACAGCTCCAAGAGTGTGCAACTCTGTCATTGTTGTCCCGACAAATTTCAGTTCGACATTGTACTGTTGTTGTTTGTATTCTTTATTTAGAGTGGGAAGTCCAAAATAGGCCCTAGCCTAATAACAATGGTCCCACTAGTGAGGGAATGCTGTACACGTATTGTCAGAAGTATCCTGTACCACTGGCGGACAAATCCCCATCTGACCCAGTACAAGCTAGTGAAAGGAAACACGTGTGATGCGTTAGTAAAAAGTAAAGTAAACCGGATTCGCGGTCACATCACCTGACGTGTTGAAGAACACATCAAGCAAAGACATTCGCATCGGCGGGCCACCACTTTGCCCATATATCCTCAGTGTCAACTGCAGACCTCATAAGCGAGTCGGGATGCGATATTTACCCAGTACCATTGTCGTGAATCACGCGTGCCATCACCATTGCACGATGGCATCCACTTGAAATTCTGTCGGGACAAGACTGTATGCAGGAGTCACACACATTGGAGGAGTATGTACTCTTGACTGCACCTGATCTATGGAAAAAAATCCAGTTGCAACAGCTAAGACCGAGGTGCATGGTTTATGTCAAGATAATCAAAACATATTACACAAAAATCATACATTTTTATTGAGATTTGACGACTGGTATTTTGTGATGTACTCTAACCAGCCAAGAGACTTTCATGATGTAAAAAAAGGGGGGGGGGGGAGTTGCAGCTTCAAGCGGGCACTGAGACAAACACAGCAAGAGGGTGAGAGAGAGAGAGAGTGGAAGAGAGAGAGAGAGAGAGAGAGAGAGAGAGAGAGAGAGTGGAAGAGAGAGAGAGAGAGAGAGAGAGAGAGAGAGAGAGAGAGAGAGTGGAAGAGAGAGAGAGAGAGAGAGAGAGAGAGAGAGAGAGAGAGAGACTATTCGACGTATGCAGCTTTGAAAACTAAAAGGTTACACACGCAGCTGCTCCTCAGCTGTCTCATGCTGGAGCTGTGTCTGCAAGTCATTCAGCTTGTGCTTAAACACATTGAGCCCCATGTACACAATGTTCTCTGGTCGAAGAGAACCGGTAGACTCTACATTGAGGTAGAACCGCTCAGGCTCTGCTGTGTAATCGTATTGCGCTTGCGCCTCCTCTTCGGGAATATCTGAGAACTCACTCTTCGGCCATTCCTCAGCTTTCGGGTAGAGAGTGTGCCGCATACAGTTGTCAGGATCATACTCAAACGCTACACCAGATGTTGGATTCCATTTGGAATGTTCCTTACTGAAGCCTTTCCTGGCAAATGCGCGAATTTTCAGCTCCTGACCCTTTCTAAGTTTGAGGAGCAGAATGTCATTGTCCTCGGTGGCAAAGTCTGATCTCTCCTGGCGAGAAGTCACAGGCACACACCGGGCATTAGACGAGTTGAGATCCTTTGTAGTCACATGTCTTGTGTTGTCGTCTGTGCATTTCACATCCAGGGTGAACTCTACTGAGCACTCAGGGCAGAACTCATCACACTGACAATCCCTGGGATAACGTAGTTTGTCGACAATCTCATCACTAGTGAGTGGAATTAGTCCAAGCCGGTGAGCTATGAATTCATCATGAAGAACACTGGAATTTGCCTCGATCTGTATCCAGTCGATGGCTATTGTGGGCACTTCGGCAATAAAGACTCGTCGCAGGCTGTTCGCAACGCTCAAATTGGTATTTTCAATTGTGAATTTCACGTTCTCATCAGACAGATCCAATATCTTCACGTTCGGCTGGTTGGCGTACGGCATGTCCACCCGTGAGATGGTATAACCAGCAAAGCAGGAGCAACACTATCAATTACTAATCAAGTTTGCATCTGTCTTGTTGAGAAATTTGAAAGAAAGACAATCACAAACTGTTCAAATACAAAAAATAATTGTCAGTGCGTTCATCGATACATCGCGGGATATTTTCGGTTTAGTTTGGATGGTGCACATTTCGAATTTTTTTGTATAATTTTTCGCCATTTTGTGCGGTCGGGCGCATGCCTATAGGTCAGCCATCTTCTCTTTGCTTCTTCCTCTTGACTTGACGAACGAGTGGCATCATGAAGGCGAAGGGGACGGTGAGCTTTCCCGAAGCGTTTGGCCTTGGAGAATAGCTTTGTAGATGTTAAAGACATGGTAGTAAGTATGTGGTTTCATGTGCGTTTCTCTTTCGCAGCTGAAGGAGTACAAAATCATCGGGCGGCGTCTGCCGTCTGAGCAGAACCCGGTGACTCCATTGTACCAAATGAAGATTTTCGCCCCTGAGGTAGTGGCTGCAAAATCTAAATTCTGGTACTATGCCTCCCTTCTAAAGAAGGTGAAGAAGGCGAATGGAGAAATCGTCTCTTGCTCTGAGGTGGGCAGTGGATTGATATGGAGTTGTGGATGGAGTTGCAGTTGCTGAGAAAGACTAGTAATTGATATGCGTTTTTTTCGCATATTTGTACACCATAGGTTTTGGAGAAGAAACCCACTCGTATCAAGAACTTCGGTCTCTGGATCCGTTATGACTCTCGCAGTGGTACTCACAACATGTACCGCGAGTACCGCTCCCTGAGCGTTGCTGAGGCCGTCACTCTGTGCTGTAAGGATATGATTCGTTTCATTGCGAATCAGTGCTTTCTTTTACTGGTACTGTGCAAAGAATTCGAATATTACTATAGTATGCAATGTAGAGCCAAGTTGGTTGAAGCTCCTCCTTCAGTGTATACATAGGCACAAAGACCGTTGGTTTCTGGATAAACTTTGCTGAAAGTACAGACGTCATTTAGACAATTCTGCTCTTCAAATTTGAAAATTTTGACTGAGGATATGAGTAAATCAAAATCTCTTTGAAGTTTCAGTGGTGACAGTCTTTTACCATGGAATCCCGTTTTAAGCCTACAGTTATGGTTCATTGCTGGTGCAACTTTGTGTGTTTATGACTTCTCAACTGTTCTATGTGGGTCTTAATTCTTTCTTTTCTTATTTGAGAGAGCTGAAAATAACTCCAATGTGCGTGTCTCTGTTATTTGTATATCTATTTTAGACCGCGACATGGCTGCTCGTCACCGTGCCCGTGCTAACTCAGTACAGATCATGCGTGTTGAGGTGGTCAACTCCAGCAAGTGCCGTCGTAATCATGTGAAGCAATTCCATGTAAGTTTGGGTGCATTCGTTGGTGTGCTGTTCATGAGATTGCCAGTGGATAGGCAGTACTTCTAGTTTCTTTCTTTTGACAATTCTGTCTTTAATATAGACATTCATTGTTATTGTACTGTGAATCAACCGAGTTTTGTAACAATTTGTAAGCAACTATGCTTTGGTCGAGTTGACCCAAGACAGCTAGTACTAGTGTCTGTATGCATGTTTGTTCAGTGTTACGTAAACAGCGAACCTTGGAAAAGTTGCTGCCCTTGTGGCGTTTATGGAACTTCAGTGCTTACATAAATCGGTTGGTTGTCAGTGTCTTTAAAAGCTCATCAAAATGGTTATGTGCCATGTTCGAGTGGACGGCCGTGTCTAGCGATTCAGACTTGGCATAGATGCAGTCTTGAGTAAATCTCGGGTGTATTGCCTCCCATATCCTGAAGCATTATATTATGAGGACTTTTGTGTGATACTAACTAGCAAATCATTGCCATGGCACCTACTTCTTTTGAAGTGTGTAACTCTTCTCTACTGTTCCCTGGCTTGGTGATAATATGCGAACAAATAGTTGTAGTGGCTTAGGCCTGTGTTGATTACACCTTCTGTGTAACCTCCAAAATAAGAGTCTGCAGCTCCACGTACTGTGTCATTTTGGGACAGTAGAATTCATGGTCTGGATCATCTTTGAGCAATGGCAGCTGCGCTTGAGTTGCTCTACTGCATCAACACTACCCTTGACATCATTTTTATAGTACCTTTCAGTCAAAAGTCACATAGCCAGCAGATCATGGTTTTTCTGCCACCTGTACTAAGGGACCATCGCAAAAGTTCGCAGAAGCCCCTAAAACGAAGAGCATACGTTTGGGGGGGGGAGGGAGTCGGTGCGAAAATCGCAAACCGGGCTTCAATTCAAAAAAGTATTGACGACATAATTATAGGAGCTGTAGGATTAGCATGCCATCACAGCCGGCGTAGATCGCTTGAATGTGAAAGCAATATACACCAATCAACGTTCATTGTAATGCTCAAAGGATACAACTGCATAGCTCTAGCTGTTCTCGTTCTTAGATCACCCACTGCAAGGTGATATCATCGTTGCATTTATAAAGTGCTGTACATTGTTACACACTGATACAACAATGCTTGTGTAGTATTATTATAATAATTATTATGTGTGAGCATCCAAGTGAAAAAATGAAGCCCATATTGTGACTGTCGTTTCGTTTGAGGGGGGAGGGAGGGGGGTCAGGCCCGAAACTCACGGTCTTCGTTTCGGGGGCTTCTGCGAACTTTTGCGATGGTCCCTAAGCTGTCCACACTAACGTATGTACACCTGTCCAAAGTAGTGCGCTTCATGCTACAAGCTTTATGTAAGATGATCTGTGCCGCAATCACACACACATGTCATGGCAAGGTTTTTTGGATCAATCAACGATGTCCATTGGTGAATTACACCACATTTTGGTTCCTCCCCGAAAAACTTGCCTTGGTGTGTGATGACAGCACAGATCATAGTGCTCTTGGCTTTAGTTGATTTATTGTCTCGTCGTCGGTTGTCTATTACATGTACCAATTTTTTGTGTCTTTTTTGCACGGGCCTTCCAACCTGGCATTTTAGTGCCTGTTATAACAGTGTTATATTGTCCTGTGATGATCACCCCGGTGTTGTAATGAGGTTTTCATTTTGGTCTAGTTTTGTTGATCTGTGTGTATGAGTAGGCATGGTCAGCCAGTTCTTTGAAAACGTTTGCCGTGTCTGTTATTCTGGTCAATATGTGTTGATATATATGCTCCTGATGGATTGGTATTACTGTATGCGTCTCTATGTGTGCAGGACTCCCAGCTCCGCTTCCCACTCCCCCATCGTGTGGTGAAGTCACAATACAAGAGCAAGATCGTTGCCAAGCGCCCCAACACCTTCTTCTAGTCACCCTGACATTTCGCTCGTGTGCCAATAAAAACAGTCAAAAGGCCAGTCCGTGTTGCATTGTGTTTCGTGTTTGCATCTCCTGCGGGACAATTTTGTACTTTACTCGTAATGCTTGCTGTGTGTTGTCAAAATCTGTAGTAGCTCTACAGATCTCCCTGTGAGCGTTGAAAGAAACCATTATCAGTTCATCGTGATGCTGGTTGGGTTTTCTGGCTTCAGGTTTTGCATGTTCGTTAACTTGAGTACACGTTGTCCCAGACTGTTAGACTGCATTCACACACACTGTGACACAGTACAAAGGCTCTTGTGGAAATCCTCATACAAGCCACTTGCAGATGGTACACCTACCACTTGTTTCAAACTTGCCTGAAGACGAAACGCAATGCAGTAGTCGCCCGTCCAAGAACGTCATTTCCAAGGGGTTTGCCTGGGTGTTCTTATTTTGTTGGGCAGTATGGCTTCGTTCTTATAGGCTCCTGTCCATTTGGAAAAACGCGGCTAATAATTCAATATTCCGCGGCAAATTCCGCGGGGAAAAGGGGGACTTTCTGCGGCATTTTCTGTGGTGAAATCAAAAATCTGCGGCACTTTCTGCAAGTTTTTCACCCTCCTTGCTTGCTGTGCCTGAAGGAGTACTTTTCACACTATCGTTTGCAGTCATAAACTGAATGAGAGTGAAGAATCTTGGAGATTCTAAACTACACTCGCAAGGGCATAATGTGCTCAAACAGATCGCAAAGTAGTTTTTTGCTGCTTTCTGAGTAGTAATTTTACTAATTTATCCTAAAAATTCAAATTCCGCGGGCAATAGTCTGTCCCTCCAGAAACTTGCGGAGACATTTCGGAAATATCGCGGAAAAAGTTGCGAGGTAAAATGCCACAAATTGCGGGGAATATTGCGGATTTTGTCAAATATTGCGGGATTATTGTGGTAAAATTGCGGAAATTGCGGCCGATTTTGGTACTTGTACTGTATACATGTAGTGGTGTACGATGTACGGGTCGTACAGCATAAATCATGCATGACAAAACAGAACGTACGTGTGCTGCGCTGACTGTGTTCAACTGCAAGACAGCTTTCCTCCATCCTCGGACAACACTCGACGCGAGCCTTATTTTGTGACTTGTCAGCCGCTGATTTGCCCAGAAACTTCTCCATTCTGGTGTCGATCTCACAAGCAAACTACTGATGAGCTTCAAGAACTAAACAACATCGAAGAAAGACCCGAATATCGCGGTTGCTTTTCGAAATATCGCGGTGCTTTTCAAGTATCAAGGACAGTTTTCTACAATAACGCGCATGATTTTTCAAATATCGCGGATATCACGGACTTTTGTTCAAATCGCGGAAAACAACGCGGCCGCGGAATCGCAAGTTCCTGGAGGGACAGAATAGTGTGGATACCGTGATTTCCGCGGATGATGGCAATTTCTGCGAAATTTGTTGCGGAATTGCGTTTTTCCAAGGGGACAGTATAGCACCTTCTTGTCCCCCGTGAGTTCCGCGGCAGAATATCAGACATTCCGTGCAGAATTCTGTGGCTGAAAACATTAAATTCTGCGCTGATTCTGCAAATTCTGGGGCAACTCTGCAACGGAAATGAGTGTAAAAACAGATTGAATTTCCGCAACCCCACCGAAGCTTGTCCCTATATTAAGGTTGCATTCTTAAATTCTCTCCGAAAAGTTCGAGAACTGTTCTTATCCTCTCCGACTTTTAGGAGGCTCTCCAAGCTTCAGAGGTGGTTGAAACTTGGAGATTCCCGCGGTTTGGGATCAGCGCATGCGAACTACGACTAAAAATCCACGTGTTCATCATGAGTGTACGCATTTCCCTTTACGCATACGCACACGTGCATACTACATCACTCAAGATCGCGGCCCCTTTGGCGCTTCATTTTGCTTGACACGTGCAAAATATCTCCGAATTCTTCGAGACCCGTTCTTGAATGATCCCATTTTCTTCGACTTCTCTTTTCTTCTTCTCCTAGAAGCTAGAGAATATAAGAACGCGCCCTAATTCTGAACCAAAATTATACGAAATACTGGTCCAAAAAATTGAAAGCTCCAAAATGTACCGTGCAAGTTGATTTTGAAAGTCACAAGCAGGATGGTTTGGCTGTGAAATACTCCAGAAAAGGCAGTTTTCTCTCTTTTCTGCAATATTCCGTGGGATTTTCTGAATTCCGCGGAATCGTGGAATTCACGGGGGCCAGACCTTAGAAACAATGGAAACGACATTATTGGATGCGCCCTTCTACTGTAGAGTATGTACTGTATATGAAGGGTAGGCTGGTCACCTACTTCTACAATTCTGTACATTACACCTGAAACCGGCCAGGTCCCCGGGCACCGAAATTTTATTACACCAAAAATTACCGTATTTTCCTGAGTATAGTGTGCACTTTAGATGTGCTATTTTAGGCCCTAAATCGCAGGTGCGCCCTATGCTCCGAATATGAAATGCATGTACCGTAAAGTACCGCCAGAGCGCCCCGTCTCACGACAGCGCCCCACCTTTATTTTACAGCCAAGGGAAGAAAATCGTATGGCAGAATGCTACTAAGTTTGTACGGTGTGAGAACCTTCGTGTACTAAGGTCACACTTGGTATGCTTTTATGTGGCGCTCGAAGGTAAACTGGGTACGGATTGACTGCACACTGTGCAATGTTTGTACAAGGTCCGTGCCGTATGACCTACAGACAGGAATCCACCTCCACAAGGCGGCCACGAAAGGACGAGATGGTGGGGCGCTCTGGCGGTACTTCAATGAAGATTGAATTACGCACCCCCAATGAAGATTGAAGTACGCACCCCCCAATGAAGATCGGGGGTGCGCATTATACAAAGGTGCGCACTATACTCCGGAAAATACGGTATGTTATTAAACACTTACCGTATGTCTTTAAAGCCATGGCGCTATATTCGATTATAAAGCCAGTCTCAGTTATAAAGCCATGGGCTTCATAAATGAAATGACGTTTGAAGCAGGGAGTAGTACAATACCGGTATTGTACTACTCAATGGTTTGAAGTACGTTTTGTAAAAATGAAGGAATAAGAACTATGCTAACAAACTTACAGCCCAGCAGGAAGGGTGAACAAGTGGATTTAGATTGAAATTTCTGTGTGGACTTTAACTTTTAAGGCATGGCGTAGTGGGTGAGTCATTTTGCACATAAAACATCTAGGAAAGCAGTGGTGTTTCGAATATAAGGCCATGGCTTTAAAGGCGCTGACATACGGTATACGGTACGAATTGGTAGCACAATTTAATTTGTTGGGCTAAAATACCGTCAACCTCTTGAATAACGACCTCGGGTATGGCCACAACTCGCGAATAAGGACACACTTTGTAGACTGTCGTTTTTTTCTAGGTCGACTGTATGGTGTACATGTAATGAACATGTGCTGGTGGAATGAGCAGTCAAGGCAGACTTTGGCTTTCTTTCGGTGATGGGTACCGCACAAACTTGCGAGTGAGATCAAGAGTGTGCAATTCTGCTCAGTTTGGCCCTGGTGCGATTTTTCAATCATTTTTGTAATCATTTTCCCTGGATATTGTTGGGCCATGAGTGAAGCTGTGTTCCCAACTGGCGTGTGCGGTTCATGCGTACCCAAATGCGCGCACAGGCTTTCACAAAAAAACAGCAATTTGACTCATTTTTAGGGCGTGCGACGCCTTCGAGTACTGAATTTTGTTGTTGACCCCACCAGTGAAAGTGACTGGCATGTATGTTGGTAGGTGTTGGAATTTCCATTTCGGCGTGTTTCCATCGCATGTCGCCCCAAAAGTCTAATGTAGAAACTGCTTCTTTCGGTAGAGGTATTCGGTTTTTTCTACTCAAAAGGTTAGATTCTACTTTCCTCTACCAGCTTTACCAAGAAAAAGTTGGTAGAAGCCGGTAGACGTTGGTAGAGGTACGGGAATTCCAGCAAGATCAAGGAGTTGTACACAACTCCATACAGAAGAGAAACCTTTCACGTACAGAAAACTACATCCGGTAGAACAGCGTCGGTGCACTTACCTCTACCGTCTACCTCTATCGGTAGAATGACTCTACTCTACTGGGTAGCTAAAAATGAACGCAGCCTAAATGTACATACGTAAACCAGAGTGTGCAGCTCCCTATCCATTCTGCAGAAAATCACTCCCACGGCGAAGTTTTTTTTTAATAGTACCGGTATGTCTTAGGGGCGTTAACTTTTTGATCTACAATGTATCTTCAGGTTTGGTACAGTAGAGTTGCTTGCCCAAGAACGTTGTTTCTAAGGCTTTGGCCTGGGACGGTCTTTTTTTTCTGCCAATCTGGATACGTTCAAAAGGCCGTTTCACAATACAACTTTTTGCAACGTGACTTGCGACACCTGCGACAGCAACACGACACTCAGTTCACAATCTGTTTCATGTTTGCGACATTCCTATGCACTAGTAAAACCGGAAAGTCTAACGAGTCACAAAGCCTAACTTTTTGACGACTAATTGTTTTTCGTTATTTTAAAGAAACGTTATCGCGAACCTGGTTCGAGATGTGCACGTTATCATGCCGAAATAACAAAAACGTTTAAAGGGGAAGTATACCCTAAAATAAAATTTTCACCAGTTGTAGTCTTCGGGGTGCTGAGTCGCGAATGGTCCTGGTCCGAGGACGCTGAGACGCTCCCTTCCTCCTTTATTCCCAATCGAACTCGCGCACTTCCACCGAGACTGGGTGACTGCGCCCTACTAGATAGGGATTTGTATGGAAAAGTCACTAAAAACGCCGTTTCGTTCTTATAAAAGCACGCATGACTGCGATTGGCCCATATGTTGTAGTCTTTTGGCCGCTGCGTCGACTGGTTTTGGTCCGAAAAGGCTGCGATGCAGCGTTCGGCCCTTATTCCCAATCGAACACGGTTGAGTAAGCAGTCACGTGCTCATGCGTACACCAGTCGTCTGGTCACCGTGCCTGCAGACTACAATTTTCACATCAAGATTCAACTCAAAGGTTCAAAGCAGGGAGTCGTAAGAGGCTTTTACGACTCCCTGGTTCAAAGGTTCAACTCGAGTGACATAGGCTGTAAATGAGCACGTGACCACTTACTCAACCGTGTTCGATTGGGAATAAGGGCCGAATGCTGCATCGCAGCCTTTTCGGACCAAAACCAGTCGACTCAGCGGCCAAAAGACTACAACATATGGAACAATCGCGGTCATCCGTGCTTTTATAAGAACGAAACGGCGTTTTTAGTGACTTTTTCCATACAAATCCCTATCTACAATATATTATAGTAGGGCGCAGTCACCCAGTTTCGGTGGAAGTGCGATTGGGAATAAAGGAGGAAGGGAGTGTCTCAGGGAGCGTCTCAGCTTTCTCGGACCAAGACCATTCGACTCAGCACCCCGAAGACTACAACTGGTGAAAATTTGATTTTAGGGTATACTTCCCCTTTGGTTGTAAAAAAATTCCGGTTTTACAGTACTATGCACGTGCACCCAATGTAGAAACTGTACTCCATTTGTGAACGTCGCGCGTCGCATGTCGCAAAAGTTGAAGTTTCAACTTCTATAGACAGGTAAGTGCAGGCACCTTGCGGCTGTACACGACAGCTCGCGACAGGCATTTTCTTGTCGCAACTATCGCAAATCGAGTGTCGCGTCGCAAAAAGTTGTATTGTGAATCGCCCTTTTTGGTACAACCTAGAACAGGATTCACCAGAACAGTGTGTTTGGTTTTGACTGCACCTGTTCTGGATCGGCCAGAACATGCTCTGCTTGCTCCGGCCTTGAGGCTGGAGCAGCCAGAGCAGTTTTTTCCCCTACCCCTGCGGGTTATTATGTACTCTTGATATTAAAAAAATAATACAGTACCAGGAAGAGTACAGGAGCTTATTCACTCTCGGTAATACTACTCCCTGGTTTACATGATGTACAATTAGTGCACTGGACCAAGGGAGTAAGTCACTACAATACTTAGGGACATGTACAAAAAATCCCTCTGTGGTTCAAGTCCGGCAGCCTGCGTCTATAGTGTACGATAGGAGCCACTTGACACTTTCAAGCACACACAATAACATATTAGGGAGATGTCAAAACAAAGCTCACACAGAGCATAAAATTAAAAGATGATAACTGGTTGTGGGAAAACCTTCAAAAGGGTTCAGCAAGCTGCACAGCCTGTATACGAGTACTTCAAGTATACAAAGAGATGGGCTGGAACAGCACAGCGAGGAGAAGCGAATACCTTGGCCCTAAGTTACCAGGTTTGCTAGCATAACACACTGTACACATAACATGAAGCAAATGCAAAATACGGAGTAGGGAAGTCTAGGAAGCGATAACAACGACGGTGTATGGTACAATGACGTGCAGCAGCGGGTGTAGTATGTAATTTTACCTATGTACATGCACCAAAGTGTTTTATTCACAGAGCATGTAGAATTAGCTTGATGTTGTGTGTCTTTTGCGTGAGGAATTACTATCATATGCTGTAATATAATATAAGTCATGGTATTACACGTCGTTCAAATGGCTTCTTTTTGTAAGAGTAGGGGCGTAG